>NW_028154678.1:0-600000 GCF_963457635.1 Microchirus variegatus | reverse complement strand
TTGACTATGACCGAGTACAATTTCAAGACATTCCAACATACTTTGAATGTCCAAGTACATGGATCGCTTTCCTGATTTTCAAAAGTTCATTAAAAATATTCTTCAAGAGATATGCAAATATATTCAACGGATTCTTGTTCAGGGCATGCTTGACTATGACTGTGAACAATTTCAAGACATTCCAAGATACTTTTGGGGTCTTTTTTGAATAAAAAGTTAAGTCACTGCCTAAGTGCACAGACTTTCCTCATTTTCAAAAATTCATTAAAAATATTCCTTAAGAGATATGCAAATATTTTCAATTGATTCTTGTTCAGATCGTCGTTGACTATGACTGAGTACAATTTCAAGACATTCCAACATACTTGGAATGTCCAAGTGCATGGATCACTTTTCGGATTTTCAAAAATTCATTAAAAACATTCTTCAAGAGATATGCAAATATATTCAACGGATTCTTGTTCAGGGCATGCTTGACTATGACTGTGTACAATTTCAAGACATTCCAAGATACTTTTGGGGTCTTTTTTGAATAAAAAGTTAAGTCACTGCCTAAGTGCATGGATCGCTTTCCTGATTTTCAAAAATTCATTAAAAATATTCCTTAAGCGATATGCAAATATTTTCAACGGATTCTTGTTCAGGGCGTCGTTGACTATGACTGAGTACAATTTCAAGACATTCCAACATACTTGGAATGTCCAAGTGCATGGATCGCTTTCCTGTTTTTCAAAAGTTCATTAAAAATATTCTTCAAGAGATATGCAAATATATTCAACGGATTCTTGTTCAGGGCATGCTTGACTATGACTGTGTACAATTTCAAGACATTCCAAGATACTTTTGGGGTCTTTTTTGACGAAAAAGTTAAGTCACTGCCTAAGTGCATGGATCGCTTTCCTGATTTTCAGAAATTCTTTAAAAATATTCCTTAAACGATATGCAAATATTTTCAACGGATTCTTGTTCAGGGCGTCGTTGACTATGACTGAGTACAATTTCAAGACATTCCAACATACTTGGAATGTCCAAGTGCATGGATCGCTTTCCTGATTTTCAAAAGTTCATTAAAAATATTCTTCAAGAGATATGCAAATATATTCAACGGATTCTTGTTCAGGGCATGCTTGACTATGACTGTGTACAATTTCAAGACATTCCAAGATACTTTTGGGGTCTTTTTTGAATAAAAAGTTAAGTCACTGCCTAAGTGCACAGACTTTCCTCATTTTCAAAAATTCATTAAAAATATTCCTTAAGAGATATGCAAATATTTTCAATTGATTCTTGTTCAGGGCGTCGTTGACTATGACTGAGTACAATTTCAAGACATTCCAACATACTTGGAATGTCCAAGTGCATGGATCGCTTTTCGGATTTTCAAAATTTCATTAAAAATATTCTTCAAGAGATATGCAAATATATTCAACGGATTCTTGTTCAGGGCATGCTTGACTATGACTGTGTACAATTTCAAGACATTCCAAGATACTTTTGGGGTCTTTTTTGACAAAAAAGTTAAGTCACTGCCTAAGTGCATGGATCGCTTTCCTCATTTTCAGAAATTCATTAAAAATATTCCTTAAGCGATATGCAAATATTTTCAACGGATTCTTGTTCAGGGCGTCGTTGACTATGACTGAGTACAATTTCAAGACATTCCAACATACTTGGAATGTCCAAGTGCATGGATCGCTTTCCTGATTTTCAAAAGTTCATTAAAAATATTCTTCAAGAGATATGCAAATATATTCAACGGATTCTTGTTCAGGGCATGCTTGACTATGACTGTGTACAATTTCAAGACATTCCAAGATACCTTTGGGGTCTTTTTTGAATAAAAAGTTAAGTCACTGCCTAAGTGCACAGACTTTCATCATTTTCAAAAATTCATTAAAAATATTCCTTAAGAGATATGCAAATATTTTCAATGGATTTTTGTTCAGGGCGTCGTTGACTATGACCGAGTACAATTTCAAGACATTCCAACATACTTGGAATGTCCAAGTGCATGGATCGCTTTCCTGATTTTCAAAAGTTAATTAAAAATATTCTTCAAGAGATATGCAAATATATTCAACGGATTCTTGTTCAGGGCATGCTTGACTATGACTGTGTACAATTTCAAGACATTCCAAGATACTTTTGGGGTCTTTTTTGACGAAAAAGTTAAGTCACTGCCTAAGTGCATGGATCACTTTCCTGATTTTCAAAAATTCATTAAAAATATTCCTTAAGCGATATGCAAATATTTTCAACGGATTCTTGTTCAGGGCGTCGTTGACTATGACTGAGTACAATTTCAAGACATTCCAACATACTTGGAATGTCCAAGTGCATGGATCGCTTTCCTGATTTTCAAAGGTTCATTAAAAATATTCTTCAAGAGATATGCAAATATATTCAACGGATTCTTGTTCAGGGCATGCTTGACTATGACTGTGTACAATTTCAAGACATTCCAAGATACTTTTGGGGTCTTTTTTGAATAAAAAGTTAAGTCACTGCCTAAGTGCATGGATCGCTTTCCTGATTTTCAAAAATTCATTAAAAATATTCCTTAAGCGATATGCAAATATTTTCAACGGATTCTTGTTCAGGGCGTCGTTGACTATGACTGAGTACAATTTCAAGACATTCCAACATACTTGGAATGTCCAAGTGCATGGATCGCTTTACTGATTTTCAAAAGTTCATTTAAATTATCTTCAAGAGATATGCAAATATATTCAACGGATTCTTGTTCAGGGCATGCTTGACTATGACTGTGTACAATTTCAAGACATTCCAAGATACTTTTGGGGTCTTTTTTGAATAAAAAGTTAAGTCACTGCCTAAGTGCATGGATCGCTTTCCTGATTTTCAGAAATTCTTTAAAAATATTCCTTAAACGATATGCAAATATTTTCAACGGATTCTTGTTCAGGGCGTCGTTGACTATGACTGAGTACAATTTCAAGACATTCCAACATACTTGGAATGTCCAAGTGCATGGATCGCTTTCCTGATTTTCAAAAGTTCATTAAAAATATTCTTCAAGAGATATGCAAATATATTCAACGGATTCTTGTTCAGGGCATGCTTGACTATGACTGTGTACAATTTCAAGACATTCCAAGATACTTTTGGGGTCTTTTTTGAATAAAAAGTTAAGTCACTGCCTAAGTGCACAGACTTTCCTCATTTTCAAAAATTCATTAAAAATATTCCTTAAGAGATATGCAAATATTTTCAATTGATTCTTGTTCAGGGCGTCGTTGACTATGACTGAGTACAATTTCAAGACATTCCAACATACTTGGAATGTCCAAGTGCATGGATCGCTTTTCGGATTTTCAAAATTTCATTAAAAATATTCTTCAAGAGATATGCAAATATATTCAACGGATTCTTGTTCAGGGCATGCTTGACTATGACTGTGTACAATTTCAAGACATTCCAAGATACTTTTGGGGTCTTTTTTGACGAAAAAGTTAAGTCACTGCCTAAGTGCATGGATCGCTTTCCTGATTTTCAGAAATTCATTAAAAATATTCCTTAAGCGATATGCAAATATTTTCAACGGATTCTTGTTCAGGGCGTCGTTGACTATGACTGAGTACAATTTCAAGACATTCCAACATACTTGGAATGTCCAAGTGCATGGATCGCTTTCCTGATTTTCAAAAGTTCATTAAAAATATTCTTCAAGAGATATGCAAATATATTCAACGGATTCTTGTTCAGGGCATGCTTGACTATGACTGTGTACAATTTCAAGACATTCCAAGATACTTTTGGGGTCTTTTTTGACGAAAAAGTTAAGTCACTGCCTAAGTGCATGGATCGCTTTCCTGATTTTCAGAAATTCTTTAAAAATATTCCTTAAACGATATGCAAATATTTTCAACGGATTCTTGTTCAGGGCGTCGTTGACTATGACTGAGTACAATTTCAAGACATTCCAACATACTTGGAATGTCCAAGTGCATGGATCGCTTTCCTGATTTTCAAAAGTTCATTAAAAATATTCTTCAAGAGATATGCAAATATATTCAACGGATTCTTGTTCAGGGCATGCTTGACTATGACTGTGTACAATTTCAAGATATTCCAAGATACCTTTGGGGTCTTTTTTGAATAAAAAGTTAAGTCACTGCCTAAGTGCACAGACTTTCATCATTTTCAAAAATTCATTAAAAATATTCCTTAAGAGATATGCAAATATTTTCAATGGATTCTTGTTCAGGGCGTCGTTGACTATGACCGAGTACAATTTCAAGACATTCCAACATACTTGGAATGTCCAAGTGCATGGATCGCTTTCCTGATTTTCAAAAATTCATTAAAAATATTCTTCAAGAGATATGCAAATATATTCAACGGATTCTTGTTCAGGGCATTCTTGACTATGACTGTGTACAATTTCAAGACATTCCAAGATACTTTTGGGGTCTTTTTTGACAAAAAAGTTAAGTCACTGCCTAAGTGCATGGATCGCTTTCCTGATTTTCAGAAATTCTTTAAAAATATTCCTTAAACGATATGCAAATATTTTCAACGGATTCTTGTTCAGGGCGTCGTTGACTATGACTGAGTACAATTTCAAGACATTCCAACATACTTGGAATGTCCAAGTGCATGGATCGCTTTCCTGATTTTCAAAAGTTCATTAAAAATATTCTTCAAGAGATATGCAAATATATTCAACGGATTCTTGTTCAGGGCATGCTTGACTATGACTGTGTACAATTTCAAGACATTCCAAGATACTTTTGGGGTCTTTTTTGAATAAAAAGTTAAGTCACTGCCTAAGTGCACAGACTTTCCTCATTTTCAAAAATTCATTAAAAATATTCCTTAAGGGATATGCAAATATTTTCAATTGATTCTTGTTCAGGGCGTCGTTGACTATGACTGAGTACAATTTCAAGACATTCCAACATACTTGGAATGTCCAAGTGCATGGATCGCTTTTCGGATTTTCAAAATTTCATTAAAAATATTCTTCAAGAGATATGCAAATATATTCAACGGATTCTTGTTCAGGGCATGCTTGACTATGACTGTGTACAATTTCAAGACATTCCAAGATACTTTTGGGGTCTTTTTTGACAAAAAAGTTAAGTCACTGCCTAAGTGCATGGATCGCTTTCCTCATTTTCAGAAATTCATTAAAAATATTCCTTAAGCGATATGCAAATATTTTCAACGGATTCTTGTTCAGGGCGTCGTTGACTATGACTGAGTACAATTTCAAGACATTCCAACATACTTGGAATGTCCAAGTGCATGGATCGCTTTCCTGATTTTCAAAAGTTCATTAAAAATATTCTTCAAGAGATATGCAAATATATTCAACGGATTCTTGTTCAGGGCATGCTTGACTATGACTGTGTACAATTTCAAGACATTCCAAGATACCTTTGGGGTCTTTTTTGAATAAAAAGTTAAGTCACTGCCTAAGTGCACAGACTTTCATCATTTTCAAAAATTCATTAAAAATATTCCTTAAGAGATATGCAAATATTTTCAATGGATTTTTGTTCAGGGCGTCGTTGACTATGACCGAGTACAATTTCAAGACATTCCAACATACTTGGAATGTCCAAGTGCATGGATCGCTTTCCGGATTTTCAAAAATTCATTAAAAATATTCTTCAAGAGATATGCAAATATATTCAACGGATTCTTGTTCAGGGCATTCTTGACTATGACTGTGTACAATTTCAAGACATTCCAAGATACTTTTGGGGTCTTTTTTGACGAAAAAGTTAAGTCACTGCCTAAGTGCATGGATCGCTTTCCTGATTTTCAGAAATTCTTTAAAAATATTCCTTAAACGATATGCAAATATTTTCAACGGATTCTTGTTCAGGGCGTCGTTGACTATGACTGAGTACAATTTCAAGACATTCCAACATACTTGGAATGTCCAAGTGCATGGATCGCTTTCCTGATTTTCAAAAGTTCATTAAAAATATTCTTCAAGAGATATGCAAATATATTCAACGGATTCTTGTTCAGGGCATGCTTGACTATGACTGTGTACAATTTCAAGACATTCCAAGATACTTTTGGGGTCTTTTTTGAATAAAAAGTTAAGTCACTGCCTAAGTGCACAGACTTTCCTCATTTTCAAAAATTCATTAAAAATATTCCTTAAGAGATATGCAAATATTTTCAATTGATTCTTGTTCAGGGCGTCGTTGACTATGACTGAGTACAATTTCAAGACATTCCAACATACTTGGAATGTCCAAGTGCATGGATCGCTTTTCGGATTTTCAAAATTTCATTAAAAATATTCTTCAAGAGATATGCAAATATATTCAACGGATTCTTGTTCAGGGCATGCTTGACTATGACTGTGTACAATTTCAAGACATTCCAAGATACTTTTGGGGTCTTTTTTGACGAAAAAGTTAAGTCACTGCCTAAGTGCATGGATCGCTTTCCTGATTTTCAGAAATTCATTAAAAATATTCCTTAAGCGATATGCAAATATTTTCAACGGATTCTTGTTCAGGGCGTCGTTGACTATGACTGAGTACAATTTCAAGACATTCCAACATACTTGGAATGTCCAAGTGCATGGATCGCTTTCCTGATTTTCAAAAGTTCATTAAAAATATTCTTCAAGAGATATGCAAATATATTCAACGGATTCTTGTTCAGGGCATGCTTGACTATGACTGTGTACAATTTCAAGACATTCCAAGATACTTTTGGGGTCTTTTTTGACGAAAAAGTTAAGTCACTGCCTAAGTGCATGGATCGCTTTCCTGATTTTCAGAAATTCTTTAAAAATATTCCTTAAACGATATGCAAATATTTTCAACGGATTCTTGTTCAGGGCGTCGTTGACTATGACTGAGTACAATTTCAAGACATTCCAACATACTTGGAATGTCCAAGTGCATGGATCGCTTTCCTGATTTTCAAAAGTTCATTAAAAATATTCTTCAAGAGATATGCAAATATATTCAACGGATTCTTGTTCAGGGCATGCTTGACTATGACTGTGTACAATTTCAAGATATTCCAAGATACCTTTGGGGTCTTTTTTGAATAAAAAGTTAAGTCACTGCCTAAGTGCACAGACTTTCATCATTTTCAAAAATTCATTAAAAATATTCCTTAAGAGATATGCAAATATTTTCAATGGATTCTTGTTCAGGGCGTCGTTGACTATGACCGAGTACAATTTCAAGACATTCCAACATACTTGGAATGTCCAAGTGCATGGATCGCTTTCCTGATTTTCAAAAATTCATTAAAAATATTCTTCAAGAGATATGCAAATATATTCAACGGATTCTTGTTCAGGGCATTCTTGACTATGACTGTGTACAATTTCAAGACATTCCAAGATACTTTTGGGGTCTTTTTTGACAAAAAAGTTAAGTCACTGCCTAAGTGCATGGATCGCTTTCCTGATTTTCAGAAATTCTTTAAAAATATTCCTTAAACGATATGCAAATATTTTCAACGGATTCTTGTTCAGGGCGTCGTTGACTATGACTGAGTACAATTTCAAGACATTCCAACATACTTGGAATGTCCAAGTGCATGGATCGCTTTCCTGATTTTCAAAAGTTCATTAAAAATATTCTTCAAGAGATATGCAAATATATTCAACGGATTCTTGTTCAGGGCATGCTTGACTATGACTGTGTACAATTTCAAGACATTCCAAGATACTTTTGGGGTCTTTTTTGAATAAAAAGTTAAGTCACTGCCTAAGTGCACAGACTTTCCTCATTTTCAAAAATTCATTAAAAATATTCCTTAAGGGATATGCAAATATTTTCAATTGATTCTTGTTCAGGGCGTCGTTGACTATGACTGAGTACAATTTCAAGACATTCCAACATACTTGGAATGTCCAAGTGCATGGATCGCTTTTCGGATTTTCAAAATTTCATTAAAAATATTCTTCAAGAGATATGCAAATATATTCAACGGATTCTTGTTCAGGGCATGCTTGACTATGACTGTGTACAATTTCAAGACATTCCAAGATACTTTTGGGGTCTTTTTTGACAAAAAAGTTAAGTCACTGCCTAAGTGCATGGATCGCTTTCCTCATTTTCAGAAATTCATTAAAAATATTCCTTAAGCGATATGCAAATATTTTCAACGGATTCTTGTTCAGGGCGTCGTTGACTATGACTGAGTACAATTTCAAGACATTCCAACATACTTGGAATGTCCAAGTGCATGGATCGCTTTCCTGATTTTCAAAAGTTCATTAAAAATATTCTTCAAGAGATATGCAAATATATTCAACGGATTCTTGTTCAGGGCATGCTTGACTATGACTGTGTACAATTTCAAGACATTCCAAGATACCTTTGGGGTCTTTTTTGAATAAAAAGTTAAGTCACTGCCTAAGTGCACAGACTTTCATCATTTTCAAAAATTCATTAAAAATATTCCTTAAGAGATATGCAAATATTTTCAATGGATTTTTGTTCAGGGCGTCGTTGACTATGACCGAGTACAATTTCAAGACATTCCAACATACTTGGAATGTCCAAGTGCATGGATCGCTTTCCGGATTTTCAAAAATTCATTAAAAATATTCTTCAAGAGATATGCAAATATATTCAACGGATTCTTGTTCAGGGCATTCTTGACTATGACTGTGTACAATTTCAAGACATTCCAAGATACTTTTGGGGTCTTTTTTGACGAAAAAGTTAAGTCACTGCCTAAGTGCATGGATCGCTTTCCTGATTTTCAGAAATTCTTTAAAAATATTCCTTAAACGATATGCAAATATTTTCAACGGATTCTTGTTCAGGGCGTCGTTGACTATGACTGAGTACAATTTCAAGACATTCCAACATACTTGGAATGTCCAAGTGCATGGATCGCTTTCCTGATTTTCAAAAGTTCATTAAAAATATTCTTCAAGAGATATGCAAATATATTCAACGGATTCTTGTTCAGGGCATGCTTGACTATGACTGTGTACAATTTCAAGACATTCCAAGATACTTTTGGGGTCTTTTTTGAATAAAAAGTTAAGTCACTGCCTAAGTGCACAGACTTTCCTCATTTTCAAAAATTCATTAAAAATATTCCTTAAGAGATATGCAAATATTTTCAATTGATTCTTGTTCAGGGCGTCGTTGACTATGACTGAGTACAATTTCAAGACATTCCAACATACTTGGAATGTCCAAGTGCATGGATCGCTTTTCGGATTTTCAAAAATTCATTAAAAATATTCTTCAAGAGATATGCAAATATATTCAACGGATTCTTGTTCAGGGCATGCTTGACTATGACTGTGTACAATTTCAAGACATTCCAATTTACTTTTGGGTTTTTTTTTGAAAAAAAAGTCAAGTCACTAAGTGCATCAGGGCAAATGGATCGTTTCCTTCGTCTCACCTGATATCCTGCTGTGTGATCCACGGTGTCCAAACGTTTGTTTCCAGCGACTGGACGACATGGATGAACTCCTGCAGCTTTAATTCTTTAAAAACAACCCAAAAACATCAAAAGTTAAGTCACTGCCTAAGTGCATGGATCGCTTTCCGGATTTTCAAAAATTCATTAAAAATATTCCTCAAGAGATATGCAAATATATTCAACGGATTCTTGTTCAGGGCATGCTTGACTATGACTGTGTACAATTTCAAGACATTCCAAGATACTTTTGGGGTCTTTTTTGACGAAAAAGTTAAGTCACTGCCTAAGTGCATGGATCGCTTTCCTGATTTTCAAAAATTCATTAAAAATATTCCTTAAGCGATATGCAAATATTTTCAACGGATTCTTGTTCAGGGCGTCGTTGACTATGACTGAGTACAATTTCAAGACATTCCAACATACTTGGAATGTCCAAGTGCATGGATCGCTTTCCTGATTTTCAAAAGTTCATTAAAAATATTCTTCAAGAGATATGCAAATATATTCAACGGATTCTTGTTCAGGGCATGCTTGACTATGACTGTGTACAATTTCAAGACATTCCAAGATACTTTTGGGGTCTTTTTTGAATAAAAAGTTAAGTCACTGCCTAAGTGCACAGACTTTCATCATTTTCAAAAATTCATTAAAAATATTCCTTAAGAGATATGCAAATATTTTCAATTGATTCTTGTTCAGGGCGTCGTTGACTATGACTGAGTACAATTTCAAGACATTCCAACATACTTGGAATGTCCAAGTGCATGGATCGCTTTTCGGATTTTCAAAAATTCATTAAAAATATTCTTCAAGAGATATGCAAATATATTCAACGGATTCTTGTTCAGGGCATGCTTGACTATGACTGTGTACAATTTCAAGACATTCCAAGAAACTTTTGGGGTCTTTTTTGACAAAAAAGTTAAGTCACTGCCTAAGTGCATGGATCGCTTTCCTGATTTTCAAAAATTCATTAAAAATATTCCTTAAGCGATATGCAAATATTTTCAACGGATTCTTGTTCAGGGCGTCGTTGACTATGACTGAGTACAATTTCAAGACATTCCAACATACTTGGAATGTCCAAGTGCATGGATCGCTTTCCTGATTTTCAAAAGTTCATTAAAAATATTCTTCAAGAGATATGCAAATATATTCAACGGATTCTTGTTCAGGGCATGCTTCACTATGACTGTGTACAATTTCAAGACATTCCAAGATACTTTTGGGGTCTTTTTTGACGAAAAAGTTAAGTCACTGCCTAAGTGCATGGATCGCTTTCCTGATTTTCAAAAATTCATTAAAAATATTCCTTAAGCGATATGCAAATATTTTCAATTGATTCTTGTTCAGGGCATGCTTGACTATGACTGTGTACAATTGCAAGACATTCCAAGATACTTTTGGGGTCTTTTTTGACAAAAAAGTTAAGTCACTGCCTAAGTGCATGGATCGCTTTCCTGATTTTCAAAAATTCATTAAAAATATTCCTTAAGCGATATGCATATATTTTCAACGGATTCTTTTTCAGGGCGTCGTTGACTATGACTGAGTACAATTTCAAGACATTCCAACATACTTGGAATGTCCAAGTGCATGGATCGCTTTCCTGATTTTCAAAAGTTCATTAAAAATATTCTTCAAGAGATATGCAAATATATTCAACGGATTCTTGTTCAGGGCATGCTTGACTATGACTGTGTACAATTTCAAGACATTCCAAGATACCTTTGGGGTCTTTTTTCACAAAAAAGTTAAGTCACTGCCTAAGTGCATGGATTGCTTTCCTGATTTTCAAAAATTCATTAAAAATATTCCTTAAGAGATATGCGAATATTTTCAATTGATTCTTGTTCAGGGCGTCGTTGACTATGACTGAGTACAATTTCAAGACATTCCAACATACTTGGAATGTCCAAGTGCATGGATCGCTTTCCGGATTTTCAAAAATTCATTAAAAATATTCTTCAAGAGATATGCAAATATATTCAACGGATTCTTGTTCAGGGCATGCTTGACTATGACTGTGTACAATTTCAAGACATTCCAAGATACTTTTGGGGTCTTTTTTGACGAAAAAGTTAAGTCACTGCCTAAGTGCATGGATCGCTTTCCTGATTTTCAAAAATTCATTAAAAATATTCCTTAAGCGATATGCAAATATATTCAATGGATTCTTGTTCAGGGCATGCTTGACTATGACTGTGTACAATTTCAAGACATTCCAAGATACTTTTGGGGTCTTTTTTGACAAAAAAGTTAAGTCACTTACCTAAGTGCATGGATCGCTTTCCTGATTTTCAAAAATTCATTAAAAATATTCCTTAAGAGATATGCGAATATTTTCAATTGATTCTTGTTCAGGGCGTCGTTGACTATGACTGAGTACAATTTCAAGACATTCCAACATACTTTTGGGGTCTTTTTTGACAAAAAAGTTAAGTCACTTACCTAAGTGCATGGATCGCTTTCCTGATTTTCAAAAATTCATTAAAAATATTCTTTAAGAGATATGCGAATATTTTCAATTGATTCTTGTTCAGGGCGTCGTTGACTATGACTGAGTACAATTTCAAGACATTCCAAGATACTTTTGGGGTCTTTTTTGAATAAAAAGTTAAGTCACTGCCTAAGTGCACAGAAATTCCTCATTTTCAAAAATTCATTAAAAATATTCCTTAAGAGATATGCAAATATATTCAACGGATTCTTGTTCAGGGCATGCTTGACTATGACTGTGTACAATTTCAAGACATTCCAAGATACTTTTGGGGTCTTTTTTGACGAAAAAGTTAAGTCACTGCCTAAGTGCATGGATCGCTTTCCGGATTTTCAAAAATTCATTAAAAATATTCTTCAAAAGATATGCAAATATATTCAACGGATTCTTGTTCAGGGCATGCTTGACTATGACTGTGTACAATTTCAAGACATTCCAAGATACTTTTGGGGTCTTTTTTGACGAAAAAGTTAAGTCACTGCCTAAGTGCATGGATCGCTTTCCTGATTTTTTAAAAAATTCATTAAAAATATTCCTTAAGCGATATGCAAATATTTTCAACGGATTCTTGTTCAGGGCGTCGTTGACTATGACTGAGTACAATTTCAAGACATTCCAACATACTTGGAATGTCCAAGTGCATGGATCGCTTTCCGGATTTTCAAAAGTTCATTAAAAATATTCTTCAAGAGATATGCAAATATATTCAACGGATTCTTGTTCAGGGCATGCTTGACTATGACTGTGTACAATTTCAAGACATTCCAAGATACTTTTGGGGTCTTTTTTGACAAAAAAGTTAAGTCACTGCCTAAGTGCATGGATCGCTTTCCTGATTTTCAAAAATTCATTAAAAATATTCCTTAAGAGATATGCAAATATTTTCAACGGATTCTTCTTCAGGGCGTCGTTGACTATGACTGAGTACAATTTCAAGACATTCCAACATACTTGGAATGTCCAAGTGCATGGATCGCTTTCCGGATTTTCAAAAATTCATTAAAAATATTCTTCAAGAGATATGCAAATATATTCAACGGATTCTTGTTCAGGGCATGCTTGACTATGACTGTGTACAATTTCAAGACATTCCAATTTACTTTTGGGTTTTTTTTTGAAAAAAAAGTCAAGTCACTAAGTGCATCAGGGCAAATGGATCGTTTCCTTCGTCTCACCTGATATCCTGCTGTGTGATCCACGGTGTCCAAACGTTTGTTTCCAGCGACTGGACGACATGGATGAACTCCTGCAGCTTTAATTCTTTAAAAACAACCCAAAAACATCAAAAGTTAAGTCACTGCCTCAGTGCATGGATCGCTTTCCTGATTTTCAAAAATTCATTAAAAATATTCCTCAAGAGATATGCAAATATATTCAACGGATTCTTGTTCAGGGCATGCTTGACTATGACTGTGTACAATTTCAAGACATTCCAAGATACTTTTGGGGTCTTTTTTGACGAAAAAGTTAAGTCACTGCCTAAGTGCATGGATCGCTTTCCTGATTTTCAAAAATTCATTAAAAATATTCCTTAAGCGATATGCAAATATTTTCAACGGATTCTTGTTCAGGGCGTCGTTGACTATGACTGAGTACAATTTCAAGACATTCCAAGATACTTTTGGGGTCTTTTTTGAATAAAAAGTTAAGTCACTGCCTAAGTGCACAGAAATTCCTCATTTTCAAAAATTCATTAAAAATATTCCTTAAGAGATATGCAAATATATTCAACGGATTCTTGTTCAGGGCATGCTTGACTATGACTGTGTACAATTTCAAGACATTCCAAGATACTTTTGGGGTCTTTTTTGACGAAAAAGTTAAGTCACTGCCTAAGTGCATGGATCGCTTTCCGGATTTTCAAAAATTCATTAAAAATATTCTTCAAAAGATATGCAAATATATTCAACGGATTCTTGTTCAGGGCATGCTTGACTATGACTGTGTACAATTTCAAGACATTCCAAGATACTTTTGGGGTCTTTTTTGACGAAAAAGTTAAGTCACTGCCTAAGTGCATGGATCGCTTTCCTGATTTTTTAAAAAATTCATTAAAAATATTCCTTAAGCGATATGCAAATATTTTCAACGGATTCTTGTTCAGGGCGTCGTTGACTATGACTGAGTACAATTTCAAGACATTCCAACATACTTGGAATGTCCAAGTGCATGGATCGCTTTCCGGATTTTCAAAAGTTCATTAAAAATATTCTTCAAGAGATATGCAAATATATTCAACGGTTTCTTGTTCAGGGCATGCTTGACTATGACTGTGTACAATTTCAAGACATTCCAAGATACTTTTGGGGTCTTTTTTGACAAAAAAGTTAAGTCACTGCCTAAGTGCATGGATCGCTTTCCTGATTTTCAAAAATTCATTAAAAATATTCCTTAAGAGATATGCAAATATTTTCAACGGATTCTTCTTCAGGGCGTCGTTGACTATGACTGAGTACAATTTCAAGACATTCCAACATACTTGGAATGTCCAAGTGCATGGATCGCTTTCCGGATTTTCAAAAATTCATTAAAAATATTCTTCAAGAGATATGCAAATATATTCAACGGATTCTTGTTCAGGGCATGCTTGACTATGACTGTGTACAATTTCAAGACATTCCAATTTACTTTTGGGTTTTTTTTTGAAAAAAAAGTCAAGTCACTAAGTGCATCAGGGCAAATGGATCGTTTCCTTCGTCTCACCTGATATCCTGCTGTGTGATCCACGGTGTCCAAACGTTTGTTTCCAGCGACTGGACGACATGGATGAACTCCTGCAGCTTTAATTCTTTAAAAACAACCCAAAAACATCAAAAGTTAAATCACTGCCTCAGTGCATGGATCGCTTTCCTGATTTTCAAAAATTCATTAAAAATATTCCTCAAGAGATATGCAAATATATTCAACGGATTCTTGTTCAGGGCATGCTTGACTATGACTGTGTACAATTTCAAGACATTCCAAGATACTTTTGGGGTCTTTTTTGAAAAAAAAGTCAAGTCACTAAGTGCATCAGGGCAAATGGATCGTTTCCTTCGTCTCACCTGATATACTGCTGTGTGATCCATGGTGTCAAAACGTTTGTTTCCAGCGACTGGGCGACATGGATGAACTCCTGCAGCTTTAATGCTTTAAAAACAAACCAAAAACATCAAAAGTTAAGTCACTGCCTAAGTGCATGGATCGCTTTCCTAATTTTCAAAAATTCATTAAAAATATTCCTTAAGAGATATGCAAATATTTTCAACGGATTCTTGTTCAGGGTGTCGTTGACTATGACTGTGTACAATTTCAAGACATTCCAAGATACTTTTGGTTTTTTTCTGTTAAATCAATCAATCAATCAATCATTTTTTGTATAGCCCACAGTTTACAAAACATAGTTTGTCTCAGGGACTTCACAGGGTTGGTAACATCCTCTGTCCTTCGACCAGGGTAAGGAAAAACTACCAGCGAAAAAACTCTTCTAACAGGGAAAAGGGTAGAAACCTTAAGGAGAACCACAGTTGAGGGATCCACTCCCTGGACGGACAGACGTGCAGTAGATGTTACCAAAAACATACAATACACAATGACAAAGAATAAAAAGTGAAAAGTCTTTAAATGCCAGGATCATCTGTCACAGCCTGTCGTGAAGGCTGTTGTGATCAGAGACTTGAAGATGACGGAGTCCTCTTTCCTGTCCTGACCTCATGTCGTTCACTGGTGTCAGCAGAACTGTAAGAGATTAAACATCAGTTAGAGAAGGTCTACATGTGAATTTATGGTCTACATGTTGATTTATGTGCTACATGTGGATTTATGGTCTACATGTGGATTTATGGTGTACATGTGGATTTATGGTGTACATGTGGATGTATGGTGTACATGTGGATTTATGTGCTACATGTGGATTTATGGTCTAAATGTGGATTTATGGTGTACATGTGGATGTATGGTGTACATGTGGATTTATGTGCTACATGTGGATTTATGGTCTAAATGTGGATTTATGGTCTACATGTCATGGGGGACATCGGGTAAGTGGTGAGGGTTGAGAAATTGAGGACGGGGTAGAGAAAGTGCGGCTCGTGCAAAGTCTGTGTGCTCATTCTAAGTGCATGATGGGAAATTCCTCCAGCAGTCTAAGCCTATGGCAGCATAAGATAGACTATTCTAATCAGGACATACCTGATCTAGCTTTGACTATAGTCTATGTTAAAAAGGTAGGTTTTCAGTCTCACCTTAAAGGCAGAGACAGAGTCAGACTGTCTGACTGAAAGCAGAAGTTGGTTCCACAGGAGAGGAGCCTGGTAGATAAATGTTCTACCACCGATTCTACTTCTAGTTATTTTAGGAATAACCAGTAGACCTGAGTTCAGGGTCTATTGGGTTGATATAAAGTGATTAAGTCACAAATATAAGAAGGTGCCTGATTATTCAGGGCCTTGTATGTGAGTAGAAGTATTTTAAAATCTATTCTACTTTTCACTGGGAGCCAGTGAAGAGAAGCCAAGACAGGAGTTGTATAATCACGTCGTCTGGTTCCAGTCAGTATCCGTGCTGCTGCGTTCTGGACAAGTTGAAGGCTTCTCAAGGACTTACTAGGACATCCAGACAGTAAGGAGTTACAGTAATCCAGCCTAGAGGTTATAAAGGCGTGGATAAGTTTCTCAGAGTCTTGTCGTGATATAATATTTCTAATTGTCTTAATGTTGCGAAGGTGGAAGAAGGCTGTTCTACATATATGCTTAATATGTTCATCCAGTGATAAATCCTGGTCAAACAGGACTCCTAGGTTCCTTACTGTAGTGCAAGGGACTGAAGTGTTACTGCCTCGGTTTAGAGCTCCACTTAAAAGTGCTGCTCTTATATCTTTTGGCCCAAGGACCATGACCTCAGTTTTTTCTGTGTTAAGCATCAGAAAGTTCAGAGTCATCCACGTCTGTATGTCTATGAGACAATCCTGGAGTTTTATAGATGGGTTTGGGTCATCCGGTCGTACAGATACATATAGCTGGGTGTCGTCTGCATAACAATGGAAATCTATGTTGTGTTTCCTGATAATGTTGCCTAATGGCAGCATGTACAGGGTAAAAAGAATAGGTCCGAGCACGGAACCCTGAGGAACTCCGTAGTTGACCTTAGTGAATATGGAGTAGTCCTCGTTAACACTAACAAACTGAAATCTGTCCCATAAATAGGACTTGAACCAGACAAGTGCAGATCCTCTAATCACAACATCTTGTTCTAGTCTATGTAGCAGGATCTCATGATCTATCGTATCAAATGCTGCACTGAGATCCAGCAGGACCGATCTGGCGTTGTCTGGTAAACCAGCAGATGGCAGCAACTTTCAAGAGACCAGCTTCTCCATCTCTGAGCCCAGTAATGTTCAGGTAAGGCATTGGATATTTGAGATATTATTCAATAGAATCTTCCTCTTACTTCTAATCTTACTCTACGTATGTAGAAGATGTTTCTCCTGCTTTGATCTATTCTCTCTCATGCTCTGCTTCATCAATGAAGAACGAATTCATCGACAACATCCTTTCAGCTAATGTTCTACCTTAAAAACATCCCTACAGTTTCTTCCTTTCATCACAGTGACTCAATAATGATGGATTGTCATGAGTGAAAGTGGCTTCAGCTGCTTTTCCTTGTGTTTCAGGTCCGTGGAGATTTGAGGCCGAGGAGAAGCGAGCCTGGTGATGAGTCCAGAATCCCTCAAGGCTCCATCACACTTCCCTCCTCTATCACAAAAGTCACTTTACATGTAGAGGGAAAAAAAAGAAAACAAAGTCACACACTCATCCAACAAAGCAGCCTTTCAGCACCACGGACAGCGCCCGAAGCTCCACAGTTACCGTAGCGACCCGCCCTCACCTATTCCATTCTTACTCACACACACAGGGATTGGATTGGAACAGAATGGCTACTTGAACTTTTTAAATGTTAAACTTCAAAAAAACATATATCTATATTATATATTTTATAAAATCTAAAATAAAATGCTTGAGGGGCTTAACTGGGGCTACACAGATGTTTGACGGTGTAGCGTGTTCGGTGTGAGTGAATGGGGCGATGGAGGAGGTCTGAAGGTAAGAAGGATTTGTAGGTGGTGAAGAGGATCTTGAAATGTGTTTACATGTTGAAACTGCCCTCTGGTGGACACGTTTGACATTACATGTAAGGTCACATGAGATTTAGAGCTGCTAAACTGGTGAAATAAATAGTAACTTTTGTGAGGGAAACAGTTTTTTTATGTTTAAGACCCTGCCAGGCCATAAATAATTCATCATAAAACAGAACTGCAAAAACCTGACCTCCAGTGGACAAAGGTGACATTACGTGTAGATGAAAAATGTATTCAAAGCTGCTGAATTCAAGTCACTGCCAGCCCATAAATAACTTGAGAAAACATTCAGGGTTCAGGCCATACAGAGTTTCACCGAGGGCCAGAATGTGGCACACATTTGTTCAGCCAGTTCAGCAGAGTGAGTGTGAGTGAAAGAGCGAGAGACTTCAAATAAGTGACTTATTTATTTATTTAACACAAAAGATTCAAGATGGAAAAAACATCAACACAAAGCAGAAAAGAAACAAAACGGCATCAAAGAAACATATAAAGGTTAAGTAGAAATTAAAGTCAAACAATCACAGGCTCTTTTCTTCAACGCAATAAAACAATACAGAGAAGAAAATACAGTTAGCTTTAAATAACAATAAAAACAAGAACTTATTCTTCATAAACCCTGTTGGCTTTAAACCCCACTTACACTGTGAATTAGAAATGGAAAAGAAAAAAGACTCAGCTTCACCCACTGAGGCTGAAGTGGCTGTGACGCCCCCTGCTGGTTGGACTAAAACCTCATTTAATCAGAAAAAGGAAGGAAGCAATAAAGTCCATTAGAGAAGGAGAGAACACAGGGATGGAGGAAATGGCAAAAAGAAAGGGCTGAAAGACATGAAAAAGAATGGAAGGAAAGAGAAAAGGAAAGCAATAAAAGGACAGCAAGGAAATAAATGAGTTTGTCGACTCACAGGGAAACCACATCAAGTCCAGTCGGTGAAATCCAGTCCATGTTTTGCTGCCGTTTCTGGACACATGAAAACACATGAAGTGAAAATTAACTTGACTATCGTCACAACAATGACAAACATTCAAACACATTCTACACATTAACATTTACTCAAAAAGATCAACTTTTCAAATAAGTCACAAATGTCCGGGTAAACTTATCGTTTGCCGCCGTCGTTAGCGTTACCCAGAGTGCACCACGTGGAGGTGACAGTCGGACTTGCACTCCTTTTTTTTTTTTTTTTTTTTTAAAATCATTCATAATATTAGAGAGAAGAGAAACCCAACAATTCACACAATGAGCAAGCAATCGTGGCAACAGTGGAGAGAAAAAACTCCCTTTTAACAGGAAGAAATCTCTGGCAGAACCAGACTCAAAGTGTGCGGCCGTCTGCCTCGACCGGTTGGGGGGAATGGGAGGGGAACAGAAAGGACAAGAGGTGGTAACTTTTGTTAGTCAGTGGTTTTGGTTGGACGACCACAAGGAGGCCATTTTGTGCAGTTCATGTTGGGTTTTTTTCAGATTCTTGTGTTCCGTTCCTCCAGGTTTTGAATCCACTGATCCCATTTCCTCAAAGATCATCATGCAGATCCATCCATTTTCCAAGAGTAGATTCACTGAGGTGAATGAATTCCTCCATTTGCTCCATCATCGTGTTGACAAAGTTGTCCAGAAAGTTACTTTTGCATTTCCAAGCCATGATTCCAGTTTGTCCATCCTTGTGAGCAGATTTTTGTTTTGCTGTCACGTATGGAGAGTTCCGTCCAATCAGAGTTATCAATCCTCCGACACCTGCACCCGTTTACTGTCAACTAAGTTTTGCTAAGTGTACACATTTGTGTAACAACGACAACACAGGAAGATGAAACGACAGACCAAAGTAGAAGTGCATATTGACACAAACAAAAAAACACTCATCTTGTTTTGACAGCCGGTGTTCAGAGTTCGTCTAAGTTGTCCAGGACGTAAGAAGTCCACCAAGTGTTAGGGTCTCAATTCTGGAACAGATTAGGAAAAACAAAACTGAAAAGCAGTAGCAAAGTGTCATTGATGTCAAAAGGAGTCTAATATACTCACCACTGTAGGTTCTTGTGTAGTGGAAGTGGTTAACGAGCTCTGCAGAACTCTGATAACCTGTGCACCTGAACCAGGTGTTTTGGGGATAACTAACTAAGGTTAGCTAACCCTAACCCCCTCATTTGTTCCTTGTTGCAGAAAACGGCCCCTTGCCAAAAACTGCTGTAAAAATATCTTAATATTTATTTCCACTTTAAATGAGTCAGTCTTTTGAAGCTACTTCATCCTGAAATATGCATATCAAATATTAATATTTTTAAAAGGTGAACCTTTTAAAGGCCATATTGTTTACGCAACTACACTGTTTTTATTGGGAAAAAAAAACTACAATAACTTTTGATTCTGATGCATTCTTATTTTTTGCAATGTCAGATTTTTCTAAAAACTGTCTCCTACAAAAATATTGTTCATATTTTTTTCAACTTTAAATTGTCACTCTTTTAACGCTACTTCAGACTGAGATATACTCATCAAATTATATTTTTACCCTTTAAAGGCCATAATGTTTATGCAACTCTTTAAATCAACAAAAAAACTACAATCCTTTCCAATCAATCATAAAATACCTTTCAAGGACTATTTATTATTATCAGGCCCTGAGATGGTCAGTGATTGGAAGAAACATTGATTTTGATGCATTGTTAGTTTCTGTAGTGGCAGATGCAATTTAATAATCTTGTGATATGATGGATTTTGAACCGTCTCCTTCTATAAGCAAACTTTTTTCCAACTAAATAATTATTACCCTGTTTTGTTTAAAGATAAATAAACAAGAATAGGTTCAACCTGAACAAATATTTATTTTGCAAAGATGACCCTGAATGATGAAGACTGAAATATAAACATTGAATATGAAACATGGGGCAGTTGGGTGTGTTGTTGGAGATGGGGAGAAAGGAAGAGAGATGGTGAGTGAGTGCATCATGTGTGACTGAGTGAGGGAGTGAGGGAGTGAGGGAGCGAGTGAGCGAGCGAGCGAGAGTGAGTGAGTGACTATGAGTGAGTGAGCGAGCGAGAGTGAGCGAGCGAGCGTGACTGCGAGTGAACGAGCGAGATTTGGAGTCTCTGCTCCACCTGAGCTGAACTCTCACATTCACACATGATGAACTCACTCACCATCTCCATCTTTTCCCTTCTCCCCATCGCCAACAACACACCAAACTGCCCCATGTTTCATATTCAATGTTCATATTTAAGTGTTCATCATTCAGTGTCCTTTGCAAAATAAATGTTTTTCAGGTTCAAACTATTATTGTATGTTTATTCATCTTAAAACAAAACCAGGCTATAATTGGGTTAGTAGGAAAAAAATGTTTTACTTGTAGTCGGAGACCGATTCAAAATCCATCATATATCACAAAATAAGATTACATTGGATCTGCTACTACAAACAACTAATGCATCAAAATCAATGTTTCTCCTAGTCACTGACCCATCTCAGGGTCTAATAACAACCAAATATTCCTTAAACCACACCAAACATTTCATTTCAAAAATGAAACAAACTTGAACCCTGAGTCTGTTTATATATCAAATAACAACCTGTGTTTTAATCGTATTCAGTGCTTTGTGACTAAAGGGATTTTTGTACACTTCAAAAATAATGGAAAAACTAAATAATGAAAAGGGACGAGAGCAGCAGCAAACAAGTAACAATACTCATCTTCTTCTGACAGTTGGTGTTCAGATGTTCAAAGTTGTGCTGGACGTCAGAAATCCACCAAGCCTTGGGTCTCCATCCTGGAACAGATTAGGAAAAACGAAACTAAAAAGCAGCATCAAACAGTCACTGATGTCCAAAGGAATCTGATATACTCACCACTGCAGATTCTTCTTGTGCAGTAGGAGTCACCGATGAGATCAGGGAAGACGCGACTGTAGGGTAGAATGTCCACCAAGCACCACCTCGAGGTCGACCATGTTGGGTCACCCTTCTGGAACAGATTAGGAAAAACAAACAAATTAACAGAGACAAAAGCAGCAGCAAACAATTAACAATACTCATCCTCTTCCGACCGCTGGGGTTCAGAGTTCTTCAAAGTTGTCCAGAACGTAGGAAGTCCACCAAGCGTAGGGTCTCCATTCTGAAACAGATTAGGAAAAACGAAACTGAAAAGCAGCATCAAACAGTCACTGATGTCCAAAGGAATCTGATATACTCACCACTGCAGGTTCTTCTTGTGCAGTGGGAGTCACCGACCAGATCAGGGAAGAGGCGACTGTAGTGTAGAACGTCCACCAAGCACCACCTCGAGGTCGATCATGTTGGGTCTCCCTTCTGGAACAGATTAGGAAAAACAAACAGATAAAAGTGACAAAAGCAGCAGCAAAAACAACAATTAACAATACTCATCCTCTTCCGACAGCTGGGGTTCAGAGTTCTTCAAAGTTGTCCAGGACATAGGAAGTCCACCAAGCGTAGGGTCTCCATTCTGAAACAGATTAGGAAAAACAAAACTAAAAAGCAGCATCAAACAGTCACTGATGTCCAAAGGAATCTGATATACTCACCACTGCAGATTCTTCTTGTGCAGTAGGAGTCACCGATGAGATCAGGGAAGACGCGACTGTAGGGTAGAACGTCCACCAAGCACCACCTCGAGGTCGACCATGTTGGGTCACCCTTCTGGAACAGATTAGGAAAAACAAACAAATTAACAGAGACAAAAGCAGCAGCAAACAATTAACAATACTCATCCTCTTCCGACCGCTGGGGTTCAGAGTTCTTCAAAGTTGTCCAGAACGTAGGAAGTCCACCAAGCGTAGGGTCTCCATTCTGAAACAGATTAGGAAAAACAAAACTGAAAAGCAGTATCAAACTGTCACTGATGCCCAAAGGAATCTGATATACTCACAACTGGAGGTTCTTGTGTTGTAGGAGTCACCGATGAGATCAGGGAAGAGGCGACTGTAGACGAAAGTAGAGGTCAACAACGATGAAGCAAACACAAATAAGAAATATCACCATACTCCTCTTCCGACAGTCTGTGTTCAGTCAATATGCATATCAAATATTAATATTTTTTAAAATGTTAACCTTTTAAAGGCCATATTGTTTATGCAACTACAATAACTTTTGATTCTGATGCATTCTTATTTTTTGCAATGTCAGATTTTTCTAAAAACAGTCTCCTACAAAAATATTGTTCATATTTTTTTCAACTTTAAATTGTCACTCTTTTAACGCTACTTCAGACTGAGATATACTCATCAAATTATATTTTTAAAAATTCTAACCCTTTAAAGGCTATAATGTTTATGCAACTCTTTAAATCAACAAAAAAACTACAATCCTTTCCAATCAATCATAAAATACCTTTCAAGGACTATTTATTATTATCAGGCCCTGAGATGGTCAGTGATTGGAAGAAACATTGATTTTGATGCATTGTTAGTTTCTGTAGTGGCAGATGCAATTTAATAATCTTGTGATATGATGGATTTTGAATCGTCTCCTTATATAAGCAAACTTTTTTTTCCTACTAAATAATTATTACCCTGTTTTGTTTTAAGATAAATAAACAAGAATAGGTTCAACCTGAACAAATATTTATTTTGCAAAGACGACCCTGAATGATGAAGACTGAAATATAAACATTGAATATGAAACATGGGGCAGTTGGGTGTGTTGTTGGAGATGGGGAGAAAGGAAGAGAGATGGTGAGTGAGTGCATCATGTGTGACTGAGTGAGGGAGTGAGGGAGTGAGGGAGCGAGTGAGCGAGCGAGCGAGAGTGAGTGAGTGACTGTGAGTGAGTGAGTGAGCGAGCGAGAGTGAGCGAGCGTGACTGCGAGTGAACGAGCGAGATTTGGAGTCTCTGCTCCACCTGAGCTGAACTCTCACATTCACACATGATGAACTCACTCACCATCTCCATCTTTTCCCTTCTCCCCATCGCCAACAACACACCAAACTGCCCCATGTTTCATATTCAATGTTCATATTTAAGTGTTCATCATTCAGTGTCCTTTGCAAAATAAATGTTTTTCAGGTTCAAACTATTATTGTATGTTTATTCATCTTAAAACAAAACCAGGTTATAATTGGGTTAGTAGGAAAAAAATGTTTTACTTGTAGTCGGAGACCGATTCAAAATCCATCATATATCACAAAATAAGATTACATTGGATCTGCTACTACAAAAAAGTAATAATGCATCAAAATCAATGTTTCTCCTAGTCACTGACCCATCTCAGGGTCTAATAACAACCAAATATTCCTTAAACCACACCAAACATTTCATTTCAAAAATGAAACAAACTTGAACCCTGAGTCTGTTTATATATCAAAAAACAACCTGTGTTTGAATCGTATTCAGTGCTTTGTGACTATAGTGATTTTTGTACACTTAAAAAATAATGGAAAAAACTAAATAATGAAAAGGGACGAGAGCAGCAGAAAACAACAATACTCATCTTCTTCTGACAGTTGGTGTTCAGATGTTCAAAGTTGTCCTGGACGTCAGAAATCCACCAAGCCTTGGGTCTCCATTCTGAAACAGATTAGGAAAAACGAAACTGAAAAGCAGCATCAAACTTTCATTGATGTTCAAAGGAATCTGATATACTCACCACTGTAGGTTCTTCTTGTGCAGTGGGAGTCACCGATGAGATCAGGGAAGAGGCGACTGTAGACAAAAGTAGAGGTCAGTTTTCCGGCCAGTTTTCTGCTGCCTTTAACCAGCTCTGTGTCCCCTCTGAATTATTACCAAACACGGAGGTGCTCAGTTCTTCGTTTCACTCCTCCTGCCGAACCATATTGGACTCTGTGGCTCCATTTAAAACCGTGCAGCCCAAAGCTAAACCTGAGCCCTGGTTCAATGCGAGAACTCGCGCAGCCAGACAGGATTGCCGCAAAGCTGAACGCAGGTGGAAAAAGGACAAGCTGCAGGTTTCTCGCCAAATCCTAAAAGACAGCTGGCGCTGCTACCAGAGCACTGTCAAAGAGTCCAGAAGAGAGCACCTGTCAAATATTATTGAATCAAACTCTCACAACCCACGTGTGTTATTTAAAACCATAGAGTCTGTTCTTGGCTCACCTCAGCCTGTGTGCACAGAGGAATCCCCTGAAATGTGCAATAGCTTCCTGCAGTTCTTCATTGATAAGGTTGCTACCACAAGGGCTCTAATCACCACACCTGTGTCTGACCCCTCTGACAGTGTGCTTTTCTCAGCTGTGCTTGATTCGTTTGAGCCCGTGTCTCTGATTGCCTTAGAAAAAGTGGTTGCCCAGATGAAGCCATCAGGCTCTCCCTGTGACACTGTCCCGCCTCACTTTTTTAAAGAGGTATTTCCTTGTATAGGGCAGTCAGTCCTGGCCATTATTAACAGCAGTCTGTCTTCTGGTGTTGTCCCCCAATGTTTTAAACATGCTGTTGTACAACCCCTGCTTAAGAAACCTGGCCTTGATCGTGTTATGCTAGCCAATTATAGACCTATCTCCAAGCTGCCTTTTATTTCAAAGATCCTGGAAAAAGTTGTCCACGCCCAGTTGCAGTCGTTCCTGGACGAGCATGATATTCTGGAGATTTTCCAGTCTGGCTTTAAAACAAGGCATAGTACAGAGTCAGCTTTATTAAGAGTGTTCAATGACATCCTCCTGACGGTTGATTCTGGAGACTCTGTGATCCTTGTCCTGCTGGACCTAACTGCAGCGTTTGACACTGTGGACCACAATATTTTAGTGGCACGCTTGCAGCACCTAGTGGGCATTAGTGGTAGCGCCCTTAATTGGTTTAGATCGTATCTTGAGGGAAGATCTATGTGTGTACGCCTCGGTGGCTCTGAGTCCCGCTCTGCTCCACTGTCATATGGGGTTCCACAGGGCTCAATTTTAGGGCCCCTGCTCTTCTCCCTGTATCTGCTTCCCCTGGGCTCCATCTTGAGAAAACATGGCATCTCATTTCATTTTTATGCAGACGACAGTCAGATTTATGTCCCACTGAGTAAGAAAAATGCCTGTCTGCAACCACTTCTATTATGTCTTGATGACATAAAAGCATGGATGTCACTGAACTTTTTAAAATTTAATGAAAAGAAGACGGAAGTCATAATGTTTGGTCCTAGCGGCTCTAGTGAACCCCCCCCTGCTGATTTGGGCCCTTTGGCATCGTATGTGAAGCCTTTAGTGACAAACTTAGGTTTTATTATGGACAGTGATTTTAAATTGGACCGGCAAATTGGGGCAACAGTAAAGTCCAGCTTTTTTCACCTCAGGCAGCTGGCAAAGGTGAGGCCCTTTCTCTCACAAAAGCACTTTGAAACAGTAATCCATGCCTTTGTTACATCTCGGCTGGATTACTGTAACGCTCTTTATCTTGGAGTCAGCCAGTCCTCCCTCTCACGTCTCCAGTTGGTCCAGAACGCTGCTGCTCGCCTCTTAACTGGAGCACGTAAGAGGGAGCACATTACTCCCATTTTGGCCTCCCTTCACTGGCTGCCTGTGCATTTTAGAGTCCATTTTAAGATTATTTTATTTGTTTTTAAATCTTTAAATGGTCTTGCCCCGCCTTACCTCTCTGAGCTTCTCCATCCTTACACTCCTGCTCGGTGCCTCAGGTCAGCTGACCAGCTGCTCCTGGAGGTACCGAGGTCTAAACGGAAGCTCAGAGGGGAAAGAGCTTTCTCCATTGCCGGTCCCAAACTTTGGAACGCCCTCCCGCTTCATATTAGACAGGCCCCCTCACTTTCCATTTTTAAAACTCATCTTAAAACACATTTTTATTCTTCTGCGTTCAACTCAGCATGAGACTCTGCTCTTGTTTTAGTGTTTTATTGTTTAAACATTTTTATTGTTTTATAGTTTTTTTTATTATTTAAACATTGTTACTGTTTTATAGTTTTATTGTTTTTATTTTGTCTCCTATGTTTTATGTGCCATGTTTTATTTATTGTACTGTTAAGCACTTTGTACCAGCTTTAGCTGCCTAAAGCGCTCTATAAATAAAGTTGAGTTGAGTTGAGTTGAGTCAACAACAATGACGCAAAGAAAAATAAATATCACCATTCTCCTCCTCTTCCGACAATCTGTGTTCAGAGTTCGTCGAAGTTGTCCAGAACGTCCACCAAGCACCGCCTCGAGGTCGACCATGTTGGGTCTCCATTCTGGAACAGATTAGGAACAACAAACAAATTAACAGAGACAAACGCAGCAAACACAACAACTTACAATACTCATCCTCTTCTGACAGCTGGTGTTCAGAGTTCGTCAATGTTGTCCTGGACATACACCAGGCGTGACCGTTCCATCACAAGGTCCATGTCGGGTCTCGATTCTGGAACAGAAAATTTGTGTCCAGCCATGGCAAAAGGGTTCACATGTCTACTTCGGGACATTTGGAGTTATTTACAGATTCCGAAAGTGCTAAGCTTTCCAACAATGTCAAACCCATGTCCATCTGATCATTTTTGAAGAAGATGTGGTCATTTGAATGTAGACACTCCTCAAACTGCTTTAGGGAGAAATTCAGCCTGAAAGATTTCGACCCTCTTGAGGAGCCAGGCCAATAGCTGCTCATTTGCATGACATTAACATGGTCACAACCCCCCACCCAGTCTAGCTGTCAGTGACATCTGATGTCTGTTAGCCCACAGGACAGTAACAGTGTAGCAGTTTGGAAAAAAAAAGGAATGAATGTAGTTCATGTCAATGTAAGGCAAGGCAAGGCAAGTTTATTTGTATAGCACATTTCAACAACAAGGTAATTCAAAGTGCTTTACATAAAGCATTAAAAAGCATAGAAAAGAGACATTTATAAAATCAGATATAACATCAAAATAAAAACAAGCAGGTAAAATTTAAAGATTAAGATTAAAAAATAAAATAGATACAAATAAAATAAAAAGATAACAAATAAAATCAAGAGTATATATAAGGAATAAAGGTTACAGTGCAGTATTGGAAATGACTGAAATGCAGCGGCAAACAGAAAAGTCTTCACTCTTGATTTAAAAGAGGTGAGAGTTTCAGCAGACCTACAGTTTTCTGGGAGTTTGTTCCAGATATATGGTGCATAGAACTAAAATAAAGAAATAAAATATATCTAAGTGTGTGAAGGAATATTTTCCAGACCATGGACTATATTATCATCTTCAATACCAGTTCCTCCCCCACAATGTGGCTGTACCCACTCTGTCCATCACAGTTGATATGCGGACTAAATGATGACATCACAAACGCACCCTCTTCTGTGCTGTAACCTTTGGTGCTGGGCATGTGAAGAATTTTGCCTCATCAGAACAGAAAGGCCGGATTTTTTCAAAAAGATACGTCTGCCTGTCCATGGTCAGTCCAGGTGGGGCCAGGACGGGGAGACTGTCAACAGGGGGCAGAACTCCTGGGTTGCGCAGTAGCTGAAACTCGATAGGCTCTGCATCACTGTGAGTTTGAGCAAGCACCACACCTGGTCTGTTGGCATCAAAGCTGTGACAGAATAGAAGCACACAACAGGATATTTAAAACATGGCTCACTGTTCACATGGAATACTATTATGTTCATTCGTGATTTTTTTATTCATAAAATGCAGAATTTTGAATATAAATACCTAAAGTTCTGATAACTCTTGATCTGTGGGAGCTTTTGAAAGTAGGGACTCAGATGTGTCTGCCAGTCGATGGTCTTTACTATCACTCTGCCATCTGCCGTTCCAACAAGCTGCGGAATATTGAGGCGACTTTCAGCAGAGCTGTGTTCCACTACCTGTTGACAGCAAGAACCACAATGAAAATAATGATTTTATTTTTCCAAAAAAATCACATTTTACACATTACATATTGCAGTCTATATAAGCATTTGGCTATTGTATAGAAATCAATTTATACACATACCAAGAGCCTTAGCCGACCTCATGTATTGACGCCACACTGAGGCCTTGGACACATGGGTTGGCAGCAACTTCACATGCCAATCCTTATGCCCAGGATTCTGAAAAAAAATTAAAAAATACTTATTTCAGATCATGGTTCATGTTAAAAGGCATTTAATCACTGAATCAGTATAGATTGATCAGTAGTATTGCTTGAATTATGTGTGAATGCCACACCTTTATGTGCATGAATTGCACATGTAATTAACACGTTCATCACACATTGTGTTAATCATGTGTGATTCATGCATGCAAAGGTGTGGCATTCACACATCATTCAATGCAATGTTAGGTTTCGAACACGGGAGTTTCGTCTCAAAGCATTTGAATTATCAAACTGAACCTGCGGGTGTACAAAATCTCAAAGAGGGCCGTGACATGCTCCTCTTACGGCTTATAATACGCTCATCTGACCGAACAAAAGTTTCGATGTGCGCATCATTCTCATTGTAATAATACAGTACCGAGCTAGCGAGCTAAGCTAGCGAGCTAAGCTAGCGAGCTAAGCAAGCATGGCTAATAACAATGTAGCCAAACGGCGTTATGAAACGCACAGTGGATTATTAAAAGACAGCTTCCCTATGTGCGTCTGTATGTGACTTTGAATGAACACTAACATAACATCGATTAACAACGTTAAGGAAAACTCACCCCATAAGAACATGAGTTCCTCTGATCATAAGAGGTCCGTGCTTGCTTCCTTTTCGTTGCAGTTTTACGTCTGTTCGCCTCCAAAAGTCCAATTCGATAGGAGATAGAGCGGTGCTGGCGTCATGTCATCATCTCAGACAACTACCGTGTGTGTCCTGCTCTCTTTCAGCCGCGGAATAATCATCTGTTTGTTGTTTTTGTGACGATGAAGTCTGCTAACACGTTAGCATAAAGATCGCTAGCTTAAAATGCTAACAGTCCACACACAGCAGTCTCTGTACGTTCGCTGTCCTTGTCCGTGAAGAAGCTGCTCAGCCACAGACTTATTGTCCTTTTCTCTTTGTCTTCCTTTGTCAAACAAAGCTTTGATGATGACTGCTTTGATGATATTCACGCTTTAATTTCGCACTGCACACACACACACTGCACACATACGCTGGACATTCGACACACTCTCTCTCCCTCTCCGTATAATTAGCCATGTGTATTCTCTGTGATCGTCAGCTGATTGGCTGAAAAAGCCGATTGGCTGACACTGTTTTCTTCACTTTTAAGTTTTCACAAAGCATTATGGGTAATGGATTGGTTCACATGGTGTAACAGCTTCCTGGTGAACCAATGTGTTTTTACAAGGAGGGTCACATTTGATTTATGGCTGCTGAATTATTCAGACTGCCCTCTATTGGACAAGTTTGACATTACAAGTAAGGTCAAATCTGATTCATGGCTGCTGGGTTCTTCAAATTGCCCTCTAGTGGATAAAGGTGTCATTACATGTAAGCTCAAATTTGATGTATGGATACTTAATTATTTCAACTGCCCTCTAGTGGACAAGTTTGACATTACAAGTAAGGTCAAATCTGATTCATGGCTGCTGGGTTCTTCAAACTGCCCTCTAGTGGACAAACATGTCGTTACATGTAAGCTCAAATTTGATGTATGGATACTTAATTATTTCAACTGCCCTCTAGTGGACAAGTTTGACATTACAAGTAAGTTCAAATCTGATTTATGGGTGCTGGATTGGTCAGACTGCCCTCTGGTGGACAAATGTGTTATTACATGTAAGGTCAAATCTGATTTATGGCTGCTAAATTCTTCAGACTGCCCTCTAGTGGAAAAAGATGTCATTACATGTAAGGTCAAATTTGACTTTTGGCTGCTGGATTCTTCAGACTGCCCTCTGGTGGATAAACATGTCATTACATGCACGCTCAAATTTGATTTATAGCTGATAAATTATTTCAACTGCCCTCTAGTGGACAAGTTTGACATTACAAGTAAGGTCAAATCTGATTTATGGCTGCTGGATTGGTCAGACTGCCCTCTGGTGGACAAATGTGTCATTACATGTAAGCTCAAATCTGATTTATGGCTGTTAAATTCTTCAGACTGCCCTCTAGTGGATAAAGGTGTCATTACATGTAAGGTCAAATTTGACTTTTGGCTGCTGGATTCTTCAGACTGCCCTCTGGTGGATAAACATGTCATTACATGCACGCTCAAATTTGATTTATAGCTGCTTAATTATTTCAACTGCCCTCTAGTGGACAAGTTTGACATCACAAGTAAGGTCAAATCTGATTTATGGCTGCTGGATTGGTCAGACTGCCCTCTGGTGGACAAATGTGTCATTACATGTAAGCTCAAATCTGATTTATGGCTGTTAAATTCTTCAGACTGCCCTCTAGTGGATAAAGGTGTCATTACATGTAAGGTCAAATTTGACTTTTGGCTGCTGGATTCTTCAGACTGCCCTCTGGTGGATAAACATGTCATTACATGCACGCTCAAATTTGATTTATGGATACTAAATTATTTCAACTGCCCTCTGGTGGACAAACATGTCATTATATGTTATGTCAAATCTGATTTATAGCTGCTTTATTATTTCAACTGCCATCTAGTGGACAAGTTTGACATTACAAGTAAGGTCAAATCTGATTTATGGCTGCTGGATTGGTCAGACTGCCCTCTGGTGGACAAATGTGTCACTACATGTAAGCTCAAATCTGATTTATGGCATGCTAAATTCTTCAGACTGCTCTCTAGTGGATAAAGGTGTCATTACATGTAAGCTCAAATCTGATTTATGGCATGCTAAATTCTTCAGACTGCTCTCTAGTGGATAAAGGTGTCATTGCATGTAAGCTCAAATTTGATGTATGGATACCTAATTATTTCAACTGCCCTCTAGTGGACAAGTTTGACATTGCAAGTAAGGTCAAATCTGATTTATGGCTGCTGGATTGGTCAGACTGCCCTCTGGTGGACAAATGTGTCATTACATGTAAGCTCAAATCTGATTTATGGCATGCTAAATTCTTGGAACTGCCCTTTAGTGGATAAAGGTGTCATTACATGTAAGCTCAAATTTAATGTATGGATACTTAATTATTTCAACTGCCCTCTAGTGGACAAGTTTGACATTACAAGTAAGGTCAAATCTGATTCATGGCTGCTTGGTTCTTCAAACTGCCCTCTAGTGGACAAACATGTCATGTTTGTCATGACATGGGTTAACCCATGCCAAACTATGTCATGTTCAAAAGTTCATTAAAAATATTCTTCAAGAGATATGCAAATATATTCAACGGATTCTTGTTCAGGGTGTCGTTGACTATGACTGAGTACAATTTCAAGACATTCCAACATACTTGGAATGTCCAAGTGCATGGATCGCTTTCCGGATTTTCAAAAATTCATTTAAAATATTGGTTAGGCGATATGCAAATATTTTCAACGGATTCTTGTTCAGGGTGTCGTTGACTATGACTGAGTACAATTTCAAGACATTCCAACATACTTGGAATGTCCAAGTGCATGGATCGCTTTCCGGATTTTCAAAAATTAATTAAAAATATTCCTTAAGAGATATGCAAATATTTTCAACGGATTCTTGTTCAGGGTGTCGTTGACTATGACTGAGTACAATTTCAAGACATTCCAACATACTTGGAATGTCCAAGTGCATGGATCGCTTTCCGGATTTTCAAAAATTCATTAAAAATATTCCTTAAGAGATATGCAAATATTTTCAACGGATTCTTGTTCAGGGTGTCGTTGACTATGACTGAGTACAATTTCAAGACATTCCAACATACTTGGAATGTCCAAGTGCATGGATCGCTTTCCGGATTTTCAAAAATTCATTAAAAATATTCTTCAAGAGATGTGCAAATATATTCAACGGATTCTTGTTCAGGGCATGCTTGACTATGACTGTGTACAATTTCAAGACATTCCAAGATGCTTTTGGGGTCTTTTTTGACAAAAAAGTTAAGTCACTGCCTAAGTGCATCGATCGCTTTCCTGATTTTCAAAAATTCATTAAAAATATTCCTTAAGCGATATGCAAATATTTACAACGGATTCTTGTTCAGGGCGTCGTTGACTATGACTGAGTACAATTTCAAGACATTCCAACATACTTGGAATGTCCAAATGCATGGATCGCTTTCCTGATTTTCAAAAGTTCTATAAAAATATTCTTCAAGAGATATGCAAATATATTCAACGGATTCTTGTTCAGGACATGCTTGACTATGACTGTGTACAATTTCAAGACATTCCAAGATACTTTTGGGGTCTTTTTTGAATAAAAAGTTAAGTCACTGCCTAAGTGCACAGACTTTCCTCCTTTTCAAAAATTCATTAAAAATATTCCTTAAGAGATTTGCAAATATTTTTAATGGATTCTTGTTCAGGGCGTCGTTGACTATGACCGAGTACAATTTCAAGACATTCCAACATACTTGGAATGTCCAAGTGCATGGATCGCTTTCCGGATTTTCAAAAATTCTATAAAAATATTCTTCAAGAGATATGCAAATATATTCAACGGATTCTTGTTCAGGGCATGCTTGACTATGACTGTGTACAATTTCAAGACATTCCAAGATACTTTTGGGGTCTTTTTTGAATAAAAAGTTAAGTCACTGCCTAAGTGCACAGACTTTCCTCATTTTCAGAAATTCATTAAAAATATTCCTTAAGAGATTTGCAAATATTTTTAATGGATTCTTGTTCAGGGCATGCTTGACTATGACTGTGTACAATTTCAAGACATTCCAACATACTTGGAATGTCCAAGTGCATGGATCGCTTTCCGGATTTTCAAAAATTCTATAAAAATATTCTTCAAGAGATATGCAAATATATTCAACGGATTCTTGTTCAGGGCATGCTTGACTATGACTGTGTACAATTTCAAGACATTCCAAGATACTTTTGGGGTCTTTTTTGACAAAAAAGTTAAGTCACTGCCTAAGTGTATGGATCGCTTTCCTGATTTTCAAAAATTCATTTAAAATATTCCTAAAGCGATATGCAAATATTTTCAACGGATTCTTGTTCAGGGCGTCGTTGACTATGACTGAGTACAATTTCAAGACATTCCAACATACTTGGAATGTCCAAGTGCATGGATCGCTTTCCTGATTTTCAAAAATTCATTAAAAATATTCCTTAAGCGATATGCAAATATATTCAACGGATTCTTGTTCAGGGCATGCTTGACTATGACTGTGTACAATTTCAAGACATTCCAAGATACTTTTGGGGTCTTTTTTGAATAAAAAGTTAAGTCACTGCCTAAGTGCACAGACTTTCCTCATTTTCAGAAATTCATTAAAAATATTCCTTAAGAGATTTGCAAATATTTTTAATGGATTCTTGTTCAGGGCATGCTTGACTATGACTGTGTACAATTTAAAGACATTCCAACATACTTGGAATGTCCAAGTGCATGGATCGCTTTCCGGATTTTCAAAAATTCTATAAAAATATTCTTCAAGAGATATGCAAATATATTCAACGGATTCTTGTTCAGGGCATGCTTGACTATGACTGTGTACAATTTCAAGACATTCCAAGATACTTTTGGGGTCTTTTTTGAATAAAAAGTTAAGTCACTGCCTAAGTGCACAGACTTTCCTCATTTTCAGAAATTCATTAAAAATATTCCTTAAGAGATATGCAAATATATTCAACGGATTCTTGTTCAGGGCATGCTTGACTATGACTGTGTACAATTTCAAGACATTCAAAGATACTTTTGGGGTCTTTTTTGAATAAAAAGTTAAGTCACTGCCTAAGTGCACAGACTTTCCTCATTTTCAAAAATTCATTAAAAATATTCCTTAAGAGATATGCAAATATTTTCAATGGATTCTTGTTCAGGGCGTCGTTGACTATGACTGAGTACAATTTCAAGACATTCCAACATACTTGGAATGTCCAAGTGCATGGATCGCTTTCCTCATTTTCAAAAATTCATTAAAAATATTCCTTAAGAGATATGCAAATATTTTCAATTGATTCTTGTTCAGATCGTCGTTGACTATGACTGTGTACAATTTCAAGACATTCCAAGATACTTTTGGGGTCTTTTTTGACGAAAAAGTTAAGTCACTGCCTCAGTGCATGGATCGCTTTCCTGATTTTCAAAAATTCATTAAAAATATTCCTTAAGCGATATGCAAATATTTTCAACGGATTCTTGTTCAGGGCGTCGTTGACTATGACTGAGTACAATTTCAAGACATTCCAACATACTTGGAATGTCCAAGTGCATGGATCGCTTTCCTGATTTTCAAAAGTTCATTAAAAATATTCTTCAAGAGATATGCAAATATATTCAACGGATTCTTGTTCAGGGCATGCTTGACTATGACTGTGTACAATTTCAAGACATTCCAAGATACTTTTGGGGTCTTTTTTGTCAAAAAAGTTAAGTCACTGCCTAAGTGCATGGATCGCTTTCCTGATTTTCAAAAATTCATTTAAAATATCCCTGAAGCGATATGCAAATATTTTCAACGGATTCTTGTTCAGGGCGTCGTTGACTATGACTGAGTACAATTTCAAGACATTCCAAGATACTTTTGGGGTCTTTTTTGAATAAAAAGTTAAGTCACTGCCTAAGTGCACAGAAATTCCTCATTTTCAAAAATTCATTAAAAATATTCCTTAAGCGATATGCAAATATTTTCAACGGATTCTTGTTCAGGGCGTCGTTGACTATGACTGAGTACAATTTCAAGACATTCCAACATACTTGGAATGTCCAAGTGCATGGATCAATTTCCTGATTTTCAAAAGTTCATTAAAAATATTCTTCAAGAGATATGCAAATATATTCAACGGATTCTTGTTCAGGGCATGCTTGACTATGACTGTGTACAATTTCAAGACATTCCAAGATACTTTTGGGGTCTTTTTTGAATAAAAAGTTAAGTCACTGCCGAAGTGCACAGACTTTCCTCATTTTCAAAAATTCATTAAAAATATTCCTTAAGAGATATGCAAATATTTTCAATTGATTCTTGTTCAGGGCGTCGTTGACTATGACTGAGTACAATTTCAAGACATTCCAACATACTTGGAATGTCCAAGTGCATGGATCGCTTTCCGGATTTTCAAAAATTCATTAAAAATATTCTTCAAGAGATATGCAAATATATTCAACGGATTCTTGTTCAGGGCATGCTTGACTATGACACTTTACAGTGTCAGTGGGTGTGTCAGTAGGTGTCAGTGGGTGTGTCAGTAGATGTCAGTATGTGTGTCAGTGGGTGTGTCAGTAGGTGTGTCAGGTGATGCTGTTGATACCGATGCTGGTGTCACTGAAGGGGGCGGAGCCAAGCTGGTTCTGCTGCTGCAACAGTCTGAACTGGTCACATGACAAACCCTGATGTTCAGGAGACCACTGAGGAGACATCAGAGACATCAGAGAGATCAGAGAGACATCACAGAGACATCACAGAGACATCTCAGGAGACATCTCAGGAGACATCAGAGAGACATCACAGAGATATCAGAGAGACATCACAGAGACATCACAGTGACATCAGAGAGACATCACAGAGACATCACAGTGACATCACAGAGACATCAGAGAGACATCACAGAGACATCAGAGAGACATCACAGTGACATCAGAGAGACATCACAGAGACATCACAGAGACATCACAGAGACATCACAGAGACATCAGAGAGACATCAGAGAGACATCAGAGACATAAAAGACATCACAGACATCACAGACATCAGAAAGACATCCCAGATATCAGAGAGACATCACAGCGACATCACAGAGACATCACAGAGACATCAGAGAGACATCACAGAGACATCAGAGAGACATCAGAGAGACATCAGAGAGACATCACAGACATCACAGACATCAAAGACATCAAAGACATCAGAAAGACATCACAGACATCAAAGACATTACAGACATTACAGACATCAGAGAGACATCAGAGACATCAAAGACATCAAAGACATCACAGTCATCAAAGACATCACATACATTAAAAGACATCACAGACATCATAAAGACATCAAAGACATCATAGACATCACATCAAAGACATCAAGGACATCACAGACATCACAGACATCACAGACATCACAGACATCATAAAGACATCAAAGACATCATAGACATCACATCAAAGACATCAAGGACATCAGAGACATCAGAGACATCAAAGACATCAAAGCCATCAAAGACATCAAAGACATCAAAGACATTACAGACATCAGAGAGACATCAGAGACATCAAAAGACATCACAGTCATCAAAGACATCACATACATTAAAAGACATCACAGACATCATAAAGACATCAAAGACATCATAGACATCACATCAAAGACATCAAGGACATCACAGACATCACAGACATCACAGACATCATAAAGACATCAAAGACATCATAGACATCACATCAAAGACATCAAGGACATCAGAGACATCAAAGACATCAAAGCCATCAAAGACATCAAAGACATCACAGACATCACAGACATCATAAAGACATCATAGAAATCACATCAAAGACATCAAGGACATCACAGACATCACAGACATCACAGTCATCAAAGACATCACATACATTAAAAGACATCACAGACATAATAAAGACATCAAAGACATCATAGACATCACATCAAAGACATCAAGGACATCACAAACATCACAGACATCAAAGACATCACAGACATCATAAAGACATCAAAGACATCATAGACATCACATCAAAGACATCAAGGACATCAGAGACATCAGAGACATCAAATACATCAAAGACAGCAAAGACATCAAAGACATCAAAGACATTACAGACATCAGAGAGACATCAGAGACATCAAAGACATCAAAGACATCAAAGACATCACAGTCATCAAAGACATCACATACATTAAAAGACATCACAGACATCATAAAGACATCAAAGACATCATAGACAACACATCAAAGACATCAAGGACATCACAGACATCACAGACATCATAGACATCAAAGACATCACAGACATCATAAAGACACCAAAGACATCATAGACATCACATCAAAGACATCAAGGACATCAGAGACATCAGAGACATCAAAGCCATCAAAGCCATCAAAGACATCACAGACATCACAGACATCATAAAGACATCATAGACATCACATCAAGGACATCACAGACATCACAGACATCAAAGACATCACAGACATCATAAAGACATCAAAGACATCATAAAGACATCAAAGACATCATAGACATCACATCAAAGACATCAAGGACATCAGAGACATCAGAGACATCAAAGACATCAAAGCCATCAAAGACATCACAGACATCACAGACATCAAAGACATCACAGACATCATAAAGACATCAAAGACATCATAGACATCACATCAAAGACATCAAGGACATCAGAGACATCAGAGACATCAAAGACATCAAAGCCATCAAAGACATCAGAGACATCACAGACATCAAAGACATCGCAGAGACATCGCAGAGACATCACAGTGACATCAGAGAGACATCACAGACATCAAAGACATCACAGACATCAGAGACATATGTGTGTGTGTGTCTTACAGCTGATCCACACTGACTGCAGGTGCTCTTCTTGCAGCTCACACAGTCCATCCTCAGGTTTTCTCCTTCATGAAGCATCTCGAAGGAACACTGAGACACACACACACAGTCAGTTATGGTCCTCACACACACACACAGTCAGTTATGGTCCTCAAGACATTCCAAGATACTTTTGGGGTCTTTTTTGACGAAAAAGTTAAGTCACTGCCTAAGTGCACAGACTTTCCTCAATTCCTCAATTCCTCAAAGAGATATGCAAATATTTTCAATGGATTCTTGTTCAGGGCGTCGTTGACTATGACCGAGTACAATTTAAAGACATTCCAACATACTTGGAATGTCCAAGTGCATGGATCGCTTTCCGGATTTTCAAAAATTCATTAAAAATATTCTTCAAGAGATATGCAAATATATTCAACGGATTCTTGTTCAGGGCATGCTTGACTATGACTGTGTACAATTTCAAGACATTCCAAGATACTTTTGGGGTCTTTTTGAATAAAAAGTTAAGTCACTGCCTAAGTGCACAGACTTTCCTCATTTTCAAAAATTCATTAAAAATATTCCTTAAGAGATATGCAAATATTTTCAATTGATTCTTGATCAGATCGTCGTTGACTATGACTGAGTACAATTTCAAGACATTCCAACATACTTGGAATGTCCAAGTGCATGGATCACTTTTCGGATTTTCAAAAATTCATTAAAAATATTCTTCAAGAGATATGCAAATATATTCAACAGATTCTTGTTCAGGGCATGCTTGACTATGACTGTGTACAATTTCAAGACATTCCAAGATACTTTTGGGGTCTTTTTTGACGAAAAAGTTAAGTCACTGCCTAAGTGCATGAATCGCTTTCCTGATTTTCAAAAATTCATTAAAAATATTCCTTAAGCGATATGCAAATATTTTCAACGGATTCTTGTTCAGGGCGTCGTTGACTATGACTGAGTACAATTTCAAGACATTCCAACATACTTGGAATGTCCAAGTGCATGGATCGCTTTCCTGATTTTCAAAAGTTCATTAAAAATATTCTTCAAGAGATATGCAAATATATTCAACGGATTCTTGTTCAGGGCATGCTTGACTATGACTGTGTACAATTTCAAGACATTCCAAGATACTTTTGGGGTCTTTTTTGACAAAAAAGTTAAGTCACTGCCTAAGTGTATGGATCGCTTTCCTGATTTTCAAAAATTCATTTAAAATATTCCTGAAGCGATATGCAAATATTTTCAACGGATTCTTGTTCAGGGCGTCGTTGACTATGACTGAGTACAATTTCAAGACATTTCAACATACTTGGAATGTCCAAGTGCATGGATCGCTTTCCTGATTTTCAAAAATTCATTAAAAATATTCCTTAAGCGATATGCAAATATATTCAACGGATTCTTGTTCAGGGCATGCTTGACTATGACTGTGTACAATTTCAAGACATTCCAAGATACTTTTGGGGTCTTTTTTGAATAAAAAGTTAAGTCACTGCCTAAGTGCACAGAAATTCCTCATTTTCAAAAATTCATTAAAAATATTCCTTAAGAGATATGCAAATATTTTCAATAGATTCTTGTTCAGGGCGTCGTTGACTATGACTGAGTACAATTTCAAGACATTCCAACTTACTTGGAATGTCCAAGTGCATGGATAGCTTTCCGGATTTTCAAAAATTCATTAAAAATATTCTTCAAGAGATATGCAAATATATTCAACAGGTTCTTGTTCAGGGCATGCTTGACTATGACTGTGTACAATTTCAAGACTTTCCAAGATACTTTTGGGGTCTTTTTTGACGAAAAAGTTAAGTCACTGCCTAAGTGCATGGATCGCTTTCCTGATTTTCAAAAATTCATTAAAAATATTCCTTAAGCGATATGCAAATATTTTCAACGGATTCTTGTTCAGGGCGTCGTTGACTATGACTGAGTACAATTTCAAGACATTCCAACATACTTGGAATGTCCAAGTGCATGGATCAATTTCCTGATTTTCAAAAGTTCATTAAAAATATTCTTCAAGAGATATGCAAATATATTCAACGGATTCTTGTTCAGGGCATGCTTGACTATGACTGTGTACAATTTCAAGACATTCCAAGATACTTTTGGGGTCTTTTTTGAATAAAAAGTTAAGTCACTGCCTAAGTGCATGGATCGCTTTCCTGATTTTCAGAAATTCTTTAAAAATATTCCTTAAACAATATGCAAATATTTTCAATGGATTTTTGTTCAGGGCGTCGTTGACTATGACTGAGTACAATTTCAAGACATTCCAACATACTTGGAATGTCCAAGTGCATGGATCGCTTTCCTGATTTTCAAAAGTTCATTAAAAATATTCTTCAAGAGATATGCAAATATATTCAACGGATTCTTGTTCAGGGCATGCTTGACTATGACTGTGTACAATTTCAAGACATTGCAAGATACTTTTGGGGTCTTTTTTGAATAAAAAGTTAAGTCACTGCCGAAGTGCACAGACTTTCCTCATTTTCAAAAATTCATTAAAAATATTCCTTAAGAGATATGCAAATATTTTCAATTGATTCTTGTTCAGGGCGTCGTTGACTATGACTGAGTACAATTTCAAGACATTCCAACATACTTGGAATGTCCAAGTGCATGGATCGCTTTTCTGATTTTCAAAAATTCATTAAAAATATTCTTCAAGAGATATGCAAATATATTCAACGGATTCTTGTTCAGGGCATGCTTGACTATGACTGTGTACAATTTCAAGACATTCCAAGATACTTTTGGGGTCTTTTTTGAATAAAAAGTTAAGTCACTGCCTAAGTGCATGGATCGCTTTCCTGATTTTCAAAAATTCATTAAAAATATTCCTTAAGCAATATGCAAATATTTTCAACGGATTCTTGTTCAGGCCATCCTTGACTATGACTTAGTACAATTTCAAAACATTCCAACATACTTGGAATGTCCAAGTGCATGGATCGCTTTCCTGATTTTCAAAAGTTCATTAAAAATATTCTTCAAGAGATATGCAAATATATTCAACAGATTCTTGTTCAGGGCATGCTTGACTATGACTGTGTACAATTTCAAGACATTCCAAGATACTTTTGGGGTCTTTTTTGAATAAAAAGTTAAGTCACTGCCTAAGTGCACAGACTTTCCTCATTTTCAAAAATTCATTAAAAATATTCCTTAAGAGATATGCAAATATTTTCAATGGATTCTTGTTCAGGGCGTTGTTGACTATGACTGAGTACAATTTCAAGACATTCAAAGATACTTTTGGGGTCTTTTTTGACGAAAAAGTTAAGTCACTGCCTAAGTGCATGGATCGCTTTCCTGATTTTCAGAAATTCTTTAAAAATATTCCTTAAACGATATGCAAATTTTTTCAACGGATTCTTGTTCAGGGCATCGTTGACTATGACTGAGTACAATTTCAAGACATTCCAACATACTTGGAATGTCCAAGTGCATGGATCGCTTTCCTGATTTTCAAAAGTTCATTAAAAATATTCTTCAAGAGATATGCAAATATATTCAACGGATTCTTGTTCAGGGCATGCTTGACTATGACTGTGTACAATTTCAAGACATTCCAAGATACTTTTGGGGTCTTTTTTGAATAAAAAGTTAAGTCACTGCCTAAGTGCACAGACTTTCCTCATTTTCAAAAATTCATTAAAAATATTCCTTAAGAGATATGCAAATATTTTCAATTGATTCTTGTTCAGGGCGTCGTTGACTATGACTGAGTACAATTTCAAGACATTCCAACATACTTGGAATGTCCAAGTGCATGGATCGCTTTTTGGATTTTCAAAAATTCATTAAAAATATTCTTCAAGAGATATGCAAATATATTCAACGGATTCTTGTTCAGGGCATGCTTGACTATGACTGTGTACAATTTCAAGACATTCCAAGATACTTTTGGGGTCTTTTTTGAATAAAAAGTTAAGTCACTGCCTAAATGCATGGATCGCTTTCCTGATTTTCAAAAATTCATTAAAAATATTCCTTAAGCGATATGCAAATATTTTCAACGGATTCTTGTTCAGGGCGTCGTTGACTATGACTGAGTACAATTTCAAGACATTCCAACATACTTGGAATGTCCAAGTGCATGGATCGCTTTCCTGATTTTCAAAAATTCATTAAAAATATTCTTCAAGAGATATGCAAATATATTCAACGGATTCTTGTTCAGGGCATGCTTGACTATGACTGTGTACAATTTCAAGACATTCCAAGATACTTTTGGGGTCTTTTTTGACGAAAAAGTTAAATCACTGCCTAAGTGCATGGATCGCTTTCCTGATTTTCAGAAATTCTTAAAAAAAATTCCTTAAACGATATGCAAATATTTTCAACGGATTCTTGTTCAGGGCGTTGTTGACTATGACTGAGTACAATTTCAAGACATTCTAACATACTTGGAATGTCCAAGTGCATGGATCGCTTTCCTGATTTTCAAAAGTTCATTAAAAATATTCTTCAAGAGATATGCAAATATATTCAACGGATTCTTGTTCAGGGCATGCTTGACTATGACTGTGTACAATTTCAAGACATTCCAAGATACTTTTGGGGTCTTTTTTGACGAAAAAGTTAAGTCACTGCCTAAGTGCATGGATCACTTTCCTGATTTTCAAAAATTCATTAAAAATATTCCTTAAGCGATATGCAAATATTTTCAACGGATTCTTGTTCAGGGCGTCGTTGACTATGACTGAGTACAATTTCAAGACATTCCAACATACTTGGAATGTCCAAGTGCATGGATCGCTTTCCGGATTTTCAAAAATTCATTAAAAATATTCTTCAAGAGATATAATAATAATAATAATAAATTTTATTTGTAAAGCACTTTTCATAAAGTTATCTCAAAGTGCTACAGAAACCAAAAAACAAAATAAACAAAAGACTAAGAGAAAAATCAGACACGATTAAAATCAGACACGATTAAAATCAGCAGAAGAAAGAATAGCTAAAGGAGGAGAAGAAAGTGCAGAAAAGAAAATAAAAACGTCTAGGAACGACCTAGGAAAGCCTGTTCGAAAAGAAATGTTTTAAGCCCTTTTTTAAAGGCATCGACAGACTGGGGTTGTCGTAGGTGTTCAGGGAGGGAGTTCCAGATGTGGGGGGCAGTGGAGCAGAAGGCTCGGTCTCCCATGGTGCGGAGTCGTGTGCGGGGCTGATGGAGGAGGTTGGTACTTTGGGACCGGAGGTTACGGGTGGATGAGTGAGGGGTAAGGAGGTCTTTGAGGTATTGTGGGGCGTTGCTGTAGATGCAAAGGTGGGTGATGAGGGCGATTTTGTATTGGATTCTTGAGGTTATGGGAAGCCAGTGTAGGTTCTGAAGAATGGGGGTGATGTGGTCGTATTTGCGGGTTTTCATCAGAGTTCGGGCAGCACAGTTCTGAATGAATTGAAGTTTCTGAAGGTGTTTGTTGGGTATACCGATGAGCAGGCTGTTACAGTAATCAAGCCTGGAGGAGATCAGGGCGTGGACGAGTTTTTCAGCATCAGAGAAGGTGAGGAATGGGCGGAGTTTAGAAATGTTCTTGATATGGAAAAAGCAGGTTTTGTACAGATGTTTGATGTGTTTTACAAAGGTAAGTTGTGGGTCCAGCTTCACACCGAGGTTGGTAACTGAGGTAGAGAGGGGGATGTCTTGACCAGAGAAGGAGATGGTGGTTATGGGTGATGACTGGACCTGATGAGGGGTACCAATTTGTATGGCTTCGGTTTTGGAACTGTTCAGCTGGAGGAAGTTGTGACTCATCCACGCCCTGATCTCCTCCAGGCAGTTGGAGAGGGCTAGAGTAGGTGATGATGAGTGGACCGGGGTTGAACGTAGGTTGGGGTCAGTTCGGAGGTACAACTGAGTGTCATCGGCGTAGCAGTGAAAAGAGATGCCGTGCCGGCTGATGACACGACCCAGTGGCAGCATGTACAGGATAAAGAGGAGGGGTCCTAGGACAGATCCTTGGGGGACACCGCATGTAACAGGGGCTGTTTGGGACCTGGCAGAGCCCAGGCTGATGTACTCTGTCCTGTCGGCGAGGTATGAGGTGAACCAGTCCAGTGTGGAATGATGGAGACCAATGTCGGTGTGGAGGCGGCTTAGGAGGATATGGTGGTCGACAGTGTCAAAAGCCGCTGAAAGGTCGAGAAGGATGAGCAGGGAGGGGGATCCAGAATCGGCAGAGATGAGAAGGTCATTGGTGACTCTCAACAATGCTGTCTCTGTACTATGGGCAGTGCGGAAACCAGATTGGAATATTTCAAACAGTGAGTGAAGTTGTAGATGTTCCTGTAGCTGTGCGGCAACAGCTTTTTCAAGCACTTTAGACAGGAATGAAAGATGGGAAATGGGCCGGTAGTTTGAGAAACATTCTGGGTCGAGGTTGGGTTTCTTCAGGAGAGGCTTGATAACGGCAGTCTTGAGTGAGGGCGGGACATGGCCGGAGTTTAACGAGTGGTTTATTATTTGTGTGATAAGAGGGCTTATGACAGACAGGTTAGATTTGATGAGTGTTGTAGGGATGGGGTCCAGGGGGGAGGTGGAAGGCTTCATCTTTTTGATGAAACCCTCAACTTCGGTCTGTGTGACTGTAGCAAAGGTGCTGAAAAGTGCAGGTTGAGGGCAGGCAGATGGCAGAAATGGAGCTGGGGAGCCTGAGAGCTGGGACCGGATGGAATTTATCTTGTCTTTGAAAAATGCAAGAAACCTGTTGCAGTGTTCTACTGTGGGTTCTGTATGGGTTTGGTTTTTGGGATTAAGGAGATAGTTTATGGTGGAAAACAGCTGTTTTGAATTTCCTGGACTGTTATTGATGATGTTGGAGTAATAGATGGACCGGGCTTCTTTAAGGGCCGCTGCATAGGCCTTCTGGTGATTTTTGTAGGCCAGCTTGTGTACCACCAGGCCAGATGATTTGACACGCCTCTCAATGGCACGGCCAGCAGCCTTCATCTTGCGCAGTTCTTTCGTGAACCAGGGGGCAGTGCGGGAGAAAGACACAGTTCTTGTTTTGAGAGGGGCATGTATATCCAGGAGGCAGCGAAGAGAATGGTTGTAGTGATCGACCGATTTGTTGACTGATGGAAGGTTGACTGAGGCCAGCAGTTGAAGGTCAGAGTGCAAGATGGCAGGGTTGATGTTTTTTATGTTGCGAAAATGAATATCGCGTTTAGGCTGGGGGAGGAGAGATGGGCAGGAAATGTCCATGGAAATGATGCTGTGATCAGAGACGCCCAGGTCATATACTGACAGATCTTTGATGGAAGGAGAGTCTGTGATGACCAGGTCTAAAGTGCGCCCTCTGGTGTGTGTAGGTGCATCAACGTGCTGTGTGAGGTTGAGACAGTCCAGTACATGAAGGAAATCAGCTGCCAGGGGGGAGGAGGGATTATCAATGTGAATGTTCATATCACCAAGTATGATGTTATTGGAGGATAGAGAGCAGAGCGAAGTGAGAAGGTCGTGAATCTCTGTGATGAAGGATGGGTGTGGTTTGGGCGGCCGGTAGATCAGTACAGCATTGATCTTGGAAGGGGGTTTTGATTTGAAGGCCAGATATTCAAACGAGGACACATCAGGTAGAGACAGAGGAGACAGCTTGAGTGTGTCGCGGTAAATTACTGCCAGGCCACCACCTCGGCCAGTGCAGCGAGCCCTCTGCAGGTAACTGTATCCAGGGGGACAGGCTTCATTTAATGATGAAAAAACCTCAGGTTGGTGCCAGGTCTCAGTGAGGCACATCAGGTCTATATCTTTATCAAGAATGTGATCATGAACCAGGCTTGATTTATTAGACAGGGACTGGACATTCAAAAGTTCAGTTTTAATGTGGGATTGATCAGTAGACCTCTGGATGGGACAGAGCAGGCTGGGATCCACACCTCTCTTTCCATCACGCACAACATGGCACAGTCTCGCGATGTTTCCGCCGGCGATATTCCTTACCGCGGTGGCAGCACTCTGATGACGTATCCGCGATGCGACAGGAAGAGCGGCGAGCCAGGTGGATGAGATGGAGCCGGTGTCGGGAGGCTGGGTGTAAATAAACTTTCTCCGCGAGCTTCGAGCTGTAAGCTGTGCCAGGGTGGCGGGTCCATTTACCTTAGTAATGAGCGGCGCTGGCTCCGGGAAGATAGGACGGATCCATCGGCTGCATATATGCAAATATATTCAACGGATTCTTGTTCAGGGCATTCTTGACTATGACTGTGTACAATTTCAAGACATTCCAAGATACTTTTGGGGTCTTTTTTGACGAAAAAGTTAAGTCACTGCCTAAGTGCATGGATCGCTTTCCTGATTTTCAGAAATTCTTTAAAAATATTCCTTAAACGATATGCAAATATTTTCAACGGATTCTTGTTCAGGGCGTCGTTGACTATGACTGAGTACAATTTCAAGACATTCCAACATACTTGGAATGTCCAAGTGCATGGATCGCTTTCCTGATTTTCAAAAGTTCATTAAAAATATTCTTCAAGAGATATGCAAATATATTCAACGGATTCTTGTTCAGGGCATGCTTGACTATGACTGTGTACAATTTCAAGACATTCCAAGATACTTTTGGGGTCTTTTTTGAATAAAAAGTTAAGTCACTGCCTAAGTGCACAGACTTTCCTCATTTTCAAAAATTCATTAAAAATATTCCTTAAGAGATATGCAAATATTTTCAATTGATTCTTGTTCAGGGCGTCGTTGACTATGACTGAGTACAATTTAAAGACATTCCAACATACTTGGAATGTCCAAGTGCATGGATCGCTTTTCGGATTTTCAAAAATTCATTAAAAATATTCTTCAAGAGATATGCAAATATATTCAACGGATTCTTGTTCAGGGCATGCTTGACTATGACTGTGTACAATTTCAAGACATTCCAAGATACTTTTGGGGTCTTTTTTGACAAAAAAGTTAAGTCACTGCCTAAGTGCATGGATCGCTTTCCTGATTTTCAAAAATTCATTAAAAATATTCCTTAAGCGATATGCCAATATTTTCAACGGATTCTTGTTCAGGGCGTCGTTGACTATGACTGAGTACAATTTAAAGACATTCCAACATACTTGGAATGTCCAAGTGCATGGATCGCTTTTCGGATTTTCAAAAATTCATTAAAAATATTCTTCAAGAGATATGCAAATATATTCAACGGATTCTTGTTCAGGGCATGCTTGACTATGACTGTGTACAATTTCAAGACATTCCAAGATACTTTTGGGGTCTTTTTTGACAAAAAAGTTAAGTCACTGCCTAAGTGCATGGATCGCTTTCCTGATTTTCAAAAATTCATTAAAAATATTCCTTAAGTGATATGCAAATATTTTCAACGGATTCTTGTTCAGGGCGTCGTTGACTATGACTGAGTACAATTTCAAGACATTCCAACATACTTGGAATGTCCAAGTGCATGGATCGCTTTCCTGATTTTCAAAAGTTCATTAAAAATATTCTTCAAGAGATATGCAAATATATTCAACGGATTCTTGTTCAGGGCATGCTTGACTATGACTGTGTACAATTTCAAGACATTCCAAGATACCTTTGGGGTCTTTTTTGAATAAAAAGTTAAGTCACTGCCTAAGTGCACAGACTTTTATCATTTTCAAAAATTCATTAAAAATATTCCTTAAGAGATATGCAAATATTTTCAATGGATTCTTGTTCAGGGCGTCGTTGACTATGACCGAGTACAATTTCAAGACATTCCAACATACTTGGAATGTCCAAGTGCATGGATCGCTTTCCGGATTTTCAAAAATTCATTAAAAATATTCTTCAAGAGATATGCAAATATATTCAACGGATTCTTGTTCAGGGCATTCTTGACTATGACTGTGTACAATTTCAAGACATTCCAAGATACTTTTGGGGTCTTTTTTGACGAAAAAGTTAAGTCACTGCCTAAGTGCATGGATCGCTTTCCTGATTTTCAGAAATTCTTTAAAAATATTCCTTAAACGATATGCAAATATTTTCAACGGATTCTTGTTCAGGGCGTCGTTGACTATGACTGAGTACAATTTCAAGACATTCCAACATACTTGGAATGTCCAAGTGCATGGATCGCTTTCCTGATTTTCAAAAGTTCATTAAAAATATTCTTCAAGAGATATGCAAATATATTCAACGGATTCTTGTTCAGGGCATGCTTGACTATGACTGTGTACAATTTCAAGACATTCCAAGATACTTTTGGGGTCTTTTTTGACAAAAAAGTTAAGTCACTGCCTAAGTGCATGGATCGCTTTCCTGATTTTCAAAAATTCATTAAAAATATTCCTTAAGCGATATGCAAATATTTTCAACGGATTCTTGTTCAGGGCGTCGTTGACTATGACTGAGTACAATTTCAAGACATTCCAACATACTTGGAATGTCCAAGTGCATGGATCGCTTTCCTGATTTTCAAAAGTTCATTAAAAATATTCTTCAAGAGATATGCAAATATATTCAACGGATTCTTGTTCAGGGCATGCTTGACTATGACTGTGTACAATTTCAAGACATTCCAAGATACCTTTGTGGTCTTTTTTGAATAAAAAGTTAAGTCACTGCCTAAGTGCACAGACTTTCATCATTTTCAAAAATTCATTAAAAATATTCCTTAAGAGATATGCAAATATTTTCAATGGATTCTTGTTCAGGGCGTCGTTGACTGTGACCGAGTACAATTTAAAGACATTCCAACATACTTGGAATGTCCAAGTGCATGGATCGCTTTCCGGATTTTCAAAAATTCATTAAAAATATTCTTCAAGAGATATGCAAATATATTCAACGGATTCTTGTTCAGGGCATGCTTGACCATGACTGTGTACAATTTCAAGACATTCCAAGATACTTTTGGGGTCTTTTTTGACGAAAAAGTTAAGTCACTGCCTAAGTGCATGGATCGCTTTCCTGATTTTCAAAAATTCATTAAAAATATTCCTTAAGCGATATGCAAATATTTTCAACGGATTCTTGTTCAGGGCGTCGTTGACTATGACCGAGTACAATTTCAAGACATTCCAACATACTTTGAATGTCCAAGTACATGGATCGCTTTCCTGATTTTCAAAAGTTCATTAAAAATATTCTTCAAGAGATATGCAAATATATTCAACGGATTCTTGTTCAGGGCATGCTTGACTATGACTGTGAACAATTTCAAGACATTCCAAGATACTTTTGGGGTCTTTTTTGAATAAAAAGTTAAGTCACTGCCTAAGTGCACAGACTTTCCTCATTTTCAAAAATTCATTAAAAATATTCCTTAAGAGATATGCAAATATTTTCAATTGATTCTTGTTCAGATCGTCGTTGACTATGACTGAGTACAATTTCAAGACATTCCAACATACTTGGAATGTCCAAGTGCATGGATCACTTTTCGGATTTTCAAAAATTCATTAAAAACATTCTTCAAGAGATATGCAAATATATTCAACGGATTCTTGTTCAGGGCATGCTTGACTATGACTGTGTACAATTTCAAGACATTCCAAGATACTTTTGGGGTCTTTTTTGACGAAAAAGTTAAGTCACTGCCTAAGTGCATGGATCGCTTTCCTGATTTTCAAAAATTCATTAAAAATATTCCTTAAGCGATATGCAAATATTTTCAACGGATTCTTGTTCAGGGCGTCGTTGACTATGACTGAGTACAATTTCAAGACATTCCAACATACTTGGAATGTCCAAGTGCATGGATCGCTTTCCTGTTTTTCAAAAGTTCATTAAAAATATTCTTCAAGAGATATGCAAATATATTCAACGGATTCTTGTTCAGGGCATGCTTGACTATGACTGTGTACAATTTCAAGACATTCCAAGATACTTTTGGGGTCTTTTTTGACAAAAAAGTTAAGTCACTACCTAAGTGCATGGATCGCTTTCCTGATTTTCAAAAATTCATTTAAAATATTCCTGAAGCGATATGCAAATATTTTCAACGGATTCTTGTTCAGGGCGTCGTTGACTATGACTGAGTACAATTTCAAGACATTCCAACATACTTGGAATGTCCAAGTGCATGGATCGCTTTCCTGATTTTCAAAAATTCATTAAAAATATTCCTTAAGCGATATGCAAATATATTCAACGGATTCTTGTTCAGGGCATGCTTGACTATGACTGTCTACAATTTCAAGACATTCCAAGATACTTTTGGGGTCTTTTTTGAATAAAAAGTTAAGTCACTGCCTAAGTGCACAGAAATTCCTCATTTTCAAAAATTCATTAAAAATATTCCTTAAGAGATATGCAAATATTTTCAATAGATTCTTGTTCAGGGCATGCTTGACTATGACTGTGTACAATTTCAAGACATTCCAAGATACTTTTGGGGTCTTTTTTGACAAAAAAGTTAAGTCACTGCCTAAGTGCATGGATCGCTTTCCTGATTTTCAAAAATTCATTAAAAATATTCCTTAAGCGATATGCAAATATTTTCAACGGATTCTTGTTCAGGGCGTCGTTGACTATGACTGAGTACAATTTCAAGACATTCCAACATACTTGGAATGTCCAAGTGCATGGATCGCTTTCCTGATTTTCAAAAGTTCATTAAAAATATTCTTCAAGAGATATGCAAATATATTCAACGGATTCTTGTTCAGGGCATGCTTGACTATGACTGTGTACAATTTCAAGACATTCCAAGATACCTTTGTGGTCTTTTTTGAATAAAAAGTTAAGTCACTGCCTAAGTGCACAGACTTTCATCATTTTCAAAAATTCATTAAAAATATTCCTTAAGAGATATGCAAATATTTTCAATGGATTCTTGTTCAGGGCGTCGTTGACTGTGACCGAGTACAATTTAAAGACATTCCAACATACTTGGAATGTCCAAGTGCATGGATCGCTTTCCGGATTTTCAAAAATTCATTAAAAATATTCTTCAAGAGATATGCAAATATATTCAACGGATTCTTGTTCAGGGCATGCTTGACCATGACTGTGTACAATTTCAAGACATTCCAAGATACTTTTGGGGTCTTTTTTGACGAAAAAGTTAAGTCACTGCCTAAGTGCATGGATCGCTTTCCTGATTTTCAAAAATTCATTAAAAATATTCCTTAAGCGATATGCAAATATTTTCAACGGATTCTTGTTCAGGGCGTCGTTGACTATGACCGAGTACAATTTCAAGACATTCCAACATACTTTGAATGTCCAAGTACATGGATCGCTTTCCTGATTTTCAAAAGTTCATTAAAAATATTCTTCAAGAGATATGCAAATATATTCAACGGATTCTTGTTCAGGGCATGCTTGACTATGACTGTGAACAATTTCAAGACATTCCAAGATACTTTTGGGGTCTTTTTTGAATAAAAAGTTAAGTCACTGCCTAAGTGTACAGACTTTCCTCATTTTCAAAAATTCATTAAAAATATTCCTTAAGAGATATGCAAATATTTTCAATTGATTCTTGTTCAGATCGTCGTTGACTATGACTGAGTACAATTTCAAGACATTCCAACATACTTGGAATGTCCAAGTGCATGGATCACTTTTCGGATTTTCAAAAATTCATTAAAAACATTCTTCAAGAGATATGCAAATATATTCAACGGATTCTTGTTCAGGGCATGCTTGACTATGACTGTGTACAATTTCAAGACATTCCAAGATACTTTTGGGGTCTTTTTTGACGAAAAAGTTAAGTCACTGCCTAATTGCATGGATCGCTTTCCTGATTTTCAAAAATTCATTAAAAATATTCCTTAAGCGATATGCAAATATTTTCAACGGATTCTTGTTCAGGGCGTCGTTGACTATGACTGAGTACAATTTCAAGACATTCCAACATACTTGGAATGTCCAAGTGCATGGATCGCTTTCCTGATTTTCAAAAGTTCATTAAAAATATTCTTCAAGAGATATGCAAATATATTCAACGGATTCTTGTTCAGGGCATGCTTGACTATGACTGTGTACAATTTCAAGACATTCCAAGATACTTTTGGGGTCTTTTTTGACAAAAAAGTTAAGTCACTACCTAAGTGCATGGATCGCTTTCCTGATTTTCAAAAATTCATTTAAAATATTCCTGAAGCGATATGCAAATATTTTCAACGGATTCTTGTTCAGGGCGTCGTTGACTATGACTGAGTACAATTTCAAGACATTCCAACATACTTGGAATGTCCAAGTGCATGGATCGCTTTCCTGATTTTCAAAAATTCATTAAAAATATTCCTTAAGCGATATGCAAATATATTCAACGGATTCTTGTTCAGGGTATGCTTGACTATGACTGTCTACAATTTCAAGACATTCCAAGATACTTTTGGGGTCTTTTTTGAATAAAAAGTTAAGTCACTGCCTAAGTGCACAGAAATTCCTCATTTTCAAAAATTCATTAAAAATATTCCTTAAGAGATATGCAAATATTTTCAATAGATTCTTGTTCAGGGCGTCGTTGACTATGACTGAGTACAATTTCAAGACATTCCAACTTACTTGGAATGTCCAAGTGCATGGATAGCTTTCCGGATTTTCAAAAATTCATTAAAAATATTCTTCAAGAGATATGCAAATATATTCAACAGGTTCTTGTTCAGGGCATGCTTGACTATGACTGTGTACAATTTCAAGACATTCCAAGATACTTTTGGGGTCTTTTTTGACGAAAAAGTTAAGTCACTGCCTAAGTGCATGGATCGCTTTCCTGATTTTCAAAAATTCATTAAAAATATTCCTTAAGCGATATGCAAATATTTTCAACGGATTCTTGTTCAGGGCGTCGTTGACTATGACTGAGTACAATTTCAAGACATTCCAACATACTTGGAATGTCCAAGTGCATGGATCAATTTCCTGATTTTCAAAAGTTCATTAAAAATATTCTTCAAGAGATATGCAAATATATTCAACGGATTCTTGTTCAGGGCATGCTTGACTATGACTGTGTACAATTTCAAGACATTCCAAGATACTTTTGGGGTCTTTTTTGAATAAAAAGTTAAGTCACTGCCAAAGTGCACAGACTTTCCTCATTTTCAAAAATTCATTAAAAATATTCCTTAAGAGATATACAAATATTTTCAATTGATTCTTGTTCAGGGCGTCGTTGACTATGACTGAGTACAATTTCAAGACATTCCAACATACTTGGAATGTCCAAGTGCATGGATCGCTTTTCCTGATTTTCAAAAATTCATTAAAAATATTCTTCAAGAGATATGCAAATATATTCAACGGATTCTTGTTCAGGGCATGCTTGACTATGACTGTGTACAATTTCAAGACATTCCAAGATACTTTTGGGGTCTTTTTTGAATAAAAAGTTAAGTCACTGCCTAAGTGCATGGATCGCTTTCCTGATTTTCAAAAATTCATTAAAAATATTCCTTAAGCGATATGCAAATATTTTCAACGGATTCTTGTTCAGGGCGTCGTTGACTATGACTGAGTACAATTTCAAAACATTCCAACATACTTGTAATGTCCAAGTGCATGGATCGCTTTCCTGATTTTCAAAAGTTCATTAAAAATATTCTTCAAGAGATATGCAAATATATTCAACGGATTCTTGTTCAGGGCATGCTTGACTATGACTGTGTACAATTTCAAGACATTCCAAGATACTTTTGGGGTCTTTTTTGACAAAAAAGTTAAGTCACTGCCTAAGTGCATGGATCGCTTTCCTGATTTTCAAAAATTCATTAAAAATATTCCTTAAGCGATATGCAAATATTTTCAACGGATTCTTGTTCAGGGCGTCGTTGACTATGACTGAGTACAATTTCAAGACATTCCAACATACTTGGAATGTCCAAGTGCATGGATCACTTTCCTGATTTTCAAAAGTTCATTAAAAATATTCTTCAAGAGATATGCAAATATATTCAACGGATTCTTGTTCAGGGCATGCTTGACTATGACTGTGTACAATTTCAAGACATTCCAAGATACCTTTGGGGTCTTTTTTGGATAAAAAGTTAAGTCACTGCCTAAGTGCACAGACTTTCATCATTTTCAAAAATTCATTAAAAATATTCCTTAAGAGATATGCAAATATTTTCAATGGATTCTTGTTCAGGGCGTCGTTGAGTATGACCGAGTACAATTTCAAGACATTCCAACATACTTGGAATGTCCAAGTGCATGGATCGCTTTCCGGATTTTCAAAAATTCATTAAAAATATTCTTCAAGAGATATGCAAATATATTCAACGGATTCTTGTTCAGGGCATTCTTGACTATGACTGTGTACAATTTCAAGACATTCCAAGATACTTTTGGGGTCTTTTTTGACGAAAAAGTTAAGTCACTGCCTAAGTGCATGGATCGCTTTCCTGATTTTCAGAAATTCTTTAAAAATATTCTTCAAGAGATATGCAAATATATTCAACGGATTCTTGTTCAGGGCATGCTTGACTATGACTGTGTACAATTTCAAGACATTCCAAGATACTTTTGGGGTCTTTTTTGACAAAAAAGTTAAGTCACTGCCTAAGTGCATGGATCGCTTTCCTGATTTTCAAAAATTCATTCAAAATATTCCTTAAGCGATATGCAAATATTTTCAACGGATTCTTGTTCAGGGCGTCGTTGACTATGACTGAGTACAATTTCAAGACATTCCAACATACTTGGAATGTCCAAGTGCATGGATCGCTTTCCTGATTTTCAAAAGTTCATTAAAAATATTCTTCAAGAGATATGCAAATATATTCAACGGATTCTTGTTCAGGGCATGCTTGACTATGACTGTGTACAATTTCAAGACATTCCAAGATACCTTTGGGGTCTTTTTTGCCGAAAAAGTTAAGTCACTGCCTAAGTGCATGGATCGCTTTCCTGATTTTCAAAAATTCATTAAAAATATTCCTTAAGCGATATGCAAATATTTTCAACGGATTCTTGTTCAGGGAGTCGTTGACTATGACCGAGTACAATTTCAAGACATTCCAACATACTTTGAATGTCCAAGTACATGGATCGCTTTCCTGATTTTCAAAAGTTCATTAAAAATATTCTTCAAGAGATATGCAAATATATTCAACGGATTCTTGTTCAGGGCATGCTTGACTATGACTGTGTACAATTTCAAGACATTCCAAGATACTTTTGGGGTCTTTTTTGAATAAAAAGTTAAGTCACTGCCTAAGTGCACAGACTTTCCTCATTTTCAAAAATTCATTAAAAATATTCCTTAAGAGATATGCAAATATTTTCAATTGATTCTTGTTCAGAGCGTCGTTGACTATGACTGAGTACAATTTCAAGACATTCCAACATACTTGGAATGTCCAAGTGCATGGATCGCTTTTCGGACTTTCAAAAATTCATTAAAAATATTCTTCAAGAGATATGCAAATATATTCAACGGATTCTTGTTCAGGGCATGCTTGACTATGACTGTGTACAATTTCAAGACATTCCAAGATACTTTTGGGGTCTTTTTTGACGAAAAAGTTAAGTCACTGCCTAAGTGCATGGATCGCTTTCCTGATTTTCAAAAATTCATTAAAAATATTCCTTAAGAGATATGCAAATATTTTTAACGGATTCTTGTTCAGGGCGTCGTTGACTATGACTGAGTACAATTTCAAGACATTCCAACATACTTGGAATGTCCAAGTGCATGGATCGCTTTCCTGATTTTCAAAAGTTCATTAAAAATATTCTTCAAGAGATATGCAAATATATTCAACGGATTCTTGTTCAGGGCATGCTTGACTATGACTGTGTACAATTTCAAGACATTCCAAGATACTTTTGGGGTCTTTTTTGACGAAAAAGTTAAGTCACTGCCTAAGTGCATGGATCGCTTTCCTGATTTTCAAAAATTCATTAAAAATATTCCTTAAGCGATATGCAAATATTTTCAACGGATTCTTGTTCAGGGCGTCGTTGACTATGACCGAGTACAATTTCAAGACATTCCAACATACTTTGAATGTCCAAGTACATGGATCGCTTTCCTGATTTTCAAAAGTTCATTAAAAATATTCTTCAAGAGATATGCAAATATATTCAACGGATTCTTGTTCAGGGCATGCTTGACTATGACTGTGTACAATTTCAAGACATTCCAAGATACTTTTGGGGTCTTTTTTGACAAAAAAGTTAAGTCACTGCCTAAGTGCACAGACTTTCCTCATTTTCAAAAATTCATTCAAAATATTCCTTAAGAGATATGCAAATATTTTCAATTGATTCTTGTTCAAAGCGTCGTTGACTATGACTGAGTACAATTTCAAGACATTCCAACATACTTGGAATGTCCAAGTGCATGGATCGCTTTTCGGATTTTCAAAAATTCATTAAAAATATTCTTCAAGAGATATGCAAATATATTCAATGGATTCTTGTTCAGGGCATGCTTGACTATGACTGTGTACAATTTCAAGACATTCCAAGATACTTTTGGGGTCTTTTTGACGAAAAAGTTAAGTCACTGCCTAAGTGCATGGATCGCTTTCCGGATTTTAAAAAGTTCATTAAAAATATTCTTCAAGAGATATGCAAATATATTCAACGGTTTCTTGTTCAGGGCATGCTTGACTATGACTGTGTACAATTTCAAGACATTCCAAGATACTTGGAATGTCCAAGTGCATGGATCGCTTTCCGGATTTTCAAAAGTTCATTAAAAATATTCTTCAAGAGATATGCAAATATATTCAACGGTTTCTTGTTCAGGGCATGCTTGACTATGACTGTGTACAATTTCAAGACATTCCAAGATACTTTTGGGGTCTTTTTTGACGAAAAAGTTAAGTCACTGCCTAAGTGCATGGATCGCTTTCCGGATTTTCAAAAATTCATTAAAAATATTATTCAAGAGATATGCAAATATATTCAACAGGTTCTTGTTCAGGGCATGCTTGACTATGACTGTGTACAATTTCAAGACATTCCAAGATACTTTTGGGGTCTTTTTTGAATAAAAAGTTAAGTCACTGCCTAAGTGCACAGACTTTCATCATTTTCAAAAATTCATTAAAAATATTCCTTAAGAGATATGCAAATATTTTCAATTGATTCTTGTTCAGAGCGTCGTTGACTATGACTGAGTACAATTTCAAGACATTCCAACATACTTGGAATGTCCAAGTGCATGGATCGCTTTTCGGATTTTCAAAAATTCATTAAAAATATTCTTCAAGAGATATGCAAATATATTCAACGGATTCTTGTTTAGGGCATGCTTGACTATGACTGTGTACAATTTCAAGACATTCCAAGATACTTTTGGGGTCTTTTTTGACGAAAAAGTTAAGTCACTGCCTAAGTGCATGGATCGCTTTCTTGATTTTCAAAAATTCATTAAAAATATTCCTTAAGCGATATGCAAATATTTTCAACGGATTCTTGTTCAGGGCGTCGTTGACTATGACTGAGTACAATTTCAAGACATTCCAACATACTTGGAATGTCCAAGTGCATGGATCGCTTTCCTGATTTTCAAAAGTTCATTAAAAATATTCTTCAAGAGATATGCAAATATATTCAACGGATTCTTGTTCAGGGCATGCTTGACTATGACTGTGTACAATTTCAAGACATTCCAAGATACCTTTGGGGTCTTTTTTGAATAAAAAGTTAAGTCACTGCCTAAGTGCACAGACTTTCATCATTTTCAAAAATTCATTAAAAATATTCCTTAAGAGATATGCAAATATTTTCAATGGATTCTTGTTCAGGGCGTCGTTGACTATGACCGAGTACAATTTCAAGACATTCCAACATACTTGGAATGTCCAAGTGCATGGATCGCTTTCCGGATTTTCAAAAATTCATTAAAAATATTCTTCAAGAGATATGCAAATATATTCAACGGATTCTTGTTCAGGGCATTCTTGACTATGACTGTGTACAATTTCAAGACATTCCAAGATACTTTTGGGGTCTTTTTTGAAGAAAAAGTTAAGTCACTGCCTAAGTGCATGGATCGCTTTCCTGATTTTCAGAAATTCTTTAAAAATATTCCTTAAACGATATGCAAATATTTTCAACGGATTCTTGTTCAGGGCGTCGTTGACTATGACTGAGTACAATTTCAAGACATTCCAACATACTTGGAATGTCCAAGTGCATGGATCGCTTTCCTGATTTTCAAAAGTTCATTAAAAATATTCTTCAAGAGATATGCAAATATATTCAACGGATTCTTGTTCAGGGCATGCTTGACTATGACTGTGTACAATTTCAAGACATTCCAAGATACCTTTGGGGTCTTTTTTGACGAAAAAGTTAAGTCACTGCCTAAGTGCATGGATCGCTTTCCTGATTTTCAGAAATTCTTTAAAAATATTCCTTAAACGAAATGCAAATATTTTCAACGGATTCTTGTTCAGGGCGTCGTTGACTATGACTGAGTACAATTTCAAGACATTCCAACATACTTGGAATGTCCAAGTGCATGGATCGCTTTCCTGATTTTCAAAAGTTCATTAAAAATATTCTTCAAGAGATATGCAAATATATTCAACGGATTCTTGTTCAGGGCATGCTTGACTATGACTGTGTACAATTTCAAGACATTCCAAGATACTTTTGGGGTCTTTTTTGACAAAAAAGTTAAGTCACTGCCTAAGTGCACAGACTTTCCTCATTTTCAAAAATTCATTAAAAATATTCCTTAAGAGATATGCAAATATTTTCAATTGATTCTTGTTCGGAGCGTCGTTGACTATGACTGAGTACAATTTCAAGACATTCCAACATACTTGGAATGTCCAAGTGCATGGATCGCTTTTCGGATTTTCAAAAATTCATTAAAAATATTCTTCAAGAGATATGCAAATATTTTCAACGGATTCTTGTTCAGGGCGTCGTTGACTATGACTGAGTACAATTTCAAGACATTCCAACATACTTGGAATGTCCAAGTGCATGGATCGCTTTCCGGATTTTCAAAAGTTCATTAAAAATATTCTTCAAGAGATATGCAAATATATTCAACGGTTTCTTGTTCAGGGCATGCTTGACTATGACTGTGTACAATTTCAAGACATTCCAAGATACTTTTGGGGTCTTTTTTGACGAAAAAGTTGAGTCACTGCCTAAGTGCATGGATCGCTTTCCTGATTTTCAAAAATTCATTAAAAATATTCCTTAAGCGATATGCAAATATTTTCAACGGATTCTTATTCAGGGCGTCGTTGACTATGACTGAGTACAATTTCAAGACATTCCAACATACTTGGAATGTCCAAGTGCATGGATCGCTTTCCTGATTTTCAAAAGTTCATTAAAAATATTCTTCAAGAGATATGCAAATATATTCAACGGATTCTTGTTCAGGGCATGCTTGACTATGACTGTGTACAATTTCAAGACATTCCAAGATACTTTTGGGGTCTTTTTTGAATAAAAAGTTAAGTCACTGCCTAAGTGCACAGACTTTCCTCATTTTCAAAAATTCATTAAAAATATTCCTTAAGAGATATGCAAATATTTTCAATTGATTCTTGTTCAGGGCGTCGTTGACTATGACTGAGTACAATTTCAAGACATTCCAACATACTTGGAATGTCCAAGTGCATGGATCGCTTTTCGGATTTTCAAAAATTCATTAAAAATATTCTTCAAGAGATATGCAAATATATTCAACGGTTTCTTGTTCAGGGCATGCTTGACTATGACTGTGTACAATTTCAAGACATTCCAAGATACTTTTGGGGTCTTTTTTGACAAAAAAGTTAAGTCACTGCCTAAGTGCATGGATTGCTTTCCTGATTTTCAAAAATTCATTAAAAATATTCCTTAAGCGATATGCAAATATATTCAACGGATTCTTGTTCAGGGCATGCTTGACTATGACTGTGTACAATTTCAAAACATTCCAACATACTTGGAATGTCCAAGTGCATGGATCGCTTTTCGGATTTTCAAAAATTCATTAAAAATATTCTTCAAGAGATATGCAAATATATTCAACGGTTTCTTGTTCAGGGCATGCTTGACTATGACTGTGTACAATTTCAAGACATTCCAAGATACTTTTGGGGTCTTTTTTGACAAAAAAGTTAAGTCACTGCCTAAGTGCATGGATCGCTTTCCTGATTTTCAAAAATTCATTAAAAATATTCCTTAAGCGATATGCAAATATTTTCAACGGATTCTTGTTCAGGGCGTCGTTGACTATGACCGAGTACAATTTCAAGACATTCCAACATACTTTGAATGTCCAAGTACATGGATCGCTTTCCTGATTTTCAAAAGTTCATTAAAAATATTCTTCAAGAGATATGCAAATATATTCAACGGATTCTTGTTCAGGGCATGCTTGACTATGACTGTGTACAATTTCAAGACATTCCAAGATACTTTTGGGGTCTTTTTTGAATAAAAAGTTAAGTCACTGCCTAAGTGCACAGACTTTCCTCATTTTCAAAAATTCATTAAAAATATTCCTTAAGAGATATGCAAATATTTTCAATTGATTCTTGTTCAGGGCGTCGTTGACTATGACTGAGTACAATTTCAAGACATTCCAACATACTTGGAATGTCCAAGTGCATGGATCGCTTTCCTGATTTTCAAAAGTTCATTAAAAATATTCTTCAAGAGATATGCAAATATATTCAACGGATTCTTGTTCAGGGCATGCTTGACTATGACTGTGTACAATTTCAAGACATTCCAAGATACCTTTGGGGTCTTTTTTGGATAAAAAGTTAAGTCACTGCCTAAGTGCACAGACTTTCATCATTTTCAAAAATTCATTAAAAATATTCCTTAAGAGATATGCAAATATTTTCAATGGATTCTTGTTCAGGGCGTCGTTGACTATGACCGAGTACAATTTCAAGACATTCCAACATACTTGGAATGTCCAAGTGCATGGATCGCTTTCCGGATTTTCAAAAATTCATTAAAAATATTCTTCAAGAGATATGCAAATATATTCAACGGATTCTTGTTCAGGGCATTCTTGACTATGACTGTGTACAATTTCAAGACATTCCAAGATACTTTTGGGGTCTTTTTTGAAGAAAAAGTTAAGTCACTGCCTAAGTGCATGGATCGCTTTCCTGATTTTCAGAAATTCTTTAAAAATATTCCTTAAACGATATGCAAATATTTTCAACGGATTCTTGTTCAGGGCGTCGTTGGCTATGACTGAGTACAATTTCAAGACATTCCAACATACTTGGAATGTCCAAGTGCATGGATCGCTTTCCGGATTTTCAAAAATTCATTAAAAATATTCTTCAAGAGATATGCAAATATATTCAACGGATTCTTGTTCAGGGCATGCTTGACTATGACTGTGTACAATTTCAAGACATTCCAAGATACTTTTGGGGTCTTTTTTGACGAAAAAGTTAAGTCACTGCCTAAGTGCATGGATCGCTTTCCTGATTTTCAGAAATTCTTTAAAAATATTCCTTAAACGATATGCAAATATTTTCAACGGATTCTTGTTCAGGGCGTCGTTGACTATGACTGAGTACAATTTCAAGACATTCCAACATACTTGGAATGTCCAAGTGCATGGATCGCTTTCCTGATTTTCAAAAGTTCATTAAAAATATTCTTCAAGAGATATGCAAATATATTCAACGGATTCTTGTTCAGGGCATGCTTGACTATGACTGTGTACAATTTCAAGACATTCCAAGATACTTTTGGGGTCTTTTTTGAATAAAAAGTTAAGTCACTGCCTAAGTGCACAGACTTTCCTCATTTTCAAAAATTCATTAAAATTTTCCTTAAGAGATATGCAAATATTTTCAATTGATTCTTGTTCAGGGCGTCGTTGACTATGACTGAGTACAATTTCAAGACATTCCAACATACTCGGAATGTCCAAGTGCATGGATCGCTTTTCGGATTTTCAAAAATTCATTAAAAATATTCTTCAAGAGATATGCAAATATATTCAACGGATTCTTGTTCAGGGCATGCTTGACTATGACTGTGTACAATTTCAAGACATTCCAAGATACTTTTGGGGTCTTTTTTGACGAAAAAGTTAAGTCACTGCCTAAGTGCATGGATCGCTTTCCTGATTTTCAGAAATTCTTTAAAAATATTCCTTAAACGATATGCAAATATTTTCAACGGATTCTTGTTCAGGGCGTCGTTGACTATGACTGAGTACAATTTCAAGACATTCCAACATACTTGGAATGTCCAAGTGCATGGATCGCTTTTCGGATTTTCAAAAATTCATTAAAAATATTCTTCAAGAGATATGCAAATATATTCAACGGATTCTTGTTCAGGGCATGCTTGACTATGACTGTGTACAATTTCAAGACATTCCAAGATACTTTTGGGGTCTTTTTTGACAAAAAAGTTAAGTCACTGCCTAAGTGCATGGATCGCTTTCCTGATTTTCAAAAATTCATTAGAAATATTCCTTAAGCGATATGCAAATACTTTCAACGGATTCTTGTTCAGGGCGTCGTTGACTATGACTGAGTACAATTTCAAGACATTCCAACATACTTGGAATGTCCAAGTGCATGGATCGCTTTCCTGATTTTCAAAAGTTCATTAAAAATATTCTTCAAGAGATATGCAAATATATTCAACGGATTCTTGTTCAGGGCATGCTTGACTATGACTGTGTACAATTTCAAGACATTCCAAGATACCTGGGGTCTTTTTTGAATAAAAAGTTAAGTCACTGCCTAAGTGCATAGACTTTCATCATTTTCAAAAATTCATTAAAAATATTCCTTAAGAGATATGCAAATATTTTCAATGGATTCTTGTTCAGGGCGTCGTTGACTATGACCGAGTACAATTTCAAGACATTCCAACATACTTGGAATGTCCAAGTGCATGGATCGCTTTCCGGATTTTCAAAAATTCATTAAAAATATTCTTCAAGAGATATGCAAATATATTCAACGGATTCTTGTTCAGGGCATTCTTGACTATGACTGTGTACAATTTCAAGACATTCCAAGATACTTTTGGGGTCTTTTTTGAAGAAAAAGTTAAGTCACTGCCTAAGTGCATGGATCGCTTTCCTGATTTTCAGAAATTCTTTAAAAATATTCCTTAAACGATATGCAAATATTTTCAACGGATTCTTGTTCAGGGCGTCGTTGGCTATGACTGAGTACAATTTCAAGACATTCCAACATACTTGGAATGTCCAAGTGCATGGATCGCTTTCCTGATTTTCAAAAGTTCATTAAAAATATTCTTCAAGAGATATGCAAATATATTCAACGGATTCTTGTTCAGGGCATGCTTGACTATGACTGTGTACAATTTCAAGACATTCCAAGATACCTTTGGGGTCTTTTTTGACGAAAAAGTTAAGTCACTGCCTAAGTGCATGGATCGCTTTCCTGATTTTCAGAAATTCTTTAAAAATATTCCTTAAACGAAATGCAAATATTTTCAACGGATTCTTGTTCAGGGCGTCGTTGACTATGACTGAGTACAATTTCAAGACATTCCAACATACTTGGAATGTCCAAGTGCATGGATCGCTTTCCTGATTTTCAAAAGTTCATTAAAAATATTCTTCAAGAGATATGCAAATATATTCAACGGATTCTTGTTCAGGGCATGCTTGACTATGACTGTGTACAATTTCAAGACATTCCAAGATACTTTTGGGGTCTTTTTTGAATAAAAAGTTAAGTCACTGCCTAAGTGCATGGATCACTTTCCTGATTTTCAAAAATTCATTTAAAATATTCCTGAAGCGATATGCAAATATTTTCAACGGATTCTTGTTCAGGGCGTCGTTGACTATGACTGAGTACAATTTCAAGACATTCCAATATACTTGGAATGTCCAAGTGCATGGATCGCTTTCCTGATTTTCAAAAGTTCATTAAAAATATTCTTCAAGAGATATGCAAATATATTCAACGGATTCTTGTTCAGGGCATGCTTGACTATGACTGTGTACAATTTCAAGACATTCCAAGATACTTTTGGGGTCTTTTTTTGAATAAAAAGTTAAGTCACTGCCGAAGTGCACAGACTTTCCTCATTTTCAAAAATTCATTAAAAATATTCCTTAAGAGATATGCAAATATTTTCAATTGATTCTTGTTCAGGGCGTCGTTGACTATGACTGAGTAAAATTTCAAGACATTCCAACATACTTGGAATGTCCAAGTGCATGGATCGCTTTTCGGATTTTCAAAAATTCATTAAAAATATTCTTCAAGAGATATGCAAATATATTCAACGGATTCTTGTTCAGGGCATGCTTGACTATGACTGTGTACAATTTCAAGACATTCCAAGATACTTTTGGGGTCTTTTTTGAATAAAAAGTTAAGTCACTGCCTAAGTGCATGGATCGCTTTCCTGATTTTCAAAAATTCATTAAAAATATTCCTTAAGCGATATGCAAATATTTTCAACGGATTCTTGTTCAGGGCGTCGTTGACTATGACTGAGTACAATTTCAAAACATTCCAACATACTTGGAATGTCCAAGTGCATGGATCGCTTTCCTGATTTTCAAAAGTTCATTAAAAATATTCTTCAAGAGATATGCAAATATATTAAACGGATTCTTGTTCAGGGCATGCTTGACTATGACTGTGTACAATTTCAAGACATTCCAAGATACTTTTGGGGTCTTTTTTGAATAAAAAGTTAAGTCACTGCCTAAGTGCACAGACTTTCCTCATTTTCAAAAATTCATTAAAAATATTCCTTAAGAGATATGCAAATATTTTCAATTGATTCTTGTTCAGGGCGTCGTTGACTATGACTGAGTACAATTTCAAGACATTCCAACATACTTGGAATGTCCAAGTGCATGGATCGCTTTTTGGATTTTCAAAAATTCATTAAAAATATTCTTCAAGAGATATGCAAATATATTCAACAGATTCTTGTTCAGGGCATGCTTGACTATGACTGTGTACAATTTCAAGACATTCCAAGATACTTTTGGGGTCTTTTTTGACAAAAAAGTTAAGTCACTGCCTAAGTGCATGGACCGCTTTCCTGATTTTCAAAAATTCATTAAAAATATTCCTTAAGCGATATGCAAATATTTTCAACGGATTCTTGTTCAGGGCGTCGTTGACTATGACTGAGTACAATTTCAAGACATTCCAACATACTTGGAATGTCCAAGTGCATGGATCGCTTTCTGGATTTTCAAAAATTCATTAAAAATATTCTTCAAGAGATATGCAAATATATTCAACGGATTCTTGTTCAGGGCATGCTTGACTATGACTGTGTACAATTTCAAGACATTCCAAGATACTTTTGGGGTCTTTTTTGACAAAAAAGTTAAGTCACTGCCTAAGTGCATGGATCGCTTTCCTGATTTTCAAAAATTCATTAAAAATATTCCTTAAGCGATATGCAAATATTTTCAACGGATTCTTGTTCAAGGCGTCGTTGACTATGACTGAGTACAATTTCAAGACATTCCAACATACTTGGAATGTCCAAGTGCATGGATCGCTTTCCTGATTTTCAAAAGTTCATTAAAAATATTCTTCAAGAGATATGCAAATATATTCAACGGATTCTTGTTCAGGGCATGCTTGACTATGACTGTGTACAATTTCAAGACATTCCAAGATACTTTTGGGGTCTTTTTTGAATAAAAAGTTAAGTCACTGCCTAAGTGCACAGACTTTCCTCATTTTCAAAAATTCATTAAAAATGTTCCTTAAGAGATATGCAAATATTTTCAATGGATTCTTGTTCAGGGCGTTGTTGACTATGACTGAGTACAATTTCAAGACATTCCAACATACTTGGAATGTCCAAGTGCATGGATCGCTTTCCGGATTTTCAAAAATTCATTAAAAATATTCTTCAAGAGATATGCAAATATATTCAACGGATTCTTGTTCAGGGCATGCTTGACTATGACTGTGTACAATTTCAAGACATTCCAAGATACTTTTGGGGTCTTTTTTGACAAAAAAGTTAAGTCACTGCCTAAGTGCATGGATCGCTTTCCTGATTTTCAGAAATTCTTTAAAAATATTCCTTAAACGATATGCAAATATTTTCAACGGATTCTTGTTCAGGGCGTCGTTGACTATGACTGAGTACAATTTCAAGACATTCCAACATACTTGGAATGTCCAAGTGCATGGATCGCTTTCCTGATTTTCAAAAGTTCATTAAAAATATTCTTCAAGAGATATGCAAATATATTCAACGGATTCTTGTTCAGGGCATGCTTGACTATGACTGTGTACAATTTCAAGACATTCCAAGATACTTTTGGGGTCTTTTTTGAATAAAAAGTTAAGTCACTGCCTAAGTGCACAGACTTTCCTCATTTTCAAAAATTCATTAAAAATATTCCTTAAGAGATATGCAAATATTTTCAATTGATTCTTGTTCAGGGCGTCGTTGACTATGACTGAGTACAATTTAAAGACATTCCAACATACTTGGAATGTCCAAGTGCATGGATCGCTTTTCGGATTTTCAAAAATTCATTAAAAATATTCTTCAAGAGATATGCAAATATATTCAACGGATTCTTGTTCAGGGCATGCTTGACTATGACTGTGTACAATTTCAAGACATTTCAAGATACTTTTGGGGTCTTTTTTGACAAAAAAGTTAAGTCACTGCCTAAGTGCATGGATCGCTTTCCTGATTTTCAAAAATTCATTAAAAATATTCCTTAAGCGATATGCAAATATTTTCAACGGATTCTTGTTCAGGGCGTCGTTGACTATGACTGAGTACAATTTCAAGACATTCCAACATACTTGGAATGTCCAAGTGCATGGATCGCTTTCCTGATTTTCAAAAGTTCATTAAAAATATTCTTCAAGAGATATGCAAATATATTCAACGGATTCTTGTTCAGGGCATGCTTGACTATGACTGTGTACAATTTCAAGACATTCCAAGATACTTTTGGGGTCTTTTTTGAATAAAAAGTTAAGTCACTGCCTAAGTGCACAGACTTTCCTCATTTTCAAAAATTCATTAAAAATATTCCTTAAGAGATATGCAAATATTTTCAATGGATTCTTGTTCAGGGCGTTGTTGACTATGACTGAGTACAATTTCAAGACATTCCAACATACTTGGAATGTCCAAGTGCATGGATCGCTTTCCGGATTTTCAAAAATTCATTAAAAATATTCTTCAAAAGATATGCAAATATATTCAACGGATTCTTGTTCAGGGCATGCTTGACTATGACTGTGTACAATTTCAAGACATTCCAAGATACTTTTGGGGTCTTTTTTGACGAAAAAGTTAAGTCACTGCCTAAGTGCATGGATCGCTTTCCTGATTTTCAGAAATTCTTTAAAAATATTCCTTAAACGATATGCAAATATTTTCAACGGATTCTTGTTCAGGGCGTCGTTGACTATGACTGAGTACAATTTCAAGACATTCCAACATACTTGGAATGTCCAAGTGCATGGATCGCTTTCCTGATTTTCAAAAGTTCATTAAAAATATTCTTCAAGAGATATGCAAATATATTCAACGGATTCTTGTTCAGGGCATGCTTGACTATGACTGTGTACAATTTCAAGACATTCCAAGATACTTTTGGGGTCTTTTTTGAATAAAAAGTTAAGTCACTGCCTAAGTGCACAGACTTTCCTCATTTTCAAAAATTCATTAAAAATATTCCTTAAGAGATATGCAAATATTTTCAATTGATTCTTGTTCAGGGCGTCGTTGACTATGACTGAGTACAATTTAAAGACATTCCAACATACTTGGAATGTCCAAGTGCATGGATCGCTTTTCGGATTTTCAAAAATTCATTAAAAATATTCTTCAAGAGATATGCAAATATATTCAACGGATTCTTGTTCAGGGCATGCTTGACTATGACTGTGTACAATTTCAAGACATTTCAAGATACTTTTGGGGTCTTTTTTGACAAAAAAGTTAAGTCACTGCCTAAGTGCATGGATCGCTTTCCTGATTTTCAAAAATTCATTAAAAATATTCCTTAAGCGATATGCAAATATTTTCAACGGATTCTTGTTCAGGGCGTCGTTGACTATGACTGAGTACAATTTCAAGACATTCCAACATACTTGGAATGTCCAAGTGCATGGATCGCTTTCCTGATTTTCAAAAATTCATTAAAAATATTCCTTAAGCGATATGCAAATATTTTCAACGGATTCTTGTTCAGGGCGTCGTTGACTATGACTGAGTACAATTTCAAGACATTCCAACATACTTGGAATGTCCAAGTGCATGGATCGCTTTCCGGATTTTCAAAAATTCATTAAAAATATTCTTCAAGAGATATGCAAATATATTCAACGGATTCTTGTTCAGGGCATGCTTGACTATGACTGTGTACAATTTCAAGACATTCCAAGATACTTTTGGGGTCTTTTTTGACGAAAAAGTTAAGTCACTGCCTAAGTGCATGGATCGCTTTCCTGATTTTCAAAAATTCATTAAAAATATTCCTTAAGCGATATGCAAATATTTTCAACGGATTCTTGTTCAGGGCGTCGTTGACTATGACTGAGTACAATTTCAAGACATTCCAACATACTTGGAATGTCCAAGTGCATGGATCGCTTTCCTGATTTTCAAAAGTTCATCAAAAATATTCCTCAAGAGATATGCAAATATATTCAACGGATTCTTGTTCAGGGCATGCTTGACTATGACTGTGTACAATTTCAAGACATTCCAAGATACTTTTGGGGTCTTTTTTGAATAAAAAGTTAAGTCACTGCCTAAGTGCACAGACTTTCCTCATTTTCAAAAATTCATTAAAAATATTCCTTAAGAGATATGCAAATATTTTCAATTGATTCTTGTTCAGGGCGTCGTTGACTATGACTGAGTACAATTTCAAGACATTCCAACATACTTGGAATGTCCAAGTGCATGGATCGCTTTTCGGATTTTCAAAAATTCATTAAAAATATTCTTCAAGAGATATGCAAATATATTCAACGGATTCTTGTTCAGGGCATGCTTGACTATGACTGTGTACAATTTCAAGACATTCCAAGATACTTTTGGGGTCTTTTTTGAATAAAAAGTTAAGTCACTGCCTAAGTGCATGGATCGCTTTCCTGATTTTCAAAAATTCATTAAAAATATTCCTTAAGCGATATGCAAATATTTTCAACGGATTCTTGTTCAGGGCGTCGTTGACTATGACTGAGTACAATTTCAAAACATTCCAACATACTTGGAATGTCCAAGTGCATGGATCGCTTTCCTGATTTTCAAAAGTTCATTAAAAATATTCTTCAAGAGATATGCAAATATATTCAACGGATTCTTGTTCAGGGCATGCTTGACTATGACTGTGTACAATTTCAAGACATTCCAAGATACTTTTGGGGTCTTTTTGAATAAAAAGTTAAGTCACTGCCTAAGTGCATGGATCGCTTTCCTGATTTTCAAAAATTCATTAAAAATATTCCTTAAGCGATATGCAAATATTTTCAACGGATTCTTGTTCAGGGCGTCGTTGACTATGACTGAGTACAATTTCAAGACATTCCAACATACTTGGAATGTCCAAGTGCATGGATCGCTTTCCTGATTTTCAAAAGTTCATTAAAAATATTCTTCAAGAGATATGCAAATATATTCAATGGATTCTTGTTCAGGGCATGCTTGACTATGACTGTGTACAATTTCAAGACATTCCAAGATACTTTTGTGGTCTTTTTTGAATAAAAAGTTAAGTCACTGCCTAAGTGCACAGACTTTCCTCATTTTCAAAAATTCATTAAAAATATTCCTTAAGAGATATGCAAATATTTTCAATGGATTCTTGTTCAGGGCGTTGTTGACTATAACTGAGTACAATTTCAAGACATTCCAACATCCTTGGAATGTCCAAGTGCATGGATCGCTTTCCGGATTTTCAAAAATTCATTAAAAATATTCTTCAAGAGATATGCAAATATATTCAACGGATTCTTGTTCAGGGCATGCTTGACTATGACTGTGTACAATTTCAAGACATTCCAAGATACTTTTGGGGTCTTTTTTGACGAAAAAGTTAAGTCACTGCCTAAGTGCATGGATCGCTTTCCTGATTTTCAGAAATTCTTTAAAAATATTCCTTAAACGATATGCAAATATTTTCAACGGATTCTTGTTCAGGGCGTCGTTGACTATGACTGAGTACAATTTCAAGACATTCCAACATACTTGGAATGTCCAAGTGCATGGATCGCTTTCCTGATTTTCAAAAGTTCATTAAAAATATTCTTCAAGAGATATGCAAATATATTCAACGGATTCTTGTTCAGGGCATGCTTGACTATGACTGTGTACAATTTCAAGACATTCCAAGATACTTTTGGGGTCTTTTTTTAATAAAAAGTTAAGTCACTGCCTAAGTGCACAGACTTTCCTCATTTTCAAAAATTCATTAAAAATATTCCTTAAGAGATATGCAAATATTTTCAATTGATTCTTGTTCAGGGCGTCGTTGACTATGACTGAGTACAATTTCAAGACATTCCAACATACTTGGAATGTCCAAGTGCATGGATCGCTTTTCGGATTTTCAAAAATTCATTAAAAATATTCTTCAAGAGATATGCAAATATATTCAACGGATTCTTGTTCAGGGCATGCTTGACTATGACTGTGTACAATTTCAAGACATTCCAAGATACTTTTGGGGTCTTTTTTGAATAAAAAGTTAAGTCACTGCCTAAGTGCATGGATCGCTTTCCTGATTTTCAAAATTCATTTAAAATATTCCTTAAGCGATATGCAAATATTTTCAACGGATTCTTGTTCAGGGCGTCGTTGACTATGACTGAGTACAATTTCAAAACATTCCAACATACTTGGAATGTCCAAGTGCATGGATCGCTTTCCTGATTTTCAAAAGTTCATTAAAAATATTCTTCAAGAGATATGCAAATATATTCAACGGATTCTTGTTCAGGGCATGCTTGACTATGACTGTGTACAACTTCAAGACATTCCAAGATACTTTTGGGGTCTTTTTTGAATAAAAAGTTAAGTCACTGCCTAAGTGCACAGACTTTCCTCATTTTCAAAAATTCATTAAAAATATTCCTTAAGAGATATGCAAATATTTTCAATTGATTCTTGTTCAGGGCGCCGTTGACTATGACTGAGTACAATTTCAAGACATTCCAACATACTTGGAATGTCCAAGTGCATGGATCGCTTTTCGGATATTCAAAAATTCATTAAAAATATTCTTCAAGAGATATGCAAATATATTCAACGGATTCTTGTTCAGGGCATGCTTGACTATGACTGTGTACAATTTCAAGACATTCCAAGATACTTTTGGGGTCTTTTTTGACAAAAAAGTTAAGTCACTGCCTAAGTGCATGGATCGCTTTCCTGATTTTCAAAAATTCATTAAAAATATTCCTTAAGCGATATGCAAATATTTTCAACGGATTCTTGTTCAGGGCGTCGTTGACTATGACTGAGTACAATTTCAAGACATTCCAACATACTTGGAATGTCCAAGTGCATGGATCGCTTTCCTGATTTTCAAAAGTTCATTAAAAATATTCTTCAAGAGATATGCAAATATATTCAACGGATTCTTGTTCAGGGCATGCTTGACTATGACTGTGTACAATTTCAAGACATTCCAAGATACCTTTGGGGTCTTTTTTGAATAAAAAGTTAAGTCACTGCCTAAGTGCACAGACTTTCATCATTTTCAAAAATTCATTAAAAATATTCCTTAAGAGATATGCAAATATTTTCAATGGATTCTTGTTCAGGGCGTCGTTGACTATGACAGAGTACAATTTCAAGACATTCCAACATACTTGGAATGTCCAAGTGCATGGATCACTTTCCGGATTTTCAAAAATTCATTAAAAATATTCTTCAAGAGATATGCAAATATATTCAACGGATTCTTGTTCAGGGCATGCTTGACTATGACTGTGTACAATTTCAAGACATTCCAAGATACTTTTGGGGTCTTTTTTGACGAAAAAGTTAAGTCACTGCCTAAGTGCATGGATCGCTTTCCTGATTTTCAGAAATTCTTTAAAAATATTCCTTAAACGATATGCAAATATTTTCAACGGATTCTTGTTCAGGGCGTCGTTGACTATGACTGAGTACAATTTCAAGACATTCCAACATACTTGGAATGTCCAAGTGCATGGATCGCTTTCCTGATTTTCAAAAGTTCATTAAAAATATTCTTCAAGAGATAGGCAAATATATTCAACGGATTCTTGTTCAGGGCATGCTTGACTATGACTGTGTACAATTTCAAGACATTCCAAGATACTTTTGGGGTCTTTTTTGAATAAAAAGTTAAGTCACTGCCGAAGTGCACAGACTTTCCTCATTTTCAAAAATTCATTAAAAATATTCCTTAAGAGATATGCAAATATTTTCAATGGATTCTTGTTCAGGGCGTCGTTGACTATGACCGAGTACAATTTCAAGACATTCCAACATACTTGGAATGTCCAAGTGCATGGATCGCTTTCCGGATTTTCAAAAATTCATTAAAAATATTCTTCAAGAGATATGCAAATATATTCAACGGATTCTTGTTCAGGGCATGCTTGACTATGACTGTGTACAATTTCAAGACATTCCAAGATACTTTTGGGGTCTTTTTTGACGAAAAAGTTAAGTCACTGCCTAAGTGCATGGATCGCTTTCCTGATTTTCAAAAATTCATTAAAAATATTCCTTAAGCGATATGCAAATATTTTCAACGGATTCTTGTTCAGGGCGTCGTTGACTATGACCGAGTACAATTTCAAGACATTCCAACATACTTTGAATGTCCAAGTACATGGATCGCTTTCCTGATTTTCAAAAGTTCATTAAAAATATTCTTCAAGAGATATGCAAATATATTCAACGGATTCTTGTTCAGGGCATGCTTGACTATGACTGTGTACAATTTCAAGACATTCCAAGATACTTTTGGGGTCTTTTTTGAATAAAAAGTTAAGTCACTGCCTAAGTGCAAAGACTTTCCTGATTTTCAAAAATTCATTAAAAATATTCCTTAAGAGATATGCAAATATTTTCAATTGATTCTTGTTCAGAGCATCGTTGACTATGACTGAGTACAATTTCAAGACATTCCAACATACTTGGAATGTCCAAGTGCATGGATCGCTTTTCGGATTTTCAAAAATTCATTAAAAATATTCTTCAAGAGATATGCAAATATATTCAACGGATTCTTGTTCAGGGCATGCTTGACTATGACTGTGTACAATTTCAAGACATTCCAAGATACTTTTGGGGTCTTTTTTGACGAAAAAGTTAAGTCACTGCCTAAGTGCATGGATCGCTTTCCTGATTTTCAAAAATTCATTAAAAATATTCCTTAAGCGATATGCAAATATTTTCAACGGATTCTTGTTCAGGGCGTCGTTGACTATGACCGAGTACAATTTCAAGACATTCCAACATACTTTGAATGTCCAAGTACATGGATCGCTTTCCTGATTTTCAAAAGTTCATTAAAAATATTCTTCAAGAGATATGCAAATATATTCAACGGATTCTTGTTCAGGGCATGCTTGACTATGACTGTGTACAATTTCAAGACATTCCAAGATACTTTTGGGGTCTTTTTTGACGAAAAAGTTAAGTCACTGCCTAAGTGCATGGATCGCTTTCCTGATTTTCAAAAATTCATTAAAAATATTCCTTAAGCGATATGCAAATATTTTCAACGGATTCTTGTTCAGGGCGTCGTTGACTATGACCGAGTACAATTTCAAGACATTCCAACATACTTTGAATGTCCAAGTACATGGATCGCTTTCCTGATTTTCAAAAGTTCATTAAAAATATTCTTCAAGAGATATGCAAATATATTCAACGGATTCTTGTTCACGGCATGCTTGACTATGACTGTGTACAATTTCAAGACATTCCAAGATACTTTTGGGGTCTTTTTTGAATAAAAAGTTAAGTCACTGCCTAAGTGCACAGAAATTCCTCATTTTCAAAAATTCATTAAAAATATTCCTTAAGAGATATGCAAATATTTTCAATAGATTCTTGTTCAGGGCGTCGTTGACTATGACTGAGTACAATTTCAAGACATTCCAACTTACTTGGAATGTCCAAGTGCATGGATAGCTTTCCGGATTTTCAAAAATTCATTAAAAATATTCTTCAAGAGATATGCAAATATATTCAACGGATTCTTGTTCAGGGCATGCTTGACTATGACTGTGTACAATTTCAAGACATTCCAAGATACTTTTGGGGTCTTTTTTGACGAAAAAGTTAAGTCACTGCCTAAGTGCATGGATCGCTTTCCTGATTTTCAAAAATTCATTAAAAATATTCCTTAAGCGATATGCAAATATTTTCAACGGATTCTTGTTCAGGGCGTCGTTGACTATGACTGAGTACAATTTCAAGACATTCCAACATACTTTGAATGTCCAAGTGCATGGATCGCTTTCCTGATTTTCAAAAGTTCATTAAAAATATTCTTCAAGAGATATGCAAATATATTCAACGGATTCTTGTTCAGGGCATGCTTGACTATGACTGTGTACAATTTCAAGACATTCCAAGATACTTTTGGGGTCTTTTTTGACGAAAAAGTTAAGTCACTGCCTAAGTGCATGGATCGCTTTCCTGATTTTCAGAAATTCTTTAAAAATATTCCTTAAACGATATGCAAATATTTTCAACGGATTCTTGTTCAGGGCGTCGTTGACTATGACTGAGTACAATTTCAAGACATTCCAACATACTTGGAATGTCCAAGTGCATGGATCGCTTTCCTGATTTTCAAAAGTTCATTAAAAATATTCTTCAAGAGATATGCAAATATATTCAACGGATTCTTGTTCAGGGCATGCTTGACAATGCTGTGTACAATTTCAAGACATTCCAAGATACTTTTGGGGTCTTTTTTGAATAAAAAGTTAAGTCACTGCCTAAGTGCACAGACTTTCCTCATTTTCAAAAATTCATTAAAAATATTCCTTAAGAGATATGCAAATATTTTCAATTGATTCTTGTTCAGGGCGTCGTTGACTATGACTGAGTACAATTTCAAGACATTCCAACATACTTGGAATGTCCAAGTGCATGGATCGCTTTTCGGATTTTCAAAAATTCATTAAAAATATTCTTCAAGAGATATGCAAATATATTCAACGGTTTCTTGTTCAGGGCATGCTTGACTATGACTGTGTACAATTTCAAGACATTCCAAGATACTTTTGGGGTCTTTTTTGACAAAAAAGTTAAGTCACTGCCTAAGTGCATGGATTGCTTTCCTGATTTTCAAAAATTCATTAAAAATATTCCTTAAGCGATATGCAAATATATTCAACGGATTCTTGTTCAGGGCATGCTTGACTATGACTGTGTACAATTTCAAAACATTCCAACATACTTGGAATGTCCAAGTGCATGGATCGCTTTTCGGATTTTCAAAAATTCATTAAAAATATTCTTCAAGAGATATGCAAATATATTCAACGGTTTCTTGTTCAGGGCATGCTTGACTATGACTGTGTACAATTTCAAGACATTCCAAGATACTTTTGGGGTCTTTTTTGACAAAAAAGTTAAGTCACTGCCTAAGTGCATGGATCGCTTTCCTGATTTTCAAAAATTCATTAAAAATATTCCTTACGCGATATGCAAATATTTTCAACGGATTCTTGTTCAGGGCGTCGTTGACTATGACCGAGTACAATTTCAAGACATTCCAACATACTTTGAATGTCCAAGTACATGGATCGCTTTCCTGATTTTCAAAAGTTCATTAAAAATATTCTTCAAGAGATATGCAAATATATTCAACGGATTCTTGTTCAGGGCATGCTTGACTATGACTGTGTACAATTTCAAGACATTCCAAGATACTTTTGGGGTCTTTTTTGAATAAAAAGTTAAGTCACTGCCTAAGTGCATGGATCGCTTTCCTGATTTTCAAAAATTCATTAAAAATATTCCTTAAGCGATATGCAAATATTTTCAACGGATTCTTGTTCAGGGCGTCGTTGACTATGACTGAGTACAATTTCAAAACATTCCAACATACTTGGAATGTCCAAGTGCATGGATCGCTTTCCTGATTTTCAAAAGTTCATTAAAAATATTCTTCAAGAGATATGCAAATATATTCAACGGATTCTTGTTCAGGGCATGCTTGACTATGACTGTGTACAATTTCAAGACATTCCAAGATACTTTTGGGGTCTTTTTTGAATAAAAAGTTAAGTCACTGCCTAAGTGCATGGATCGCTTTCCTGATTTTCAAAAATTCATTAAAAATATTCCTTAAGCGATATGCAAATATTTTCAACGGATTCTTGTTCAGGGCGTCGTTGACTATGACTGAGTACAATTTCAAGACATTCCAACATACTTGGAATGTCCAAGTGCATGGATCGCTTTCCTGATTTTCAAAAGTTCATTAAAAATATTCTTCAAGAGATATGCAAATATATTCAACGGATTCTTGTTCAGGGCATGCTTGACTATGACTGTGTACAATTTCAAGACATTCCAAGATACCTTTGGGGTCTTTTTTGGATAAAAAGTTAAGTCACTGCCTAAGTGCACAGACTTTCATCATTTTCAAAAATTCATTAAAAATATTCCTTAAGAGATATGCAAATATTTTCAATGGATTCTTGTTCAGGGCGTCGTTGACTATGACCGAGTACAATTTCAAGACATTCCAACATACTTGGAATGTCCAAGTGCATGGATCGCTTCCCGGATTTTCAAAAATTCATTAAAAATATTCTTCAAGAGATATGCAAATATATTCAACGGATTCTTGTTCAGGGCATGCTTGACTATGACTGTGTACAATTTCAAGACATTCCAAGATACTTTTGGGGTCTTTTTTGACGAAAAAGTTAAGTCACTGCCTAAGTGCATGGATCGCTTTCCTGATTTTCAGAAATTCTTTAAAAATATTCCTTAAACGATATGCAAATATTTTCAACGGATTCTTGTTCAGGGCGTCGTTGACTATGACTGAGTACAATTTCAAGACATTCCAACATACTTGGAATGTCCAAGTGCATGGATCGCTTTCCTGATTTTCAAAAGTTCATTAAAAATATTCTTCAAGAGATATGCAAATATATTCAACGGATTCTTGTTCAGGGCATGCTTGACTATGACTGTGTACAATTTCAAGACATTCCAAGATACTTTTGGGGTCTTTTTTGAATAAAAAGTTAAGTCACTGCCTAAGTGCACAGACTTTCCTCATTTTCAAAAATTCATTAAAATTTTCCTTAAGAGATATGCAAATATTTTCAATTGATTCTTGTTCAGGGCGTCGTTGACTATGACTGAGTACAATTTCAAGACATTCCAACATACTTGGAATGTCCAAGTGCATGGATCGCTTTTCGGATTTTCAAAAATTCATTAAAAATATTCTTCAAGAGATATGCAAATATATTCAACGGATTCTTGTTCAGGGCATGCTTGACTATGACTGTGTACAATTTCAAGACATTCCAAGATACTTTTGGGGTCTTTTTTGACAAAAAAGTTAAGTCACTGCCTAAGTGCATGGATCGCTTTCCTGATTTTCAGAAATTCTTTAAAAATATTCCTTAAACGATATGCAAATATTTTCAACGGATTCTTGTTCAGGGCGTCGTTGACTATGACTGAGTACAATTTCAAGACATTCCAACATACTTGGAATGTCCAAGTGCATGGATCGCTTTCCTGATTTTCAAAAGTTCATTAAAAATATTCTTCAAGAGATATGCAAATATATTCAACGGATTCTTGTTCAGGGCATGCTTGACTATGACTGTGTACAATTTCAAGACATTCCAAGATACTTTTGGGGTCTTTTTTGAATAAAAAGTTAAGTCACTGCCTAAGTGCACAGACTTTCCTCATTTTCAAAAATTCATTAAAAATATTCCTTAAGAGATATGCAAATATTTTCAATTGATTCTTGTTCAGGGCGTCGTTGACTATGACTGAGTACAATTTCAAGACATTCCAACATACTTGGAATGTCCAAGTGCATGGATCGCTTTTCGGATTTTCAAAAATTCATTAAAAATATTCTTCAAGAGATATGCAAATATATTCAACGGATTCTTGTTCAGGGCATGCTTGACTATGACTGTGTACAATTTCAAGACATTCCAAGATACTTTTGGGGTCTTTTTTGACAAAAAAGTTAAGTCACTGCCTAAGTGCATGGATCGCTTTCCTGATTTTCAAAAATTCATTAGAAATATTCCTTAAGCGATATGCAAATACTTTCAACGGATTCTTGTTCAGGGCGTCGTTGACTATGACTGAGTACAATTTCAAGACATTCCAACATACTTGGAATGTCCAAGTGCATGGATCGCTTTCCTGATTTTCAAAAGTTCATTAAAAATATTCTTCAAGAGATATGCAAATATATTCAACGGATTCTTGTTCAGGGCATGCTTGACTATGACTGTGTACAATTTCAAGACATTCCAAGATACCTGGGGTCTTTTTTGAATAAAAAGTTAAGTCACTGCCTAAGTGCACAGACTTTCATCATTTTCAAAAATTCATTAAAAATATTCCTTAAGAGATATGCAAATATTTTCAATGGATTCTTGTTCAGGGCGTCGTTGACTATGACCGAGTACAATTTCAAGACATTCCAACATACTTGGAATGTCCAAGTGCATGGATCGCTTTCCGGATTTTCAAAAATTCATTAAAAATATTCTTCAAGAGATATGCAAATATATTCAACGGATTCTTGTTCAGGGCATTCTTGACTATGACTGTGTACAATTTCAAGACATTCCAAGATACTTTTGGGGTCTTTTTTGAAGAAAAAGTTAAGTCACTGCCTAAGTGCATGGATCGCTTTCCTGATTTTCAGAAATTCTTTAAAAATATTCCTTAAACGATATGCAAATATTTTCAACGGATTCTTGTTCAGGGCGTCGTTGGCTATGACTGAGTACAATTTCAAGACATTCCAACATACTTGGAATGTCCAAGTGCATGGATCGCTTTCCTGATTTTCAAAAGTTCATTAAAAATATTCTTCAAGAGATATGCAAATATATTCAACGGATTCTTGTTCAGGGCATGCTTGACTATGACTGTGTACAATTTCAAGACATTCCAAGATACCTTTGGGGTCTTTTTTGACGAAAAAGTTAAGTCACTGCCTAAGTGCATGGATCGCTTTCCTGATTTTCAGAAATTCTTTAAAAATATTCCTTAAACGAAATGCAAATATTTTCAACGGATTCTTGTTCAGGGCGTCGTTGACTATGACTGAGTACAATTTCAAGACATTCCAACATACTTGGAATGTCCAAGTGCATGGATCGCTTTCCTGATTTTCAAAAGTTCATTAAAAATATTCTTCAAGAGATATGCAAATATATTCAACGGATTCTTGTTCAGGGCATGCTTGACTATGACTGTGTACAATTTCAAGACATTCCAAGATACTTTTGGGGTCTTTTTTGAATAAAAAGTTAAGTCACTGCCTAAGTGCACAGACTTTCATCATTTTCAAAAATTCATTAAAAATATTCCTTAAGAGATATGCAAATATTTTCAATTGATTCTTGTTCAGGGCGTCGTTGACTATGACTGAGTACAATTTCAAGACATTCCAACATACTTGGAATGTCCAAGTGCATGGATCGCTTTTCGGATTTTCAAAAATTAATTAAAAATATTCTTCAAGAGATATGCAAATATATTCAACATATTCTTGTTCAGGGCATGCTTGACTATGACTGTGTACAATTTCAAGACATTCCAAGATACTTTTGGGGTCTTTTTTGACAAAAAAGTTTAGTCACTGCCTAAGTGCATGGATCGCTTTCCTGATTTTCAGAAATTCTTTAAAAATATTCCTTAAACGATATGCAAATATTTTCAACGGATTCTTGTTCAGGGCGTCGTTGACTATGACTGAGTACAATTTCAAGACATTCCAACATACTTGGAATGTCCAAGTGCATGGATCGCTTTCCTGATTTTCAAAAGTTCATTTAAAATATTCTTCAAGAGATATGCAAATATATTCAACGGATTCTTGTTCAGGGCATGCTTGACTATGACTGTGTACAATTTCAAGACATTCCAAGATACTTTTGGGGTCTTTTTTGACGAAAATATTAAGTCACTGCCTAAGTGCATGGATCGCTTTCCTGATTTTCAGAAATTCTTTAAAAATATTCCTTAAACGATATGCAAATATTTTCAACGGATTCTTGTTCAGGGCGTCGTTGACTATGACTGAGTACAATTTCAAGACATTCCAACATACTTGGAATGTCCAAGTGCATGGATCGCTTTCCTGATTTTCAAAAGTTCATTAAAAATATTCTTCAAGAGATATGCAAATATATTCAACGGATTCTTGTTCAGGGCATGCTTGACTATGACTGTGTACAATTTCAAGACATTCCAAGATACTTTTGGGGTCTTTTTTGAATAAAAAGTTAAGTCACTGCCTAAGTGCACAGACTTTCCTCATTTTCAAAAATTCATTAAAAATATTCCTTAAGAGATATGCAAATATTTTCAATTGATTCTTGTTCAGGGCGTCGTTGACTATGACTGAGTACAATTTCAAGACATTCCAACATACTTGGAATGTCCAAGTGCATGGATCGCTTTTCGGATTTTCAAAAATTAATTAAAAATATTCTTCAAGAGATATGCAAATATATTCAACATATTCTTGTTCAGGGCATGCTTGACTATGACTGTGTACAAATTCAAGACATTCCAAGATACTTTTGGGGTCTTTTTTGACAAAAAAGTTTAGTCACTGCCTAAGTGCATGGATCGCTTTCCTGATTTTCAGAAATTCTTTAAAAATATTCCTTAAACGATATGCAAATATTTTCAACGGATTCTTGTTCAGGGCGTCGTTGACTATGACTGAGTACAATTTCAAGACATTCCAACATACTTGGAATGTCCAAGTGCATGGATCGCTTTCCTGATTTTCAAAAGTTCATTAAAAATATTCTTCAAGAGATATGCAAATATATTCAACGGATTCTTGTTCAGGGCATGCTTGACTATGACTGTGTACAATTTCAAGACATTCCAAGATACTTTTGGGGTCTTTTTTGACGAAAAAGTTAAGTCACTGCCTAAGTGCATGGATCGCTTTCCTGATTTTCAGAAATTCTTTAAAAATATTCCTTAAACGATATGCAAATATTTTCAACGGATTCTTGTTCAGGGCGTCGTTGACTATGACTGAGTACAATTTCAAGACATTCCAACATACTTGGAATGTCCAAGTGCATGGATCGCTTTCCTGATTTTCAAAAGTTCATTAAAAATATTCTTCAAGAGATATGCAAATATATTCAACGGATTCTTGTTCAGGGCATGCTTGACTATGACTGTGTACAATTTCAAGACATTCCAAGATACTTTTGGGGTCTTTTTTGAATAAAAAGTTAAGTCACTGCCTAAGTGCACAGACTTTCCTCATTTTCAAAAATTCATTAAAAATATTCCTTAAGAGATATGCAAATATTTTCAATTGATTCTTGTTCAGGGCGTCGTTGACTATGACTGAGTACAATTTCAAGACATTCCAACATACTTGGAATGTCCAAGTGCATGGATCGCTTTTCGGATTTTCAAAAATTCATTAAAAATATTCTTCAAGAGACATGCAAATATATTCAACGGATTCTTGTTCAGGGCATGCTTGACTATGACTGTGTACAATTTCAAGACATTCCAAGATACTTTTGGGGTCTTTTTTGACAAAAAAGTTTAGTCACTGCCTAAGTGCATGGATCGCTTTCCTGATTTTCAGAAATTCTTTAAAAATATTCCTTAAACGATATGCAAATATTTTCAACGGATTCTTGTTCAGGGCGTCGTTGACTATGACTGAGTACAATTTCAAGACATTCCAACATACTTGGAATGTCCAAGTGCATGGATCGCTTTCCTGATTTTCAAAAGTTCATTAAAAATATTCTTCAGGAGATATGCAAATATATTCAACGGATTCTTGTTCAGGGCATGCTTGACTATGACTGTGTACAATTTCAAGACATTCCAAGATACCTTTGGGGTCTTTTTTGAATAAAAAGTTAAGTCACTGCCTAAGTGCACAGACTTTCATCATTTTCAAAAATTCATTAAAAATATTCCTTAAGAGATATGCAAATATTTTCAATTGATTCTTGTTCAGAGCGTCGTTGACTATGACTGAGTACAATTTCAAGACATTCCAACATACTTGGAATGTCCAAGTGCATGGATCGCTTTTCGGATTTTCAAAAATTCATTAAAAATATTCTTCAAGAGATATGCAAATATATTCAACGGATTCTTGTTCAGGGCATGCTTGACTATGACTGTGTACAATTTCAAGACATTCCAAGATACTTTTGGGGTCTTTTTTGACGAAAAAGTTAAGTCACTGCCTAAGTGCATGGATCGCTTTCCTGATTTTCAAAAATTCATTAAAAATATTCCTTAAGCGATATGCAAATATTTTCAACGGATTCTTGTTCAGGGCGTCGTTGACTATGACTGAGTACAATTTCAAGACATTCCAACATACTTGGAATGTCCAAGTGCATGGATCACTTTCCTGATTTTCAAAAGTTCATTAAAAATATTCTTCAAGAGATATGCAAATATATTCAACGGATTCTTGTTCAGGGCATGCTTGACTATGACTGTGTACAATTTCAAGACATTCCAAGATACTTTTGGGGTCTTTTTTGACGAAAAAGTTAAGTCACTGCCTAAGTGCATGGATCGCTTTCCTGATTTTCAAAAATTCATTAAAAATATTCCTTAAGCGATATGCAAATATTTTCAACGGATTCTTGTTCAGGGCGTCGTTGACTATGACCGAGTACAATTTCAAGACATTCCAACATACTTGGAATGTCCAAGTGCATGGATCGCTTTCCGGATTTTCAAAAATTCATTAAAAATATTCTTCAAGAGATATGCAAATATATTCAACGGATTCTTGTTCAGGGCATTCTTGACTATGACTGTGTACAATTTCAAGACATTCCAAGATACTTTTGGGGTCTTTTTTGATGAAAAAGTTAAGTCACTGCCTAAGTGCATGGATCGCTTTCCTGATTTTCAGAAATTCTTTAAAAATATTCCTTAAACGATATGCAAATATTTTCAACGGATTCTTGTTCAGGGCGTCGTTGACTATGACTGAGTACAATTTCAAGACATTCCAACATACTTGGAATGTCCAAGTGCATGGATCGCTTTCCTGATTTTCAAAAGTTCATTAAAAATATTCTTCAAGAGATATGCAAATATATTCAACGGATTCTTGTTCAGGGCATGCTTGACTATGACTGTGTACAATTTCAAGACATTCCAAGATACTTTTGGGGTCTTTTTTGAATAAAAAGTTAAGTCACTGCCTAAGTGCACAGACTTTCCTCATTTTCAAAAATTCATTAAAATTTTCCTTAAGAGATATGCAAATATTTTCAATTGATTCTTGTTCAGGGCGTCGTTGACTATGACTGAGTACAATTTCAAGACATTCCAACATACTTGGAATGTCCAAGTGCATGGATCGCTTTTCGGATTTTCAAAAATTCATTAAAAATATTCTTCAAGAGATATGCAAATATATTCAACGGATTCTTGTTCAGGGCATGCTTGACTATGACTGTGTACAATTTCAAGACATTCCAAGATACTTTTGGGGTCTTTTTTGACGAAAAAGTTAAGTCACTGCCTAAGTGCATGGATCGCTTTCCTGATTTTCAGAAATTCTTTAAAAATATTCCTTAAACGATATGCAAATATTTTCAACGGATTCTTGTTCAGGGCGTCGTTGACTATGACTGAGTACAATTTCAAGACATTCCAACATACTTGGAATGTCCAAGTGCATGGATCGCTTTCCTGATTTTCAAAAGTTCATTAAAAATATTCTTCAAGAGATATGCAAATATATTCAACGGATTCTTGTTCAGGGCATGCTTGACTATGACTGTGTACAATTTCAAGACATTCCAAGATACTTTTGGGGTCTTTTTTGAATAAAAAGTTAAGTCACTGCCTAAGTGCACAGACTTTCCTCATTTTCAAAAATTCATTAAAAATATTCCTTAAGAGATATGCAAATATTTTCAATTGATTCTTGTTCAGGGCGTCGTTGACTATGACTGAGTACAATTTCAAGACATTCCAACATACTTGGAATGTCCAAGTGCATGGATCGCTTTTCGGATTTTCAAAAATTCATTAAAAATATTCTTCAAGAGATTTGCAAATATATTCAACGGATTCTTGTTCAGGGCATGCTTGACTATGACTGTGTACAATTTCAAGACATTCCAAGATACTTTTGGGGTCTTTTTTGACGAAAAAGTTAAGTCACTGCCTAAGTGCATGGATCGCTTTCCTGATTTTCAAAAATTCATTAAAAATATTCCTTAAGCGATATGCAAATATTTTCAACGGATTCTTGTTCAGGGCGTCGTTGACTATGACTGAGTACAATTTCAAGACATTCCAACATACTTGGAATGTCCAAGTGCATGGATCACTTTCCTGATTTTCAAAAGTTCATTAAAAATATTCTTCAAGAGATATGCAAATATATTCAACGGATTCTTGTTCAGGGCATGCTTGACTATGACTGTGTACAATTTCAAGACATTCCAAGATACTTTTGGGGTCTTTTTTGACGAAAAAGTTAAGTCACTGCCTAAGTGCATGGATCGCTTTCCTGATTTTCAAAAATTCATTAAAAATATTCCTTAAGCGATATGCAAATATTTTCAACGGATTCTTGTTCAGGGCGTCGTTGACTATGACCGAGTACAATTTCAAGACATTCCAACATACTTGGAATGTCCAAGTGCATGGATCGCTTTCCGGATTTTCAAAAATTCATTAAAAATATTCTTCAAGAGATATGCAAATATATTCAACGGATTCTTGTTCAGGGCATTCTTGACTATGACTGTGTACAATTTCAAGACATTCCAACATACTTGGAATGTCCAAGTGCATGGATCGCTTTCCTGATTTTCAAAAGTTCATTAAAAATATTCTTCAAGAGATATGCAAATATATTCAACGGATTCTTGTTCAGGGCATGCTTGACTATGACTGTGTACAATTTCAAGACATTCCAAGATACTTTTGGGGTCTTTTTTGAATAACAAGTTAAGTCACTGCCTAAGTGCACAGACTTTCCTCATTTTCAAAAATTCATTAAAATTTTCCTTAAGAGATATGCAAATATTTTCAATTGATTCTTGTTCAGGGCGTCGTTGACTATGACTGAGTACAATTTCAAGACATTCCAACATACTTGGAATGTCCAAGTGCATGGATCGCTTTTCGGATTTTCAAAAATTCATTAAAAATATTCTTCAAGAGATATGCAAATATATTCAACGGATTCTTGTTCAGGGCATGCTTGACTATGACTGTGTACAATTTCAAGACATTCCAAGATACTTTTGGGGTCTTTTTTGACGAAAAAGTTAAGTCACTGCCTAAGTGCATGGATCGCTTTCCTGATTTTCAGAAATTCTTTAAAAATATTCCTTAAACGATATGCAAATATTTTCAACGGATTCTTGTTCAGGGCGTCGTTGACTATGACTGAGTACAATTTCAAGACATTCCAACATACTTGGAATGTCCAAGTGCATGGATCGCTTTCCTGATTTTCAAAAGTTCATTAAAAATATTCTTCAAGAGATATGCAAATATATTCAACGGATTCTTGTTCAGGGCATGCTTGACTATGACTGTGTACAATTTCAAGACATTCCAAGATACTTTTGGGGTCTTTTTTGAATAAAAAGTTAAGTCACTGCCTAAGTGCACAGACTTTCCTCATTTTCAAAAATTCATTAAAAATATTCCTTAAGAGATATGCAAATATTTTCAATTGATTCTTGTTCAGGGCGTCGTTGACTATGACTGAGTACAATTTCAAGACATTCCAACATACTTGGAATGTCCAAGTGCATGGATCGCTTTTCGGATTTTCAAAAATTCATTAAAAATATTCTTCAAGAGATTTGCAAATATATTCAACGGATTCTTGTTCAGGGCATGCTTGACTATGACAGTGTACAATTTCAAGACATTCCAAGATACTTTTGGGGTCTTTTTTGACAAAAAAGTTAAGTCACTGCCTAACTGCATGGATCGCTTTCCTGATTTTCAAAAATTCATTAGAAATATTCCTTAAGCGATATGCAAATACTTTCAACGGATTCTTGTTCAGGGCGTCGTTGACTATGACTGAGTACAATTTAAAGACATTCCAACATACTTGGAATGTCCAAGTGCATGGATCGCTTTTCGGATTTTCAAAAATTCATTAAAAATATTCTTCAAGAGATATGCAAATATATTCAACGGATTCTTGTTCAGGGCATGCTTGACTATGACTGTGTACAATTTCAAGACATTCCAAGATACTTTTGGGGTCTTTTTTGACAAAAAAGTTAAGTCACTGCCTAAGTGCATGGATCGCTTTCCTGATTTTCAAAAATTCATTAAAAATATTCCTTAAGCGATATGCAAATATTTTCAACGGATTCTTGTTCAGGGCGTCGTTGACTATGACTGAGTACAATTTCAAGACATTCCAACATACTTGGAATGTCCAAGTGCATGGATCGCTTTCCTGATTTTCAAAAGTTCATTAAAAATATTCTTCAAGAGATATGCAAATATATTCAACGGATTCTTGTTCAGGGCATGCTTGACTATGACTGTGTACAATTTCAAGACATTCCAAGATACCTTTGGGGTCTTTTTTGGATAAAAAGTTAAGTCACTGCCTAAGTGCACAGACTTTCATCATTTTCAAAAATTCATTAAAAATATTCCTTAAGAGATATGCAAATATTTTCAATGGATTCTTGTTCAGGGCGTCGTTGACTATGACCGAGTACAATTTCAAGACATTCCAACATACTTGGAATGTCCAAGTGCATGGATCGCTTTCCGGATTTTCAAAAATTCATTAAAAATATTCTTCAAGAGATATGCAAATATATTCAACGGATTCTTGTTCAGGGCATGCTTGACTATGACTGTGTACAATTTCAAGACATTCCAAGATACTTTTGGGGTCTTTTTTGACGAAAAAGTTAAGTCACTGCCTAAGTGCATGGATCGCTTTCCTGATTTTCAGAAATTCTTTAAAAATATTCCTTAAACGATATGCAAATATTTTCAACGGATTCTTGTTCAGGGCGTCGTTGACTATGACTGAGTACAATTTCAAGACATTCCAACATACTTGGAATGTCCAAGTGCATGGATCGCTTTCCTGATTTTCAAAAGTTCATTAAAAATATTCTTCAAGAGATATGCAAATATATTCAACGGATTCTTGTTCAGGGCATGCTTGACTATGACTGTGTACAATTTCAAGACATTCCAAGATACTTTTGGGGTCTTTTTTGAATAAAAAGTTAAGTCACTGCCTAAGTGCACAGACTTTCCTCATTTTCAAAAATTCATTAAAATTTTCCTTAAGAGATATGCAAATATTTTCAATTGATTCTTGTTCAGGGCGTCGTTGACTATGACTGAGTACAATTTCAAGACATTCCAACATACTTGGAATGTCCAAGTGCATGGATCGCTTTTCAGATTTTCAAAAATTCATTAAAAATATTCTTCAAGAGATATGCAAATATATTCAACGGATTCTTGTTCAGGGCATGCTTGACTATGACTGTGTACAATTTCAAGACATTCCAAGATACTTTTGGGGTCTTTTTTGACGAAAAAGTTAAGTCACTGCCTAAGTGCATGGATCGCTTTCCTGATTTTCAGAAATTCTTTAAAAATATTCCTTAAACGATATGCAAATATTTTCAACGGATTCTTGTTCAGGGCGTCGTTGACTATGACTGAGTACAATTTCAAGACATTCCAACATACTTGGAATGTCCAAGTGCATGGATCGCTTTCCTGATTTTCAAAAGTTCATTAAAAATATTCTTCAAGAGATATGCAAATATATTCAACGGATTCTTGTTCAGGGCATGCTTGACTATGACTGTGTACAATTTCAAGACATTCCAAGATACTTTTGGGGTCTTTTTTGAATAAAAAGTTAAGTCACTGCCTAAGTGCACAGACTTTCATCATTTTCAAAAATTCATTAAAAATATTCCTTAAGAGATATGCAAATATTTTCAATGGATTCTTGTTCAGGGCGTCGTTGACTATGACCGAGTACAATTTCAAGACATTCCAACATACTTGGAATGTCCAAGTGCATGGATCGCTTTCCGGATTTTCAAAAATTCATTAAAAATATTCTTCAAGAGATATGCAAATATATTCAACGGATTCTTGTTCAGGGCATTCTTGACTATGACTGTGTACAATTTCAAGACATTCCAAGATACTTTTGGGGTCTTTTTTGAAGAAAAAGTTAAGTCACTGCCTAAGTGCATGGATCGCTTTCCTGATTTTCAAAAATTCTTTAAAAATATTCCTTAAACGATATGCAAATATTTTCAACGGATTCTTGTTCAGGGCGTCGTTGGCTATGACTGAGTACAATTTCAAGACATTCCAACATACTTGGAATGTCCAAGTGCATGGATCGCTTTCCTGATTTTCAAAAGTTCATTAAAAATATTCTTCAAGAGATATGCAAATATATTCAACGGATTCTTGTTCAGGGCATGCTTGACTATGACTGTGTACAATTTCAAGACATTCCAAGATACCTTTGGGGTCTTTTTTGACGAAAAAGTTAAGTCACTGCCTAAGTGCATGGATCGCTTTCCTGATTTTCAGAAATTCTTTAAAAATATTCCTTAAACGAAATGCAAATATTTTCAACGGATTCTTGTTCAGGGCGTCGTTGACTATGACTGAGTACAATTTCAAGACATTCCAACATACTTGGAATGTCCAAGTGCATGAATCGCTTTCCTGATTTTCAAAAGTTCATTAAAAATATTCTTCAAGAGATATGCAAATATATTCAACGGATTCTTGTTCAGGGCATGCTTGACTATGACTGTGTACAATTTCAAGACATTCCAAGATACTTTTGGGGTCTTTTTTGAATAAAAAGTTAAGTCACTGCCTAAGTGCACAGACTTTCCTCATTTTCAAAAATTCATTAAAAATATTCCTTAAGAGATATGCAAATATTTTCAATTGATTCTTGTTCAGGGCGTCGTTGACTATGACTGAGTACAATTTCAAGACATTCCAACATACTTGGAATGTCCAAGTGCATGGATCGCTTTTCGGATTTTCAAAAATTAATTAAAAATATTCTTCAAGAGATATGCAAATATATTCAACATATTCTTGTTCAGGGCATGCTTGACTATGACTGTGTACAATTTCAAGACATTCCAAGATACTTTTGGGGTCTTTTTTGACAAAAAAGTTTAGTCACTGCCTAAGTGCATGGATCGCTTTCCTGATTTTCAGAAATTCTTTAAAAATATTCCTTAAACGATATGCAAATATTTTCAACGGATTCTTGTTCAGGGCGTCGTTGACTATGACTGAGTACAATTTCAAGACATTCCAACATACTTGGAATGTCCAAGTGCATGGATCGCTTTCCTGATTTTCAAAAGTTCATTTAAAATATTCTTCAAGAGATATGCAAATATATTCAACGGATTCTTGTTCAGGGCATGCTTGACTATGACTGTGTACAATTTCAAGACATTCCAAGATACTTTTGGGGTCTTTTTTGACGAAAAAGTTAAGTCACTGCCTAAGTGCATGGATCGCTTTCCTGATTTTCAGAAATTCTTTAAAAATATTCCTTAAACGATATGCAAATATTTTCAACGGATTCTTGTTCAGGGCGTCGTTGACTATGACTGAGTACAATTTCAAGACATTCCAACATACTTGGAATGTCCAAGTGCATGGATCGCTTTCCTGATTTTCAAAAGTTCATTAAAAATATTCTTCAAGAGATATGCAAATATATTCAACGGATTCTTGTTCAGGGCATGCTTGACTATGACTGTGTACAATTTCAAGACATTCCAAGATACTTTTGGGGTCTTTTTTGAATAAAAAGTTAAGTCACTGCCTAAGTGCACAGACTTTCCTCATTTTCAAAAATTCATTAAAAATATTCCTTAAGAGATATGCAAATATTTTCAATTGATTCTTGTTCAGGGCGTCGTTGACTATGACTGAGTACAATTTCAAGACATTCCAACATACTTGGAATGTCCAAGTGCATGGATCGCTTTTCGGATTTTCAAAAATTAATTAAAAATATTCTTCAAGAGATATGCAAATATATTCAACATATTCTTGTTCAGGGCATGCTTGACTATGACTGTGTACAATTTCAAGACATTCCAAGATACTTTTGGGGTCTTTTTTGACAAAAAAGTTTAGTCACTGCCTAAGTGCATGGATCGCTTTCCGGATTTTCAGAAATTCTTTAAAAATATTCCTTAAACGATATGCAAATATTTTCAACGGATTCTTGTTCAGGGCGTCGTTGACTATGACTGAGTACAATTTCAAGACATTCCAACATACTTGGAATGTCCAAGTGCATGGATCGCTTTCCTGATTTTCAAAAGTTCATTAAAAATATTCTTCAAGAGATATGCAAATATATTCAACGGATTCTTGTTCAGGGCATGCTTGACTATGACTGTGTACAATTTCAAGACATTCCAAGATACTTTTGGGGTCTTTTTTGAATAAAAAGTTAAGTCACTGCCTAAGTGCACAGACTTTCATCATTTTCAAAAATTCATTAAAAATATTCCTTAAGAGATATGCAAATATTTTCAATGGATTCTTGTTCAGGGCGTCGTTGACTATGACCGAGTACAATTTCAAGACATTCCAACATACTTGGAATGTCCAAGTGCATGGATCGCTTTCCGGATTTTCAAAAATTCATTAAAAATATTCTTCAAGAGATATGCAAATATATTCAACGGATTCTTGTTCAGGGCATTCTTGACTATGACTGTGTACAATTTCAAGACATTCCAAGATACTTTTGGGGTCTTTTTTGAAGAAAAAGTTAAGTCACTGCCTAAGTGCATGGATCGCTTTCCTGATTTTCAAAAATTCTTTAAAAATATTCCTTAAACGATATGCAAATATTTTCAACGGATTCTTGTTCAGGGCGTCGTTGGCTATGACTGAGTACAATTTCAAGACATTCCAACATACTTGGAATGTCCAAGTGCATGGATCGCTTTCCTGATTTTCAAAAGTTCATTAAAAATATTCTTCAAGAGATATGCAAATATATTCAACGGATTCTTGTTCAGGGCATGCTTGACTATGACTGTGTACAATTTCAAGACATTCCAAGATACCTTTGGGGTCTTTTTTGACGAAAAAGTTAAGTCACTGCCTAAGTGCATGGATCGCTTTCCTGATTTTCAGAAATTCTTTAAAAATATTCCTTAAACGAAATGCAAATATTTTCAACGGATTCTTGTTCAGGGCGTCGTTGACTATGACTGAGTACAATTTCAAGACATTCCAACATACTTGGAATGTCCAAGTGCATGAATCGCTTTCCTGATTTTCAAAAGTTCATTAAAAATATTCTTCAAGAGATATGCAAATATATTCAACGGATTCTTGTTCAGGGCATGCTTGACTATGACTGTGTACAATTTCAAGACATTCCAAGATACTTTTGGGGTCTTTTTTGAATAAAAAGTTAAGTCACTGCCTAAGTGCACAGACTTTCCTCATTTTCAAAAATTCATTAAAAATATTCCTTAAGAGATATGCAAATATTTTCAATTGATTCTTGTTCAGGGCGTCGTTGACTATGACTGAGTACAATTTCAAGACATTCCAACATACTTGGAATGTCCAAGTGCATGGATCGCTTTTCGGATTTTCAAAAATTAATTAAAAATATTCTTCAAGAGATATGCAAATATATTCAACATATTCTTGTTCAGGGCATGCTTGACTATGACTGTGTACAATTTCAAGACATTCCAAGATACTTTTGGGGTCTTTTTTGACAAAAAAGTTTAGTCACTGCCTAAGTGCATGGATCGCTTTCCTGATTTTCAGAAATTCTTTAAAAATATTCCTTAAACGATATGCAAATATTTTCAACGGATTCTTGTTCAGGGCGTCGTTGACTATGACTGAGTACAATTTCAAGACATTCCAACATACTTGGAATGTCCAAGTACATGGATCGCTTTCCTGATTTTCAAAAGTTCATTTAAAATATTCTTCAAGAGATATGCAAATATATTCAACGGATTCTTGTTCAGGGCATGCTTGACTATGACTGTGTACAATTTCAAGACATTCCAAGATACTTTTGGGGTCTTTTTTGACGAAAAAGTTAAGTCACTGCCTAAGTGCATGGATCGCTTTCCTGATTTTCAGAAATTCTTTAAAAATATTCCTTAAACGATATGCAAATATTTTCAACGGATTCTTGTTCAGGGCGTCGTTGACTATGACTGAGTACAATTTCAAGACATTCCAACATACTTGGAATGTCCAAGTGCATGGATCGCTTTCCTGATTTTCAAAAGTTCATTAAAAATATTCTTCAAGAGATATGCAAATATATTCAACGGATTCTTGTTCAGGGCATGCTTGACTATGACTGTGTACAATTTCAAGACATTCCAAGATACTTTTGGGGTCTTTTTTGAATAAAAAGTTAAGTCACTGCCTAAGTGCACAGACTTTCCTCATTTTCAAAAATTCATTAAAAATATTCCTTAAGAGATATGCAAATATTTTCAATTGATTCTTGTTCAGGGCGTCGTTGACTATGACTGAGTACAATTTCAAGACATTCCAACATACTTGGAATGTCCAAGTGCATGGATCGCTTTTCGGATTTTCAAAAATTAATTAAAAATATTCTTCAAGAGATATGCAAATATATTCAACATATTCTTGTTCAGGGCATGCTTGACTATGACTGTGTACAATTTCAAGACATTCCAAGATACTTTTGGGGTCTTTTTTGACAAAAAAGTTTAGTCACTGCCTAAGTGCATGGATCGCTTTCCGGATTTTCAGAAATTCTTTAAAAATATTCCTTAAACGATATGCAAATATTTTCAACGGATTCTTGTTCAGGGCGTCGTTGACTATGACTGAGTACAATTTCAAGACATTCCAACATACTTGGAATGTCCAAGTGCATGGATCGCTTTCCTGATTTTCAAAAGTTCATTAAAAATATTCTTCAAGAGATATGCAAATATATTCAACGGATTCTTGTTCAGGGCATGCTTGACTATGACTGTGTACAATTTCAAGACATTCCAAGATACTTTTGGGGTCTTTTTTGACGAAAAAGTTAAGTCACTGCCTAAGTGCATGGATCGCTTTCCTGATTTTCAGAAATTCTTTAAAAATATTCCTTAAACGATATGCAAATATTTTCAACGGATTCTTGTTCAGGGCGTCGTTGACTATGACTGAGTACAATTTCAAGACATTCCAACATACTTGGAATGTCCAAGTGCATGGATCGCTTTCCTGATTTTCAAAAGTTCATTAAAAATATTCTTCAAGAGATATGCAAATATATTCAACGGATTCTTGTTCAGGGCATGCTTGACTATGACTGTGTACAATTTCAAGACATTCCAAGATTCTTTTGGGGTCTTTTTTGAATAAAAAGTTAAGTCACTGCCTAAGTGCACAGACTTTCCTCATTTTCAAAAATTCATTAAAAATATTCCTTAAGAGATATGCAAATATTTTCAATTGATTCTTGTTCAGGGCGTCGTTGACTATGACTGAGTACAATTTCAAGACATTCCAACATACTTAGAATGTCCAAGTGCATGGATCGCTTTTCGGATTTTCAAAAATTCATTAAAAATATTCTTCAAGAGATATGCAAATATATTCAACGGATTCTTGTTCAGGGCATGCTTGACTATGACTGTGTACAATTTCAAGACATTCCAAGATACTTTTGGGGTCTTTTTTGACAAAAAAGTTAAGTCACTGCCTAAGTGCATGGATCGCTTTCCTGATTTTCAAAAATTCATTAGAAATATTCCTTAAGCGATATGCAAATATTTTCAACGGATTCTTGTTCAGGGCGTCGTTGACTATGACTGAGTACAATTTCAAGACATTCCAACATACTTGGAATGTCCAAGTGCATGGATCGCTTTCCTGATTTTCAAAAGTTCATTAAAAATATTCTTCAAGAGATATGCAAATATATTCAACGGATTCTTGTTCAGGGCATGCTTGACTATGACTGTGTACAATTTCAAGACATTCCAAGATACCTTTGGGGTCTTTTTTGAATAAAAAGTTAAGTCACTGCCTCAGTGCACAGACTTTCATCATTTTCAAAAATTCATTAAAAATATTCCTTAAGAGATATGCAAATATTTTCAATGGATTCTTGTTCAGGGCGTCGTTGACTATGACCGAGTACAATTTCAAGACATTCCAACATACTTGGAATGTCCAAGTGCATGGATCGCTTTCCGGATTTTCAAAAATTCATTAAAAATATTCTTCAAGAGATATGCAAATATATTCAACGGATTCTTGTTCAGGGCATTCTTGACTATGACTGTGTACAATTTCAAGACATTCCAAGATACTTTTGGGGTCTTTTTTGACGAAAAAGTTAAGTCACTGCCTAAGTGCATGGATCGCTTTCCTGATTTTCAGAAATTCTTTAAAAATATTCCTTAAACGATATGCAAATATTTTCAACGGATTCTTGTTCAGGGCGTCGTTGACTATGACTGAGTACAATTTCAAGACATTCCAACATACTTGGAATGTCCAAGTGCATGGATCGCTTTTCGGATTTTCAAAAATTAATTAAAAATATTCTTCAAGAGATATGCAAATATATTCAACATATTCTTGTTCAGGGCATGCTTGACTATGACTGTGTACAATTTCAAGACATTCCAAGATACTTTTGGGGTCTTTTTTGACAAAAAAGTTTAGTCACTGCCTAAGTGCATGGATCGCTTTCCTGATTTTCAGAAATTCTTTAAAAATATTCCTTAAACGATATGCAAATATTTTCAACGGATTCTTGTTCAGGGCGTCGTTGACTATGACTGAGTACAATTTCAAGACATTCCAACATACTTGGAATGTCCAAGTGCATGGATCGCTTTCCTGATTTTCAAAAGTTCATTAAAAATATTCTTCAAGAGATATGCAAATATATTCAACGGATTCTTGTTCAGGGCATGCTTGACTATGACTGTGTACAATTTCAAGACATTCCAAGATACCTTTGGGGTCTTTTTTGAATAAAAAGTAAAGTCACTGCCTCAGTGCACAGACTTTCATCATTTTCAAAAATTCATTAAAAATATTCCTTAAGAGATATGCAAATATTTTCAATGGATTCTTGTTCAGGGCGTCGTTGACTATGACCGAGTACAATTTCAAGACATTCCAACATACTTGGAATGTCCAAGTGCATGGATCGTTTTCCGGATTTTCAAAAATTCATTAAAAATATTCTTCAAGAGATATGCAAATATATTCAACGGATTCTTGTTCAGGGCATTCTTGACTATGACTGTGTACAATTTCAAGACATTCCAAGATACTTTTGGGGTCTTTTTTGACGAAAAAGTTAAGTCACTGCCTAAGTGCATGGATCGCTTTCCTGATTTTCAGAAATTCTTTAAAAATATTCCTTAAACGATATGCAAATATTTGCAACGGATTCTTGTTCAGGGCGTCGTTGACTATGACTGAGTACAATTCCAAGACATTCCAACATACTTGGAATGTCCAAGTGCATGGATCGCTTTCCTGATTTTCAAAAGTTCATTAAAAATATTCTTCAAGAGATATGCAAATATATTCAACGGATTCTTGTTCAGGGCATGCTTGACTATGACTGTGTACAATTTCAAGACATTCCAAGATACTTTTGGGGTCTTTTTTGAATAAAAAGTTAAGTCACTGCCTAAGTGCACAGACTTTCCTCATTTTCAAAAATTCATTAAAAATATTCCTTAAGAGATATGCAAATATTTTCAATTGATTCTTGTTCAGGGCGTCGTTGACTATGACTGAGTACAATTTCAAGACATTCCAACATACTTGGAATGTCCAAGTGCATGGATCGCTTTTCGGATTTTCAAAAATTAATTAAAAATATTCTTCAAGAGATATGCAAATATATTCAACATATTCTTGTTCAGGGCATGCTTGACTATGACTGTGTACAATTTCAAGACATTCCAAGATACTTTTGGGGTCTTTTTTGACAAAAAAGTTTAGTCACTGCCTAAGTGCATGGATCGCTTTCCTGATTTTCAGAAATTCTTTAAAAATATTCCTTAAACGATATGCAAATATTTTCAACGGATTCTTGTTCAGGGCGTCGTTGACTATGACTGAGTACAATTTCAAGACATTCCAACATACTTGGAATGTCCAAGTGCATGGATCGCTTTCCGGATTTTCAAAAATTCATTAAAAATATTCTTCAAGAGATATGCAAATATATTCAACGGATTCTTGTTCAGGGCATTCTTGACTATGACTGTGTACAATTTCAAGACATTCCAAGATACTTTTGGGGTCTTTTTTGACGAAAAAGTTAAGTCACTGCCTAAGTGCATGGATCGCTTTCCTGATTTTCAAAAATTCATTAAAAATATTCCTTAAGCGATATGCAAATATTTTCAACGGATTCTTGTTCAGGGCGTCGTTGACTATGACCGAGTACAATTTCAAGACATTCCAACATACTTTGAATGTCCAAGTACATGGATCGCTTTCCGGATTTTCAAAAGTTCATTAAAAATATTCTTCAAGAGATATGCAAATATATTCAACGGATTCTTGTTCAGGGCATGCTTGACTATGACTGTGTACAATTTCAAGACATTCCAAGATACTTTTGGGGTCTTTTTTGAATAAAAAGTTAAGTCACTGCCTAAGTGCACAGACTTTCCTCATTTTCAAAAATTCATTAAAAATATTCCTTAAGAGATATGCAAATATTTTCAATTGATTCTTGTTCAGAGCGTCGTTGACTATGACTGAGTACAATTTCAAGACATTCCAACATACTTTGAATGTCCAAGTACATGGATCGCTTTCCTGATTTTCAAAAGTTCATTAAAAATATTCTTCAAGAGATATGCAAATATATTCAACGGATTCTTGTTCAGGGCATGCTTGACTATGACTGTGTACAATTTCAAGACATTCCAAGATACTTTTGGGGTCTTTTTTGAATAAAAAGTTAAGTCACTGCCTTAGTGCACAGACTTTCCTCATTTTCAAAAATTCATTAAAAATATTCCTTAAGAGATATGCAAATATTTTCAATTGATTCTTGTTCAGGGCGTCGTTGACTATGACTGAGTACAATTTCAAGACATTCCAACATACTTGGAATGTCCAAGTGCATGGATCGCTTTTCGGATTTTCAAAAATTACTTAAAAATATTCTTCAAGAGATATGCAAATATATTCAACGGTTTCTTGTTCAGGGCATGCTTGACTATGACTGTGTACAATTTCAAGACATTCCAAGATACTTTTGGGGTCTTTTTTGACAAAAAAGTTAAGTCACTGCCTAAGTGCATGGATTGCTTTCCTGATTTTCAAAAATTCATTAAAAATATTCCTTAAGCGATATGCAAATATTTTCAACGGATTCTTGTTCAGGGCGTCGTTGACTATGACTGAGTACAATTTCAAGACATTCCAACATACTTGGAATATCCAAGTGCATGGATCGCTTTCCGGATTTTCAAAAATTCATTAAAAATATTCTTCAAGAGATATGCAAATATATTCAACGGATTCTTGTTCAGGGCATTCTTGACTATGACTGTGTACAATTTCAAGACATTCCAAGATACTTTTGGGGTCTTTTTTGACGAAAAAGTTAAGTCACTGCCTAAGTGCATGGATCGCTTTCCTGATTTTCAGAAATTCTTTAAAAATATTCCTTAAACGATATGCAAATATTTTCAACGGATTCTTGTTCAGGGCGTCGTTGACTATGACTGAGTACAATTTCAAGACATTCCAACATACTTGGAATGTCCAAGTGCATGGATCGCTTTCCTGATTTTCAAAAGTTCATTAAAAATATTCTTCAAGAGATATGCAAATATATTCAACGGATTCTTGTTCAGGGCATGCTTGACTATGACTGTGTACAATTTCAAGACATTCCAAGATACCTTTGGGGTCTTTTTTGAATAAAAAGTTAAGTCACTGCCTAAGTGCACAGACTTTCATCATTTTCAAAAATTCATTAAAAATATTCCTTAAGAGATATGCAAATATTTTCAATGGATTCTTGTTCAGGGCGTCGTTGACTATGACCGAGTACAATTTCAAGACATTCCAACATACTTGGAATGTCCAAGTGCATGGATCGCTTTCCGGATTTTCAAAAATTAATTAAAAATATTCTTCAAGAGATATGCAAATATATTCAACGGATTCTTGTTCAGGGCATGCTTGACGATGACTGTGTACAATTTCAAGACATTCCAAGATACTTTTGGGGTCTTTTTTGACGAAAAAGTTAAGTCACTGCCTAAGTGCATGGATCGCTTTCCTGATTTTCAAAAATTCATTAAAAATATTCCTTAAGCGATATGCAAATATTTTCAACGGATTCTTGTTCAGGGCGTCGTTGACTATGACCGAGTACAATTTCAAGACATTCCAACATACTTTGAATGTCCAAGTACATGGATCGCTTTCCGGATTTTCAAAAGTTCATTAAAAATATTCTTCAAGAGATATGCAAATATATTCAACGGATTCTTGTTCAGGGCATGCTTGACTATGACTGTGTACAATTTCAAGACATTCCAAGATACTTTTGGGGTCTTTTTTGAATAAAAAGTTAAGTCACTGCCTAAGTGCACAGACTTTCCTCATTTTCAAAAATTCATTAAAAATATTCCTTAAGAGATATGCAAATATTTTCAATTGATTCTTGTTCAGAGCGTCGTTGACTATGACTGAGTACAATTTCAAGACATTCCAACATACTTGGAATGTCCAAGTGCATGGTGCTTTTCGGATTTTCAAAAATTCATTAAAAATATTCTTCAAGAGATATGCAAATATATTCAACGGATTCTTGTTCAGGGCATGCTTGACTATGACTGTGTACAATTTCAAGACATTCCAAGATACTTTTGGGGTCTTTTTTGACGAAAAAGTTAAGTCACTGCCTAAGTGCATGGATCGCTTTCCTGATTTTCAAAAATTCATTAAAAATATTCCTTAAGCGATATGCAAATATTTTCAACGGATTCTTGTTCAGGGCGTCGTTGACTATGACCGAGTACAATTTCAAGACATTCCAACATACTTTGAATGTCCAAGTACATGGATCGCTTTCCTGATTTTCAAAAGTTCATTAAAAATATTCTTCAAGAGATATGCAAATATATTCAACGGATTCTTGTTCAGGGCATGCTTGACTATGACTGTGTACAATTTCAAGACATTCCAAGATACTTTTGGGGTCTTTTTTGACGAAAAAGTTAAGTCACTGCCTAAGTGCATGGATCGCTTTCCTGATTTTCAAAAATTCATTAAAAATATTCCTTAAGCGATATGCAAATATTTTCAACGGATTCTTGTTCAGGGCGTCGTTGACTATGACTGAGTACAATTTCAAGACATTCCAACATACTTGGAATGTCCAAGTGCATGGATCGCTTTCCTGATTTTCAAAAGTTCATTAAAAATATTCTTCAAGAGATATGCAAATATATTCAACGGATTCTTGTTCAGGGCATGCTTGACTATGACTGTGTACAATTTCAAGACATTCCAAGATACTTTTGGGGTCTTTTTTGAATAAAAAGTTAAGTCACTGCCGAAGTGCACAGACTTTCCTCATTTTCAAAAATTCATTAAAAATATTCCTTAAGAGATATGCAAATATTTTCAATTGATTCTTGTTCAGGGCGTCGTTGACTATGACTGAGTACAATTTCAAGACATTCCAACATACTTGGAATGTCCAAGTGCATGGATCGCTTTTCGGATTTTCAAAAATTCATTAAAAATATTCTTCAAGAGATATGCAAATATATTCAACGGATTCTTGTTCAGGGCATGCTTGACTATGACTGTGTACAATTTCAAGACATTCCAAGATACTTTTGGGGTCCTTTTTGACGAAAAAGTTAAGTCACTGCCTAAGTGCATGGATCGCTTTCCTGATTTTCAGAAATTCATTAAAAATATTCCTTAAGCGATATGCAAATATTTTCAACGGATTCTTGTTCAGGGCGTCGTTGACTATGACTGAGTACAATTTCAAAACATTCCAACATACTTGGAATGTCCAAGTGCATGGATCGCTTTCCTGATTTTCAAAAGTTCATTAAAAATATTCTTCAAGAGATATGCAAATATATTCAACGGATTCTTGTTCAGGGCATGCTTGACTATGACTGTGTACAATTTCAAGACATTCCAAGATACTTTTGGGGTCTTTTTTGAATAAAAAGTTAAGTCACTGCCTAAGTGCACAGACTTTCCTCATTTTCAAAAATTCATTAAAAATATTCCTTAAGAGATATGCAAATATTTTCAATGGATTCTTGTTCAGGGCGTCGTTGACTATGACCGAGTACAATTTCAAGACATTCCAACATACTTGGAATGTCCAAGTGCATGGATCGCTTTCCGGATTTTCAAAAATTCATTAAAAATATTCTTCAAGAGATATGCAAATATATTCAACGGATTCTTGTTCAGGGCATGCTTGACTATGACTGTGTACAATTTCAAGACATTCCAAGATACTTTTGGGGTCTTTTTTGACGAAAAAGTTAAGTCACTGCCTAAGTGCATGGATCGCTTTCCTGATTTTCAAAAATTCATTAAAAATATTCCTTAAGCGATATGCAAATATTTTCAACGGATTCTTGTTCAGGGCGTCGTTGACTATGACCGAGTACAATTTCAAGACATTCCAACATACTTTGAATGTCCAAGTACATGGATCGCTTTCCTGATTTTCAAAAGTTCATTAAAAATATTCTTCAAGAGATATGCAAATATATTCAACGGATTCTTGTTCAGGGCATGCTTGACTATGACTGTGTACAATTTCAAGACATTCCAAGATACTTTTGGGGTCTTTTTTGAATAAAAAGTTAAGTCACTGCCTAAGTGCACAGACTTTCCTCATTTTCAAAAATTCATTAAAAATATTCCTTAAGAGATATGCAAATATTTTCAATTGATTCTTGTTCAGAGCGTCGTTGACTATGACTGAGTACAAGTTCAAGACATTCCAACATACTTGGAATGTCCAAGTGCATGGTGCTTTTCGGATTTTCAAAAATTCATTAAAAATATTCTTCAAGAGATATGCAAATATATTCAACGGATTCTTGTTCAGGGCATGCTTGACTATGACTGTGTACAATTTCAAGACATTCCAAGATACTTTTGGGGTCTTTTTTGACGAAAAAGTTAAGTCACTGCCTAAGTGCATGGATTGCTTTCCTGATTTTCAAAAATTCATTAAAAATATTCCTTAAGCGATATGCAAATATTTTCAACGGATTCTTGTTCAGGGCGTCGTTGACTATGACCGAGTACAATTTCAAGACATTCCAACATACTTTGAATGTCCAAGTACATGGATCGCTTTCCTGATTTTCAAAAGTTCATTAAAAATATTCTTCAAGAGATATGCAAATATATTCAACGGATTCTTGTTCAGGGCATGCTTGACTATGACTGTGTACAATTTCAAGACATTCCAAGATACTTTTGGGGTCTTTTTTGACGAAAAAGTTAAGTCACTGCCTAAGTGCATGGATCGCTTTCCTGATTTTCAAAAATTCATTAAAAATATTCCTTAAGCGATATGCAAATATTTTCAACGGATTCTTGTTCAGGGCGTCGTTGACTATGACTGAGTACAATTTCAAGACATTCCAACATACTTGGAATGTCCAAGTGCATGGATCGCTTTCCTGATTTTCAAAAGTTCATTAAAAATATTCTTCAAGAGATATGCAAATATATTCAACGGATTCTTGTTCAGGGCATGCTTGACTATGACTGTGTACAATTTCAAGACATTCCAAGATACTTTTGGGGTCTTTTTTGAATAAAAAGTTAAGTCACTGCCGAAGTGCACAGACTTTCCTCATTTTCAAAAATTCATTAAAAATATTCCTTAAGAGATATGCAAATATTTTCAATTGATTCTTGTTCAGGGCGTCGTTGACTATGACTGAGTACAATTTCAAGACATTCCAACATACTTGGAATGTCCAAGTGCATGGATCGCTTTTCGGATTTTCAAAAATTCATTAAAAATATTCTTCAAGAGATATGCAAATATATTCAACGGATTCTTGTTCAGGGCATGCTTGACTATGACTGTGTACAATTTCAAGACATTCCAAGATACTTTTGGGGTCTTTTTTGAATAAAAAGTTAAGTCACTGCCTAAGTGCATGGATCGCTTTCCTGATTTTCAAAAATTCATTAAAAATATTCCTTAAGCGATATGCAAATATTTTCAACGGATTCTTGTTCAGGGCGTCGTTGACTATGACTGAGTACAATTTCAAGACATTCCAACATACTTGGAATGTCCAAGTGCATGGATCGCTTTCCTGATTTTCAAAAGTTTATTAAAAATATTCTTCAAGAGATATGCAAATATATTCAACGGATTCTTGTTCAGGGCATGCTTGACTATGACTGTGTACAATTTCAAGACATTCCAAGATACTTTTGGGGTCTTTTTTGAATAAAAAGTTAAGTCACTGCCTAAGTGCATGGATCGCTTTCCTGATTTTCAAAAATTCATTAAAAATATTCCTTAAGCGATATGCAAATATTTTCAACGGATTCTTGTTCAGGGCGTCGTTGACGATGACTGAGTACAATTTCAAAACATTCCAACATACTTGGAATGTCCAAGTGCATGGATCGCTTTCCTGATTTTCAAAAGTTCATTAAAAATATTCTTCAAGAGATATGCAAATATATTCAACGGATTCTTGTTCTGGGCATGCTTGACTATGACTGTGTACAATTTCAAGACATTCCAAGATACTTTTGGGGTCTTTTTTGAATAAAAAGTTAAGTCACTGCCTAAGTGCACAGACTTTCCTCATTTTCAAAAATTCATTAAAAATATTCCTTAAGAGATATGCAAATATTTTCAATGGATTCTTGTTCAGGGCGTTGTTGACTATGACTGAGTACAATTTCAAGACATTCCAACATACTTGGAATGTCCAAGTGCATGGATCGCTTTCCGGATTTTCAAAAATTCATTAAAAATATTCTTCAAGAGATATGCAAATATATTCAACGGATTCTTGTTCAGGGCATGCTTGACTATGACTGTGTACAATTTCAAGACATTCCAAGATACTTTTGGGGTCTTTTTTGACGAAAAAGTTAAGTCACTGCCTAAGTGCATGGATCGCTTTCCTGATTTTCAGAAATTCTTTAAAAATATTCCTTAAACGATATGCAAATATTTTCAACGGATTCTTGTTCAGGGCGTCGTTGACTATGACTGAGTACAATTTCAAGACATTCCAACATACTTGGAATGTCCAAGTGCATGGATCGCTTTCCTGATTTTCAAAAGTTCATTAAAAATATTCTTCAAGAGATATGCAAATATATTCAACGGATTCTTGTTCAGGGCATGCTTGACTATGACTGTGTACAATTTCAAGACATTCCAAGATACTTTTGGGGTCTTTTTTGAATAAAAAGTTAAGTCACTACCTAAGTGCACAGACTTTCCTCATTTTCAAAAATTCATTAAAAATATTCCTTAAGAGATATGCAAATATTTTCAATTGATTCTTGTTCAGGGCGTCGTTGACTATGACTGAGTACAATTTAAAGACATTCCAACATACTTGGAATGTCCAAGTGCATGGATCGCTTTTCGGATTTTCAAAAATTCATTTAAAATATTCTTCAAGAGATATGCAAATATATTCAACGGATTCTTGTTCAGGGCATGCTTGACTATGACTGTGTACAATTTCAAGACATTCCAAGATACTTTTGGGGTCTTTTTTGACGAAAAAGTTAAGTCACTGCCTAAGTGCATGGATCGCTTTCCTGATTTTCAAAAATTCATTAAAAATATTCCTTAAGCGATATGCAAATATTTTCAACGGATTCTTGTTCAGGGCGTCGTTGACTATGACTGAGTACAATTTCAAGACATTCCAACATACTTGGAATGTCCAAGTGCATGGATCGCTTTCCTGATTTTCAAAAGTTCATTAAAAATATTCTTCAAGAGATATGCAAATATATTCAACGGATTCTTGTTCAGGGCATGCTTGACTATGACTGTGTACAATTTCAAGACATTCCAAGATACTTTTGGGGTCTTTTTTGACAAAAAAGTTAAGTCACTGCCTAAGTGCATGGATCGCTTTCCTGATTTTCAAAAATTCATTTAAAATATTCCTGAAGCGATATGCAAATATTTTCAACGGATTCTTGTTCAGGGCGTCGTTGACTATGACTGAGTACAATTTCAAGACATTCCAACATACTTGGAATGTCCAAGTGCATGGATCGCTTTCCTGATTTTCAAAAATTCATTAAAAATATTCCTTAAGCGATATGCAAATATATTCAACGGATTCTTGTTCAGGGCAAGCTTGACTATGACTGTGTACAATTTCAAGACATTCCAAGATACTTTTGGGGTCTTTTTTGAATAAAAAGTTAAGTCACTGCCTAAGTGCACAGAAATTCCTCATTTTCAAAAATTCATTAAAAATATTCCTTAAGAGATATGCAAATATTTTCAACGGATTCTTGTTCAGGGCGTCGTTGACTATGACTGAGTACAATTTCAAGACATTCCAACATACTTGGAATGTCCAAGTGCATGGATCGCTTTCCTGATTTTCAAAAGTTCATTAAAAATATTCTTCAAGAGATATGCAAATATATTCAACGGATTCTTGTTCAGGGCATGCTTGACTATGACTGTGTACAATTTCAAGACATTCCAAGATACTTTTGGGGTCTTTTTTGAATAAAAAGTTAAGTCACTGCCGAAGTGCACAGACTTTCCTCATTTTCAAAAATTCATTAAAAATATTCCTTAAGAGATATGCAAATATTTTCAACGGATTCTTGTTCAGGGCGTCGTTGACTATGACTGAGTACAATTTCAAGACATTCCAACATACTTGGAATGTCCAAGTGCATGGATCGCTTTTCGGATTTTCAAAAATTCATTTAAAATATTCTTCAAGAGATATGCAAATATATTCAACGGATTCTTGTTCAGGGCATGCTTGACTATGACTGTGTACAATTTCAAGACATTCCAAGATACTTTTGGGGTCTTTTTTGACGAAAAAGTTAAGTCACTGCCTAAGTGCATGGATCGCTTTCCTAATTTTCAAAAATTCATTAAAAATATTCCTTAAGCGATATGCAAATATTTTCAACGGATTCTTGTTCAGGGCGTCGTTGACTATGACTGAGTACAATTTCAAGACATTCCAACATACTTGGAATGTCCAAGTGCATGGATCGCTTTCCTGATTTTCAAAAGTTCATTAAAAATATTCTTCAAGAGATATGCAAATATATTCAACGGATTCTTGTTCAGGGCATGCTTGACTATGACTGTGTACAATTTCAAGACATTCCAAGATACTTTTGGGGTCTTTTTTGAATAAAAAGTTAAGTCACTACCTAAGTGCACAGACTTTCCTCATTTTCAAAAATTCATTAAAAATATTCCTTAAGAGATATGCAAATATTTTCAATTGATTCTTGTTCAGGGCGTCGTTGACTATGACTGAGTACAATTTAAAGACATTCCAACATACTTGGAATGTCCAAGTGCATGGATCGCTTTTCGGATTTTCAAAAATTCCTTAAAAATATTCTTCAAGAGATATGCAAATATATTCAACGGATTCTTGTTCAGGGCATGCTTGACTATGACTGTGTACAATTTCAATACATTCCAAGATACTTTTGGGGTCTTTTTTGACGAAAAAGTTAAGTCACTGCCTAAGTGCATGGATCGCTTTCCTGATTTTCAAAAATTCATTAAAAATATTCCTTAAGCGATATGCAAATATTTTCAACGGATTCTTGTTCAGGGCGTCGTTGACTATGACTGAGTACAATTTCAAGACATTCCAACATACTTGGAATGTCCAAGTGCATGGATCGCTTTCCTGATTTTCAAAAGTTCATTAAAAATATTCTTCAAGAGATATGCAAATATATTCAACGGATTCTTGTTCAGGGCATGCTTGACTATGACTGTGTACAATTTCAAGACATTCCAAGATACTTTTGGGGTCTTTTTTGACGAAAAAGTTAAGTCACTGCCTAAGTGCATGGATCGCTTTCCTGATTTTCAAAAATTCATTAAAAATATTCCTTAAGCGATATGCAAATATTTTCAACGGATTCTTGTTCAGGGCGTCGTTGACTATGACCGAGTACAATTTCAAGACATTCCAACATACTTTGAATGTCCAAGTACATGGATCCCTCTCCTGATTTTCAAAAGTTCATTAAAAATATTCTTCAAGAGATATGCAAATATATTCAATGGATTCTTGTTCAGGGCATGCTTGACTATGACTGTGTACAATTTCAAGACATTCCAAGATACCTTTGGGGTCTTTTTTGAAAAAAAAGTTAAGTCACTGCCTCAGTGCACAGACTTTCATCATTTTCAAAAATTCATTAAAAATATTCCTTAAGAGATATGCAAATATTTTCAATGGATTCTTGTTCAGGGCGTCGTTGACTATGACCGAGTACAATTTCAAGACATTCCAACATACTTGGAATGTCCAAGTGCATGGATCGCTTTCCGGATTTTCAAAAATTCATTAAAAATATTCTTCAAGAGATATGCAAATATATTCAACGGATTCTTGTTCAGGGCATTCTTGACTATGACTGTGTACAATTTCAAGACATTCCAAGATACTTTTGGGGTCTTTTTTGACGAAAAAGTTAAGTCACTGCCTAAGTGCATGGATCGCTTTCCTGATTTTCAGAAATTCTTTAAAAATATTCCTTAAACGATATGCAAATATTTTCAACGGATTCTTGTTCAGGGCGTCGTTGACTATGACTGAGTACAATTTCAAGACATTCCAACATACTTGGAATGTCCAAGTGCATGGATCGCTTTCCTGATTTTCAAAAGTTCATTAAAAATATTCTTCAAGAGATATGCAAATATATTCAACGGATTCTTGTTCAGGGCATGCTTGACTATGACTGTGTACAATTTCAAGACATTCCAAGATACTTTTGGGGTCTTTTTTGAATAAAAAGTTAAGTCACTGCCTAAGTGCACAGACTTTCCTCATTTTCAAAAATTCATTAAAAATATTCCTTAAGAGATATGCAAATATTTTCAATTGATTCTTGTTCAGGGCGTCGTTGACTATGACTGAGTACAATTTCAAGACATTCCAACATACTTGGAATGTCCAAGTGCATGGATCGCTTTTCGGATTTTCAAAAATTAATTAAAAATATTCTTCAAGAGATATGCAAATATATTCAACATATTCTTGTTCAGGGCATGCTTGACTATGACTGTGTACAATTTCAAGACATTCCAAGATACTTTTGGGGTCTTTTTTGAATAAAAAGTTAAGTCACTGCCTAAGTGCACAGACTTTCCTCATTTTCAAAAATTCATTAAAAATATTCCTTAAGAGATATGCAAATATTTTCAATTGATTCTTGTTCAGGGCGTCGTTGACTATGACTGAGTACAATTTAAAGACATTCCAACATACTTGGAATGTCCAAGTGCATGGATCGCTTTTCGGATTTTCAAAAATTCATTAAAAATATTCTTCAAGAGATATGCAAATATATTCAACGGATTCTTGTTCAGGGCATGCTTGACTATGACTGTGTACAATTTCAAGACATTCCAAGATACTTTTGGGGTCTTTTTTGACAAAAAAGTTAAGTCACTGCCTAAGTGCATGGATCGCTTTCCTGATTTTCAGAAATTCTTTTAAAATATTCCTTAAACGATATGCAAATATTTTCAACGGATTCTTGTTCAGGGCGTCGTTGACTATGACTGAGTACAATTTCAAGACATTCCAACATACTTGGAATGTCCAAGTGCATGGATCGCTTTCCTGATTTTCAAAAGTTCATTAAAAATATTCTTCAAGAGATATGCAAATATATTCAACGGATTCTTGTTCAGGGCATGCTTGACTATGACTGTGTACAATTTCAAGACATTCCAAGATACCTTTGGGGTCTTTTTTGAATAAAAAGTTAAGTCACTGCCTAAGTGCACAGACTTTCATCATTTTCAAAAATTCATTAAAAATATTCCTTAAGAGATATGCAAATATTTTCAAAGTATTCTTGTTCAGGGCGTCGTTGACTATGACTGAGTACAATTTCAAGACATTCCAACATACTTGGAATGTCCAAGTGCATGGATCGCTTTCCGGATTTTCAAAAATTCATTAAAAATATTCTTCAAGAGATATGCAAATATATTCAACGGATTCTTGTTCAGGGCATTCTTGACTATGACTGTGTACAATTTCAAGACATTCCAAGATACTTTTGGGGTCTTTTTTGACGAAAAAGTTAAGTCACTGCCTAAGTGCATGGATCGCTTTCCTGATTTTCAGAAATTCTTTAAAAATATTCCTTAAACGATATGCAAATATTTTCAACGGATTCTTGTTCAGGGCATCGTTGACTATGACTGAGTACAATTTCAAGACATTCCAACATACTTGGAATGTCCAAGTGCATGGATCGCTTTCCTGATTTTCAAAAGTTCATTCAAAATATTCTTCAAGAGATATGCAAATATATTCAACGGATTCTTGTTCAGGGCATGCTTGACTATGACTGTGTACAATTTCAAGACATTCCAAGATACCTTTGGGGTCTTTTTTGAATGAAAAGTTAAGTCACTGGCTTAGTGCACAGACTTTCCTCATTTTCAAAAATTCATTAAAAATATTCCTTAAGAGATATGCAAATATTTTCAATTGATTCTTGTTCAGAGCGTCGTTGACTATGACTGAGTACAATTTCAAGACATTCCAACATACTTGGAATGTCCAAGTGCATGGATCGCTTTTCGGATTTTCAAAAATTCATTAAAAATATTCTTCAAGAGATATGCAAATATATTCAACGGATTCTTGTTCAGGGCATTCTTGACTATGACTGTGTACAATTTCAAGACATTCCAAGATACTTTTGGGGTCTTTTTTGACGAAAAAGTTAAGTCACTGCCTTAGTGCATGGATCGCTTTCCTGATTTTCAGAAATTCTTTAAAAATATTCCTTAAACTATACGCAAATATTTTCAACGGATTCTTGTTCAGGGCGTCGTTGACTATGACTGAGTACAATTTCAAGACATTCCAACATACTTGGAATGTCCAAGTGCATGGATCGCTTTCCTGATTTTCAAAAGTTCATTAAAAATATTCTTCAAGAGATATGCAAATATATTCAACGGATTCTTGTTCAGGGCATGCTTGACTATGACTGTGTACAATTTCAAGACATTCCAAGATACTTTTGGGGTCTTTTTTGACAAAAAAGTTAAGTCACTGCCTAAGTGCATGGATCGCTTTCCTGATTTTCAAAAGTTCATTAAAAATATTCTTCAAGAGATATGCAAATATATTCAACGGATTCTTGTTCAGGGCATGCTTGACTATGACTGTGTACAATTTCAAGACATTCCAAGATACCTTTGGGGTCTTTTTTGAATAAAAAGTTAAGTCACTGCCTAAGTGCACAGACTTTCATCATTTTCAAAAATTCATTAAAAATATTCCTTAAGAGATATGCAAATATTTTCAATGGATTCTTGTTCAGGGCGTCGTTGACTATGACCGAGTACAATTTCAAGACATTCCAACATACTTGGAATGTCCAAGTGCATGGATCGCTTTCCTGATTTTCAAAAGTTCATTAAAAATATTCTTCAAGAGATATGCAAATATATTCAACGGATTCTTGTTCAGGGCATGCTTGACTATGACTGTGTACAATTTCAAGACATTCCAAGATACTTTTGGGGTCTTTTTTGACAAAAAAGTTAAGTCACTGCCTAAGTGCATGGATCGCTTTCCTGATTTTCAAAAGTTCATTAAAAATATTCTTCAAGAGATATGCAAATATATTCAACGGATTCTTGTTCAGGGCATGCTTGACTATGACTGTGTACAATTTCAAGACATTCCAAGATACCTTTGGGGTCTTTTTTGAATAAAAAGTTAAGTCACTGCCTAAGTGCACAGACTTTCATCATTTTCAAAAATTCATTAAAAATATTCCTTAAGAGATATGCAAATATTTTCAATGGATTCTTGTTCAGGGCGTCGTTGACTATGACCGAGTACAATTTCAAGACATTCCAACATACTTGGAATGTCCAAGTGCATGGATCGCTTTCCTGATTTTCAAAAGTTCATTAAAAATATTCTTCAAGAGATATGCAAATATATTCAACGGATTCTTGTTCAGGGCATGCTTGACTATGACTGTGTACAATTTCAAGACATTCCAAGATACTTTTGGGGTCTTTTTTGAATAAAAAGTTTAGTCACTGCCTAAGTGCATGGATCGCTTTCCGGATTTTCAGAAATTCTTTAAAAATATTCCTTAAACGATATGCAAATATTTTCAACGGATTCTTGTTCAGGGCGTCGTTGACTATGACCGAGTACAATTTCAAGACATTCCAACATACTTTGAATGTCCAAGTACATGGATCGCTTTCCGGATTTTCAAAAGTTCATTAAAAATATTCTTCAAGAGATATGCAAATATATTCAACGGATTCTTGTTCAGGGCATGCTTGACTATGACTGTGTACAATTTCAAGACATTCCAAGATACTTTTGGGGTCTTTTTTGAATAAAAAGTTAAGTCACTGCCTAAGTGCACAGACTTTCCTCATTTTCAAAAATTCATTAAAAATATTCCTTAAGAGATATGCAAATATTTTCAATTGATTCTTGTTCAGAGCGTCGTTGACTATGACTGAGTACAATTTCAAGACATTCCAACATACTTGGAATGTCCAAGTGCATGGTGCTTTTCGGATTTTCAAAAATTCATTAAAAATATTCTTCAAGAGATATGCAAATATATTCAACGGATTCTTGTTCAGGGCATGCTTGACTATGACTGTGTACAATTTCAAGACATTCCAAGATACTTTTGGGGTCTTTTTTGACGAAAAAGTTAAGTCACTGCCTAAGTGCATGGATCGCTTTCCTGATTTTCAAAAATTCATTAAAAATATTCCTTAAGCGATATGCAAATATTTTCAACGGATTCTTGTTCAGGGCGTCGTTGACTATGACTGAGTACAATTTCAAGACATTCCAACATACTTGGAATGTCCAAGTGCATGGATCGCTTTCCTGATTTTCAAAAGTTCATTAAAAATATTCTTCAAGAGATATGCAAATATATTCAACGGATTCTTGTTCAGGGCATGCTTGACTATGACTGTGTACAATTTCAAGACATTCCAAGATACTTTTGGGGTCTTTTTTGACGAAAAAGTTAAGTCACTGCCTAAGTGCATGGATGGCTTTCCTGATTTTCAAAAATTCATTAAAAATATTCCTTAAGCGATATGCAAATATTTTCAACGGATTCTTGTTCAGGGCGTCGTTGACTATGACCGAGTACAATTTCAAGACATTCCAACATACTTTGAATGTCCAAGTACATGGATCGCTTTCCTGATTTTCAAAAGTTCATTAAAAATATTCTTCAAGAGATATGCAAATATATTCAACGGATTCTTGTTCAGGGCATGCTTGACTATGACTGTGTACAATTTCAAGACATTCCAAGATACTTTTGGGGTCTTTTTTGACGAAAAAGTTAAGTCACTGCCTAAGTGCATGGATCGCTTTCCTGATTTTCAAAAATTCATTAAAAATATTCCTTAAGCGATATGCAAATATTTTCAACGGATTCTTGTTCAGGGCGTTGTTGACTATGACTGAGTACAATTTCAAGACATTCCAACATACTTGGAATGTCCAAGTGCATGGATCGCTTTCCTGATTTTCAAAAGTTCATTAAAAATATTCTTCAAGAGATATGCAAATATATTCAACGGATTCTTGTTCAGGGCTTGCTTGACTATGACTGTGTACAATTTCAAGACATTCCAAGATACTTTTGTGGTCTTTTTTGAATAAAAAGTTAAGTCACTGCCTAAGTGCACAGACTTTCCTCATTTTCAAAAATTCATTAAAAATATTCCTTAAGAGATATGCAAATATTTTCAATTGATTCTTGTTCAGGGCGTCGTTGACTATGACTGAGTACAATTTCAAGACATTCCAACATACTTGGAATGTCCAAGTGCATGGATCGCTTTTCGGATTTTCAAAAATTCATTAAAAATATTCTTCAAGAGATATGCAAATATATTCAACGGTTTCTTGTTCAGGGCATGCTTGACTATGACTGTGTACAATTTCAAGACATTCCAAGATACTTTTGGGGTCTTTTTTGACAAAAAAGTTAAGTCACTGCCTAAGTGCATGGATTGCTTTCCTGATTTTCAAAAATTCATTAAAAATATTCCTTAAGCGATATGCAAATATTTTCAACGGATTCTTGTTCAGGGCGTCGTTGACTATGACTGAGTACAATTTCAAGACATTCCAACATACTTGGAATATCCAAGTGCATGGATCGCTTTCCGGATTTTCAAAAATTCATTAAAAATATTCTTCAAGAGATATGCAAATATATTCAACGGATTCTTGTTCAGGGCATGCTTGACTATGACTGTGTACAATTTCAAGACATTCCAATTTACTTTTGGGTTTTTTTTTGAAAAAAAAGTCAAGTCACTAAGTGCATCAGGGCAAATGGATCGTTTCATTCGTCTCACCTGATATCCTGCTGTGTGATCCACGGTGTCCAAACGTTTGTTTCCAGCGACTGGACGACATGGATGAACTCCTGCAGCTTTAATTCTTTAAAAACAACCCAAAAACATCAAAAGTTAAGTCACTGCCTAAGTGCATGGATCGCTTTCCTGATTTTCAAAAATTCATTAAAAATATTCCTCAAGAGATATGCAAATATATTCAACGGATTCTTGTTCAGGGCATGCTTGACTATGACTGTGTACAATTTCAAGACATTCCAAGATACTTTTGGGGTCTTTTTTGAAAAAAAAGTCAAGTCACTAAGTGCATCAGGGCAAATGGATCGTTTCCTCCGTCTCACCTTATTTCCTGCTGTGTGATCCATGGTGTCCAAACGTTTGTTTCCAGCGACTGGGCGACATGGATGAACTCCTGCAGCTTTAATGCTTTAAAAACAAACCAAAAACATCAAAAGTTAAGTCACTGCCTAAGTGCATGGATCGCTTTCCTAATTTTCAAAAATTCATTAAAAATATTCCTTAAGAGATATGCAAATATTTTCAATTGATTCTTGTTCAGGGCGTCGTTGACTATGACTGAGTACAATTTCAAGACATTCCAACATACTTGGAATGTCCAAGTGCATGGATCGCTTTTCGGATTTTCAAAAATTCATTAAAAATATTCTTCAAGAGATATGCAAATATATTCAACGGATTCTTGTTCAGGGCATGCTTGACTATGACTGTGTACAATTTCAAGACATTCCAAGATACTTTTGGGGTCTTTTTTGAATAAAAAGTTAAGTCACTGCCTAAGTGCACAGAAATTCCTCATTTTCAAAAATTCATTAAAAATATTCCTTAAGAGATATGCAAATATTTTCAATAGATTCTTGTTCAGGGCGTCGTTGACTATGACTGAGTACAATTTCAAGACATTCCAACTTACTTGGAATGTCCAAGTGCATGGATAGCTTTCCGGATTTTCAAAAATTCATTCAAAATATTCTTCAAGAGATATGCAAATATATTCAACAGGTTCTTGTTCAGGGCATGCTTGACTATGACTGTGTACAATTTCAAGACATTCCAAGATACTTTTGGGGTCTTTTTTGACGAAAAAGTTAAGTCACTGCCTAAGTGCATGGATCGCTTTCCTGATTTTCAGAAATTCTTTAAAAATATTCCTTAAACGATATGCAAATATTTTCAACGGATTCTTGTTCAGGGCGTCGTTGACTATGACTGAGTACAATTTCAAGACATTCCAACATACTTGGAATGTCCAAGTGCATGGATCAATTTCCTGATTTTCAAAAGTTCATTAAAAATATTCTTCAAGAGATATGCAAATATATTCAACGGATTCTTGTTCAGGGCATGCTTGACTATGACTGTGTACAATTTCAAGACATTCCAAGATACTTTTGGGGTCTTTTTTGAATAAAAAGTTAAGTCACTGCCTAAGTGCATGGATCGCTTTCCTGATTTTCAGAAATTCTTTAAAAATATTCCTTAAACGATATGCAAATATTTTCAACGGATTCTTGTTCAGGGCGTCGTTGACTATGACTGAGTACAATTTCAAGACATTCCAACATACTTGGAATGTCCAAGTGCATGGATCGCTTTCCTGATTTTCAAAAGTTCATTAAAAATATTCTTCAAGAGATATGCAAATATATTCAACGGATTCTTGTTCAGGGCATGCTTGACTATGACTGTGTACAATTTCAAGACATTCCAAGATACCTTTGGGGTCTTTTTTGAATAAAAAGTTAAGTCACTGCCGAAGTGCACAGACTTTCCTCATTTTCAAAAATTCATTAAAAATATTCCTTAAGAGATATGCAAATATTTTCAACGGATTCTTGTTCAGGGCGTCGTTGACTATGACTGAGTACAATTTCAAGACATTCCAACATACTTGGAATGTCCAAGTGCATGGATCGCTTTTCGGATTTTCAAAAATTCATTAAAAATATTCTTCAAGAGATATGCAAATATATTCAACGGATTCTTGTTCAGGGCATGCTTGACTATGACTGTGTACAATTTCAAGACATTCCAAGATACTTTTGGGGTCTTTTTTGAATAAAAAGTTAAGTCACTGCCTAAGTGCATGGATCGCTTTCCTGATTTTCAAAAATTCATTAAAAATATTCCTTAAGCGATATGCAAATATTTTCAACGGATTCTTGTTCAGGGCGTCGTTGACTATGACTGAGTACAATTTCAAGACATTCCAACATACTTGGAATGTCCAAGTGCATGGATCGCTTTCCTGATTTTCAAAAGTTCATTAAAAATATTCTTCAAGAGATATGCAAATATATTCAACCGATTCTTGTTCAGGGCATGCTTGACTATGACTGTGTACAATTTCAAGACATTCCAAGATACTTTTGTGGTCTTTTTTGAATAAAAAGTTAAGTCACTGCCTAAGTGCACAGACTTTCCTCATTTTCAAAAATTCATTAAAAATATTCCTTAAGAGATATGCAAATATTTTCAATTGATTCTTGTTCAGGGCGTCGTTGACTATGACTGAGTACAATTTCAAGACATTCCAACATACTTGGAATGTCCAAGTGCATGGATCGCTTTTCGGATTTTCAAAAATTCATTAAAAATATTCTTCAAGAGATATGCAAATATATTCAACGGTTTCTTGTTCAGGGCATGCTTGACTATGACTGTGTACAATTTCAAGACATTCCAAGATACTTTTGGGGTCTTTTTTGACAAAAAAGTTAAGTCACTGCCTAAGTGCATGGATTGCTTTCCTGATTTTCAAAAATTCATTAAAAATATTCCTTAAGCGATATGCAAATATTTTCAACGGATTCTTGTTCAGGGCGTCGTTGACTATGACTGAGTACAATTTCAAGACATTCCAACATACTTGGAATATCCAAGTGCATGGATCGCTTTCCGGATTTTCAAAAATTCATTAAAAATATTCTTCAAGAGATATGCAAATATATTCAACGGATTCTTGTTCAGGGCATGCTTGACTATGACTGTGTACAATTTCAAGACATTCCAATTTACTTTTGGGTTTTTTTTTGAAAAAAAAGTCAAGTCACTAAGTGCATCAGGGCAAATGGATCGTTTCATTCGTCTCACCTGATATCCTGCTGTGTGATCCACAGTGTCCAAACGTTTGTTTCCAGCGACTGGACGACATGGATGAACTCCTGCAGCTTTAATTCTTTAAAAACAACCCAAAAACATCAAAAGTTAAGTCACTGCCTAAGTGCATGGATCGCTTTCCTGATTTTCAAAAATTCATTAAAAATATTCCTCAAGAGATATGCAAATATATTCAACGGATTCTTGTTCAGGGCATGCTTGACTATGACTGTGTACAATTTCAAGACATTCCAAGATACTTTTGGGGTCTTTTTTGAAAAAAAAGTCAAGTCACTAAGTGCATCAGGGCAAATGGATCGTTTCCTCCGTCTCACCTTATTTCCTGCTGTGTGATCCATGGTGTCCAAACGTTTGTTTCCAGCGACTGGGCGACATGGATGAACTCCTGCAGCTTTAATGCTTTAAAAACAAACCAAAAACATCAAAATTTAAGTCACTGCCTAAGTGCATGGATCGCTTTCCTAATTTTCAAAAATTCATTAAAAATATTCCTTAAGAGATATGCAAATATTTTCAATTGATTCTTGTTCAGGGCGTCGTTGACTATGACTGAGTACAATTTCAAGACATTCCAACATACTTGGAATGTCCAAGTGCATGGATCGCTTTTCGGATTTTCGAAAATTCATTAAAAATATTCTTCAAGAGATATGCAAATATATTCAACGGATTCTTGTTCAGGGCATGCTTGACTATGACTGTGTACAATTTCAAGACATTCCAAGATACTTTTGGGGTCTTTTTTGAATAAAAAGTTAAGTCACTGCCTAAGTGCACAGAAATTCCTCATTTTCAAAAATTCATTAAAAATATTCCTTAAGAGATATGCAAATATTTTCAATAGATTCTTGTTCAGGGCGTCGTTGACTATGACTGAGTACAATTTCAAGACATTCCAACTTACTTGGAATGTCCAAGTGCATGGATAGCTTTCCGGATTTTCAAAAATTCATTCAAAATATTCTTCAAGAGATATGCAAATATATTCAACAGGTTCTTGTTCAGGGCATGCTTGACTATGACTGTGTACAATTTCAAGACATTCCAAGATACTTTTGGGGTCTTTTTTGAATAAAAAGTTAAGTCACTGCCTAAGTGCATGGATCGCTTTCCTGATTTTCAGAAATTCTTTAAAAATATTCCTTAAACGATATGCAAATATTTTCAACGGATTCTTGTTCAGGGCGTCGTTGACTATGACTGAGTACAATTTCAAGACATTCCAACATACTTGGAATGTCCAAGTGCATGGATCGCTTTCCTGATTTTCAAAAGTTCATTAAAAATATTCTTCAAGAGATATGCAAATATATTCAACGGATTCTTGTTCAGGGCATGCTTGACTATGACTGTGTACAATTTCAAGACATTCCAAGATACCTTTGGGGTCTTTTTTGAATAAAAAGTTAAGTCACTGCCGAAGTGCACAGACTTTCCTCATTTTCAAAAATTCATTAAAAATATTCCTTAAGAGATATGCAAATATTTTCAACGGATTCTTGTTCAGGGCGTCGTTGACTATGACTGAGTACAATTTCAAGACATTCCAACATACTTGGAATGTCCAAGTGCATGGATCGCTTTTCGGATTTTCAAAAATTCATTAAAAATATTCTTCAAGAGATATGCAAATATATTCAACGGATTCTTGTTCAGGGCATGCTTGACTATGACTGTGTACAATTTCAAGACATTCCAAGATACTTTTGGGGTCTTTTTTGACAAAAAAGTTAAGTCACTGCCTAAGTGCATGGATCGCTTTCCTGATTTTCAAAAATTCATTAAAAATATTCCTTAAGCGATATGCAAATATTTTCAACGGATTCTTGTTCAGGGCGTCGTTGACTATGACTGAGTACAATTTCAAGACATTCCAACATACTTGGAATGTCCAAGTGCATGGATCGCTTTCCTGATTTTCAAAAGTTCATTAAAAATATTCTTCAAGAGATATGCAAATATATTCAACCGATTCTTGTTCAGGGCATGCTTGACTATGACTGTGTACAATTTCAAGACATTCCAAGATACTTTTGTGGTCTTTTTTGAATAAAAAGTTAAGTCACTGCCTAAGTGCACAGACTTTCCTCATTTTCAAAAATTCATTAAAAATATTCCTTAAGAGATATGCAAATATTTTCAATTGATTCTTGTTCAGGGCGTCGTTGACTATGACTGAGTACAATTTCAAGACATTCCAACATACTTGGAATGTCCAAGTGCATGGATCGCTTTTCGGATTTTCAAAAATTCATTAAAAATATTCTTCAAGAGATATGCAAATATATTCAACGGTTTCTTGTTCAGGGCATGCTTGACTATGACTGTGTACAATTTCAAGACATTCCAAGATACTTTTGGGGTCTTTTTTGACAAAAAAGTTAAGTCACTGCCTAAGTGCATGGATTGCTTTCCTGATTTTCAAAAATTCATTAAAAATATTCCTTAAGCGATATGCAAATATTTTCAACGGATTCTTGTTCAGGGCGTCGTTGACTATGACTGAGTACAATTTCAAGACATTCCAACATACTTGGAATATCCAAGTGCATGGATCGCTTTCCGGATTTTCAAAAATTCATTAAAAATATTCTTCAAGAGATATGCAAATATATTCAACGGATTCTTGTTCAGGGCATGCTTGACTATGACTGTGTACAATTTCAAGACATTCCAATTTACTTTTGGGTTTTTTTTTGAAAAAAAAGTCAAGTCACTAAGTGCATCAGGGCAAATGGATCGTTTCATTCGTCTCACCTGATATCCTGCTGTGTGATCCACGGTGTCCAAACGTTTGTTTCCAGCGACTGGACGACATGGATGAACTCCTGCAGCTTTAATTCTTTAAAAACAACCCAAAAACATCAAAAGTTAAGTCACTGCCTAAGTGCATGGATCGCTTTCCTGATTTTCAAAAATTCATTAAAAATATTCCTCAAGAGATATGCAAATATATTCAACGGATTCTTGTTCAGGGCATGCTTGACTATGACTGTGTACAATTTCAAGACATTCCAAGATACTTTTGGGGTCTTTTTTGAAAAAAAAGTCAAGTCACTAAGTGCATCAGGGCAAATGGATCGTTTCATTCGTCTCACCTGATATCCTGCTGTGTGATCCACGGTGTCCAAACGTTTGTTTCCAGCGACTGGACGACATGGATGAACTCCTGCAGCTTTAATTCTTTAAAAACAACCCAAAAACATCAAAAGTTAAGTCACTGCCTAAGTGCATGGATCGCTTTCCTGATTTTCAAAAATTCATTAAAAATATTCCTCAAGAGATATGCAAATATATTCAACGGATTCTTGTTCAGGGCATGCTTGACTATGACTGTGTACAATTTCAAGACATTCCAAGATACTTTTGGGGTCTTTTTTGAAAAAAAAGTCAAGTCACTAAGTGCATCAGGGCAAATGGATCGTTTCCTCCGTCTCACCTTATTTCCTGCTGTGTGATCCATGGTGTCCAAACGTTTGTTTCCAGCGACTGGGCGACATGGATGAACTCCTGCAGCTTTAATGCTTTAAAAACAAACCAAAAACATCAAAAGTTAAGTCACTGCCTAAGTGCATGGATCGCTTTCCTAATTTTCAAAAATTCATTAAAAATATTCCTTAAGAGATATGCAAATATTTTCAATTGATTCTTGTTCAGGGCGTCGTTGACTATGACTGAGTACAATTTCAAGACATTCCAACATACTTGGAATGTCCAAGTGCATGGATCGCTTTTCGGATTTTCAAAAATTCATTAAAAATATTCTTCAAGAGATATGCAAATATATTCAACGGATTCTTGTTCAGGGCATGCTTGACTATGACTGTGTACAATTTCAAGACATTCCAAGATACTTTTGGGGTCTTTTTTGAATAAAAAGTTAAGTCACTGCCTAAGTGCACAGAAATTCCTCATTTTCAAAAATTCATTAAAAATATTCCTTAAGAGATATGCAAATATTTTCAATAGATTCTTGTTCAGGGCGTCGTTGACTATGACTGAGTACAATTTCAAGACATTCCAACTTACTTGGAATGTCCAAGTGCATGGATAGCTTTCCGGATTTTCAAAAATTCATTCAAAATATTCTTCAAGAGATATGCAAATATATTCAACAGGTTCTTGTTCAGGGCATGCTTGACTATGACTGTGTACAATTTCAAGACATTCCAAGATACTTTTGGGGTCTTTTTTGACGAAAAAGTTAAGTCACTGCCTAAGTGCATGGATCGCTTTCCTGATTTTCAGAAATTCTTTAAAAATATTCCTTAAACGATATGCAAATATTTTCAACGAATTCTTGTTCAGGGCGTCGTTGACTATGACTGAGTACAATTTCAAGACATTCCAACATACTTGGAATGTCCAAGTGCATGGATCAATTTCCTGATTTTCAAAAGTTCATTAAAAATATTCTTCAAGAGATATGCAAATATATTCAACGGATTCTTGTTCAGGGCATGCTTGACTATGACTGTGTACAATTTCAAGACATTCCAAGATACTTTTGGGGTCTTTTTTGAATAAAAAGTTAAGTCACTGCCTAAGTGCATGGATCGCTTTCCTGATTTTCAGAAATTCTTTAAAAATATTCCTTAAACGATATGCAAATATTTTCAACGGATTCTTGTTCAGGGCGTCGTTGACTATGACTGAGTACAATTTCAAGACATTCCAACATACTTGGAATGTCCAAGTGCATGGATCGCTTTCCTGATTTTCAAAAGTTCATTAAAAATATTCTTCAAGAGATATGCAAATATATTCAACGGATTCTTGTTCAGGGCATGCTTGACTATGACTGTGTACAATTTCAAGACATTCCAAGATACCTTTGGGGTCTTTTTTGAATAAAAAGTTAAGTCACTGCCGAAGTGCACAGACTTTCCTCATTTTCAAAAATTCATTAAAAATATTCCTTAAGAGATATGCAAATATTTTCAACGGATTCTTGTTCAGGGCGTCGTTGACTATGACTGAGTACAATTTCAAGACATTCCAACATACTTGGAATGTCCAAGTGCATGGATCGCTTTTCGGATTTTCAAAAATTCATTAAAAATATTCTTCAAGAGATATGCAAATATATTCAACGGATTCTTGTTCAGGGCATGCTTGACTATGACTGTGTACAATTTCAAGACATTCCAAGATACTTTTGGGGTCTTTTTTGACAAAAAAGTTAAGTCACTGCCTAAGTGCATGGATCGCTTTCCTGATTTTCAAAAATTCATTAAAAATATTCCTTAAGCGATATGCAAATATTTTCAACGGATTCTTGTTCAGGGCGTCGTTGACTATGACTGAGTACAATTTCAAGACATTCCAACATACTTGGAATGTCCAAGTGCATGGATCGCTTTCCTGATTTTCAAAAGTTCATTAAAAATATTCTTCAAGAGATATGCAAATATATTCAACCGATTCTTGTTCAGGGCATGCTTGACTATGACTGTGTACAATTTCAAGACATTCCAAGATACTTTTGTGGTCTTTTTTGAATAAAAAGTTAAGTCACTGCCTAAGTGCACAGACTTTCCTCATTTTCAAAAATTCATTAAAAATATTCCTTAAGAGATATGCAAATATTTTCAATTGATTCTTGTTCAGGGCGTCGTTGACTATGACTGAGTACAATTTCAAGACATTCCAACATACTTGGAATGTCCAAGTGCATGGATCGCTTTTCGGATTTTCAAAAATTCATTAAAAATATTCTTCAAGAGATATGCAAATATATTCAACGGTTTCTTGTTCAGGGCATGCTTGACTATGACTGTGTACAATTTCAAGACATTCCAAGATACTTTTGGGGTCTTTTTTGACAAAAAAGTTAAGTCACTGCCTAAGTGCATGGATTGCTTTCCTGATTTTCAAAAATTCATTAAAAATATTCCTTAAGCGATATGCAAATATTTTCAACGGATTCTTGTTCAGGGCGTCGTTGACTATGACTGAGTACAATTTCAAGACATTCCAACATACTTGGAATATCCAAGTGCATGGATCGCTTTCCGGATTTTCAAAAATTCATTAAAAATATTCTTCAAGAGATATGCAAATATATTCAACGGATTCTTGTTCAGGGCATGCTTGACTATGACTGTGTACAATTTCAAGACATTCCAATTTACTTTTGGGTTTTTTTTTGAAAAAAAAGTCAAGTCACTAAGTGCATCAGGGCAAATGGATCGTTTCATTCGTCTCACCTGATATCCTGCTGTGTGATCCACGGTGTCCAAACGTTTGTTTCCAGCGACTGGACGACATGGATGAACTCCTGCAGCTTTAATTCTTTAAAAACAACCCAAAAACATCAAAAGTTAAGTCACTGCCTAAGTGCATGGATCGCTTTCCTGATTTTCAAAAATTCATTAAAAATATTCCTCAAGAGATATGCAAATATATTCAACGGATTCTTGTTCAGGGCATGCTTGACTATGACTGTGTACAATTTCAAGACATTCCAAGATACTTTTGGGGTCTTTTTTGAAAAAAAAGTCAAGTCACTAAGTGCATCAGGGCAAATGGATCGTTTCCTCCGTCTCACCTTATTTCCTGCTGTGTGATCCATGGTGTCCAAACGTTTGTTTCCAGCGACTGGGCGACATGGATGAACTCCTGCAGCTTTAATGCTTTAAAAACAAACCAAAAACATCAAAATTTAAGTCACTGCCTAAGTGCATGGATCGCTTTCCTAATTTTCAAAAATTCATTAAAAGTATTCCTTAAGAGATATGCAAATATTTTCAATTGATTCTTGTTCAGGGCGTCGTTGACTATGACTGAGTACAATTTCAAGACATTCCAACATACTTGGAATGTCCAAGTGCATGGATCGCTTTTCGGATTTTCGAAAATTCATTAAAAATATTCTTCAAGAGATATGCAAATATATTCAACGGATTCTTGTTCAGGGCATGCTTGACTATGACTGTGTACAATTTCAAGACATTCCAAGATACTTTTGGGGTCTTTTTTGAATAAAAAGTTAAGTCACTGCCTAAGTGCACAGAAATTCCTCATTTTCAAAAATTCATTAAAAATATTCCTTAAGAGATATGCAAATATTTTCAATAGATTCTTGTTCAGGGCGTCGTTGACTATGACTGAGTACAATTTCAAGACATTCCAACTTACTTGGAATGTCCAAGTGCATGGATAGCTTTCCGGATTTTCAAAAATTCATTCAAAATATTCTTCAAGAGATATGCAAATATATTCAACAGGTTCTTGTTCAGGGCATGCTTGACTATGACTGTGTACAATTTCAAGACATTCCAAGATACTTTTGGGGTCTTTTTTGACGAAAAAGTTAAGTCACTGCCTAAGTGCATGGATCGCTTTCCTGATTTTCAGAAATTCTTTAAAAATATTCCTTAAACGATATGCAAATATTTTCAACGGATTCTTGTTCAGGGCGTCGTTGACTATGACTGAGTACAATTTCAAGACATTCCAACATACTTGGAATGTCCAAGTGCATGGATCAATTTCCTGATTTTCAAAAGTTCATTAAAAATATTCTTCAAGAGATATGCAAATATATTCAACGGATTCTTGTTCAGGGCATGCTTGACTATGACTGTGTACAATTTCAAGACATTCCAAGATACTTTTGGGGTCTTTTTTGAATAAAAAGTTAAGTCACTGCCTAAGTGCATGGATCGCTTTCCTGATTTTCAGAAATTCTTTAAAAATATTCCTTAAACGATATGCAAATATTTTCAACGGATTCTTGTTCAGGGCGTCGTTGACTATGACTGAGTACAATTTCAAGACATTCCAACATACTTGGAATGTCCAAGTGCATGGATCGCTTTCCTGATTTTCAAAAGTTCATTAAAAATATTCTTCAAGAGATATGCAAATATATTCAACGGATTCTTGTTCAGGGCATGCTTGACTATGACTGTGTACAATTTCAAGACATTCCAAGATACCTTTGGGGTCTTTTTTGAATAAAAAGTTAAGTCACTGCCGAAGTGCACAGACTTTCCTCATTTTCAAAAATTCATTAAAAATATTCCTTAAGAGATATGCAAATATTTTCAACGGATTCTTGTTCAGGGCGTCGTTGACTATGACTGAGTACAATTTCAAGACATTCCAACATACTTGGAATGTCCAAGTGCATGGATCGCTTTTCGGATTTTCAAAAATTCATTAAAAATATTCTTCAAGAGATATGCAAATATATTCAACGGATTCTTGTTCAGGGCATGCTTGACTATGACTGTGTACAATTTCAAGACATTCCAAGATACTTTTGGGGTCTTTTTTGACAAAAAAGTTAAGTCACTGCCTAAGTGCATGGATCGCTTTCCTGATTTTCAAAAATTCATTAAAAATATTCCTTAAGCGATATGCAAATATTTTCAACGGATTCTTGTTCAGGGCGTCGTTGACTATGACTGAGTACAATTTCAAGACATTCCAACATACTTGGAATGTCCAAGTGCATGGATCGCTTTCCTGATTTTCAAAAGTTCATTAAAAATATTCTTCAAGAGATATGCAAATATATTCAACCGATTCTTGTTCAGGGCATGCTTGACTATGACTGTGTACAATTTCAAGACATTCCAAGATACTTTTGTGGTCTTTTTTGAATAAAAAGTTAAGTCACTGCCTAAGTGCACAGACTTTCCTCATTTTCAAAAATTCATTAAAAATATTCCTTAAGAGATATGCAAATATTTTCAATTGATTCTTGTTCAGGGCGTCGTTGACTATGACTGAGTACAATTTCAAGACATTCCAACATACTTGGAATGTCCAAGTGCATGGATCGCTTTTCGGATTTTCAAAAATTCATTAAAAATATTCTTCAAGAGATATGCAAATATATTCAACGGTTTCTTGTTCAGGGCATGCTTGACTATGACTGTGTACAATTTCAAGACATTCCAAGATACTTTTGGGGTCTTTTTTGACAAAAAAGTTAAGTCACTGCCTAAGTGCATGGATTGCTTTCCTGATTTTCAAAAATTCATTAAAAATATTCCTTAAGCGATATGCAAATATTTTCAACGGATTCTTGTTCAGGGCGTCGTTGACTATGACTGAGTACAATTTCAAGACATTCCAACATACTTGGAATATCCAAGTGCATGGATCGCTTTCCGGATTTTCAAAAATTCATTAAAAATATTCTTCAAGAGATATGCAAATATATTCAACGGATTCTTGTTCAGGGCATGCTTGACTATGACTGTGTACAATTTCAAGACATTCCAATTTACTTTTGGGTTTTTTTTTGAAAAAAAAGTCAAGTCACTAAGTGCATCAGGGCAAATGGATCGTTTCATTCGTCTCACCTGATATCCTGCTGTGTGATCCACGGTGTCCAAACGTTTGTTTCCAGCGACTGGACGACATGGATGAACTCCTGCAGCTTTAATTCTTTAAAAACAACCCAAAAACATCAAAAGTTAAGTCACTGCCTAAGTGCATGGATCGCTTTCCTGATTTTCAAAAATTCATTAAAAATATTCCTCAAGAGATATGCAAATATATTCAACGGATTCTTGTTCAGGGCATGCTTGACTATGACTGTGTACAATTTCAAGACATTCCAAGATACTTTTGGGGTCTTTTTTGAAAAAAAAGTCAAGTCACTAAGTGCATCAGGGCAAATGGATCGTTTCCTCCGTCTCACCTTATTTCCTGCTGTGTGATCCATGGTGTCCAAACGTTTGTTTCCAGCGACTGGGCGACATGGATGAACTCCTGCAGCTTTAATGCTTTAAAAACAAACCAAAAACATCAAAATTTAAGTCACTGCCTAAGTGCATGGATCGCTTTCCTAATTTTCAAAAATTCATTAAAAATATTCCTTAAGAGATATGCAAATATTTTCAATTGATTCTTGTTCAGGGCGTCGTTGACTATGACTGAGTACAATTTCAAGACATTCCAACATACTTGGAATGTCCAAGTGCATGGATCGCTTTTCGGATTTTCGAAAATTCATTAAAAATATTCTTCAAGAGATATGCAAATATATTCAACGGATTCTTGTTCAGGGCATGCTTGACTATGACTGTGTACAATTTCAAGACATTCCAAGATACTTTTGGGGTCTTTTTTGAATAAAAAGTTAAGTCACTGCCTAAGTGCACAGAAATTCCTCATTTTCAAAAATTCATTAAAAATATTCCTTAAGAGATATGCAAATATTTTCAATAGATTCTTGTTCAGGGCGTCGTTGACTATGACTGAGTACAATTTCAAGACATTCCAACTTACTTGGAATGTCCAAGTGCATGGATAGCTTTCCGGATTTTCAAAAATTCATTCAAAATATTCTTCAAGAGATATGCAAATATATTCAACAGGTTCTTGTTCAGGGCATGCTTGACTATGACTGTGTACAATTTCAAGACATTCCAAGATACTTTTGGGGTCTTTTTTGACGAAAAAGTTAAGTCACTGCCTAAGTGCATGGATCGCTTTCCTGATTTTCAGAAATTCTTTAAAAATATTCCTTAAACGATATGCAAATATTTTCAACGGATTCTTGTTCAGGGCGTCGTTGACTATGACTGAGTACAATTTCAAGACATTCCAACATACTTGGAATGTCCAAGTGCATGGATCAATTTCCTGATTTTCAAAAGTTCATTAAAAATATTCTTCAAGAGATATGCAAATATATTCAACGGATTCTTGTTCAGGGCATGCTTGACTATGACTGTGTACAATTTCAAGACATTCCAAGATACTTTTGGGGTCTTTTTTGAATAAAAAGTTAAGTCACTGCCTAAGTGCATGGATCGCTTTCCTGATTTTCAGAAATTCTTTAAAAATATTCCTTAAACGATATGCAAATATTTTCAACGGATTCTTGTTCAGGGCGTCGTTGACTATGACTGAGTACAATTTCAAGACATTCCAACATACTTGGAATGTCCAAGTGCATGGATCGCTTTCCTGATTTTCAAAAGTTCATTAAAAATATTCTTCAAGAGATATGCAAATATATTCAACGGATTCTTGTTCAGGGCATGCTTGACTATGACTGTGTACAATTTCAAGACATTCCAAGATACCTTTGGGGTCTTTTTTGAATAAAAAGTTAAGTCACTGCCGAAGTGCACAGACTTTCCTCGTTTTCAAAAATTCATTAAAAATATTCCTTAAGAGATATGCAAATATTTTCAACGGATTCTTGTTCAGGGCGTCGTTGACTATGACTGAGTACAATTTCAAGACATTCCAACATACTTGGAATGTCCAAGTGCATGGATCGCTTTTCGGATTTTCAAAAATTCATTAAAAATATTCTTCAAGAGATATGCAAATATATTCAACGGATTCTTGTTCAGGGCATGCTTGACTATGACTGTGTACAATTTCAAGACATTCCAAGATACTTTTGGGGTCTTTTTTGACAAAAAAGTTAAGTCACTGCCTAAGTGCATGGATCGCTTTCCTGATTTTCAAAAATTCATTAAAAATATTCCTTAAGCGATATGCAAATATTTTCAACGGATTCTTGTTCAGGGCGTCGTTGACTATGACTGAGTACAATTTCAAGACATTCCAACATACTTGGAATGTCCAAGTGCATGGATCGCTTTCCTGATTTTCAAAAGTTCATTAAAAATATTCTTCAAGAGATATGCAAATATATTCAACCGATTCTTGTTCAGGGCATGCTTGACTATGACTGTGTACAATTTCAAGACATTCCAAGATACTTTTGTGGTCTTTTTTGAATAAAAAGTTAAGTCACTGCCTAAGTGCACAGACTTTCCTCATTTTCAAAAATTCATTAAAAATATTCCTTAAGAGATATGCAAATATTTTCAATTGATTCTTGTTCAGGGCGTCGTTGACTATGACTGAGTACAATTTCAAGACATTCCAACATACTTGGAATGTCCAAGTGCATGGATCGCTTTTCGGATTTTCAAAAATTCATTAAAAATATTCTTCAAGAGATATGCAAATATATTCAACGGTTTCTTGTTCAGGGCATGCTTGACTATGACTGTGTACAATTTCAAGACATTCCAAGATACTTTTGGGGTCTTTTTTGACAAAAAAGTTAAGTCACTGCCTAAGTGCATGGATTGCTTTCCTGATTTTCAAAAATTCATTAAAAATATTCCTTAAGCGATATGCAAATATTTTCAACGGATTCTTGTTCAGGGCGTCGTTGACTATGACTGAGTACAATTTCAAGACATTCCAACATACTTGGAATATCCAAGTGCATGGATCGCTTTCCGGATTTTCAAAAATTCATTAAAAATATTCTTCAAGAGATATGCAAATATATTCAACGGATTCTTGTTCAGGGCATGCTTGACTATGACTGTGTACAATTTCAAGACATTCCAATTTACTTTTGGGTTTTTTTTTGAAAAAAAAGTCAAGTCACTAAGTGCATCAGGGCAAATGGATCGTTTCATTCGTCTCACCTGATATCCTGCTGTGTGATCCACGGTGTCCAAACGTTTGTTTCCAGCGACTGGACGACATGGATGAACTCCTGCAGCTTTAATTCTTTAAAAACAACCCAAAAACATCAAAAGTTAAGTCACTGCCTAAGTGCATGGATCGCTTTCCTGATTTTCAAAAATTCATTAAAAATATTCCTCAAGAGATATGCAAATATATTCAACGGATTCTTGTTCAGGGCATGCTTGACTATGACTGTGTACAATTTCAAGACATTCCAAGATACTTTTGGGGTCTTTTTTGAAAAAAAAGTCAAGTCACTAAGTGCATCAGGGCAAATGGATCGTTTCCTCCGTCTCACCTTATTTCCTGCTGTGTGATCCATGGTGTCCAAACGTTTGTTTCCAGCGACTGGGCGACATGGATGAACTCCTGCAGCTTTAATGCTTTAAAAACAAACCAAAAACATCAAAATTTAAGTCACTGCCTAAGTGCATGGATCGCTTTCCTAATTTTCAAAAATTCATTAAAAATATTCCTTAAGAGATATGCAAATATTTTCAATTGATTCTTGTTCAGGGCGTCGTTGACTATGACTGAGTACAATTTCAAGACATTCCAACATACTTGGAATGTCCAAGTGCATGGATCGCTTTTCGGATTTTCAAAAATTCATTAAAAATATTCTTCAAGAGATATGCAAATATATTCAACGGATTCTTGTTCAGGGCATGCTTGACTATGACTGTGTACAATTTCAAGACATTCCAAGATACTTTTGGGGTCTTTTTTGAATAAAAAGTTAAGTCACTGCCTAAGTGCACAGAAATTCCTCATTTTCAAAAATTCATTAAAAATATTCCTTAAGAGATATGCAAATATTTTCAATAGATTCTTGTTCAGGGCGTCGTTGACTATGACTGAGTACAATTTCAAGACATTCCAACTTACTTGGAATGTCCAAGTGCATGGATAGCTTTCCGGATTTTCAAAAATTCATTCAAAATATTCTTCAAGAGATATGCAAATATATTCAACAGGTTCTTGTTCAGGGCATGCTTGACTATGACTGTGTACAATTTCAAGACATTCCAAGATACTTTTGGGGTCTTTTTTGACGAAAAAGTTAAGTCACTGCCTAAGTGCATGGATCGCTTTCCTGATTTTCAGAAATTCTTTAAAAATATTCCTTAAACGATATGCAAATATTTTCAACGGATTCTTGTTCAGGGCGTCGTTGACTATGACTGAGTACAATTTCAAGACATTCCAACATACTTGGAATGTCCAAGTGCATGGATCAATTTCCTGATTTTCAAAAGTTCATTAAAAATATTCTTCAAGAGATATGCAAATATATTCAACGGATTCTTGTTCAGGGCATGCTTGACTATGACTGTGTACAATTTCAAGACATTCCAAGATACTTTTGGGGTCTTTTTTGAATAAAAAGTTAAGTCACTGCCTAAGTGCATGGATCGCTTTCCTGATTTTCAGAAATTCTTTAAAAATATTCCTTAAACGATATGCAAATATTTTCAACGGATTCTTGTTCAGGGCGTCGTTGACTATGACTGAGTACAATTTCAAGACATTCCAACATACTTGGAATGTCCAAGTGCATGGATCGCTTTCCTGATTTTCAAAAGTTCATTAAAAATATTCTTCAAGAGATATGCAAATATATTCAACGGATTCTTGTTCAGGGCATGCTTGACTATGACTGTGTACAATTTCAAGACATTCCAAGATACCTTTGGGGTCTTTTTTGAATAAAAAGTTAAGTCACTGCCGAAGTGCACAGACTTTCCTCATTTTCAAAAATTCATTAAAAATATTCCTTAAGAGATATGCAAATATTTTCAACGGATTCTTGTTCAGGGCGTCGTTGACTATGACTGAGTACAATTTCAAGACATTCCAACATACTTGGAATGTCCAAGTGCATGGATCGCTTTTCGGATTTTCAAAAATTCATTAAAAATATTCTTCAAGAGATATGCAAATATATTCAACGGATTCTTGTTCAGGGCATGCTTGACTATGACTGTGTACAATTTCAAGACATTCCAAGATACTTTTGGGGTCTTTTTTGACAAAAAAGTTAAGTCACTGCCTAAGTGCATGGATCGCTTTCCTGATTTTCAAAAATTCATTAAAAATATTCCTTAAGCGATATGCAAATATTTTCAACGGATTCTTGTTCAGGGCGTCGTTGACTATGACTGAGTACAATTTCAAGACATTCCAACATACTTGGAATGTCCAAGTGCATGGATCGCTTTCCTGATTTTCAAAAGTTCATTAAAAATATTCTTCAAGAGATATGCAAATATATTCAACCGATTCTTGTTCAGGGCATGCTTGACTATGACTGTGTACAATTTCAAGACATTCCAAGATACTTTTGTGGTCTTTTTTGAATAAAAAGTTAAGTCACTGCCTAAGTGCACAGACTTTCCTCATTTTCAAAAATTCATTAAAAATATTCCTTAAGAGATATGCAAATATTTTCAATTGATTCTTGTTCAGGGCGTCGTTGACTATGACTGAGTACAATTTCAAGACATTCCAACATACTTGGAATGTCCAAGTGCATGGATCGCTTTTCGGATTTTCAAAAATTCATTAAAAATATTCTTCAAGAGATATGCAAATATATTCAACGGTTTCTTGTTCAGGGCATGCTTGACTATGACTGTGTACAATTTCAAGACATTCCAAGATACTTTTGGGGTCTTTTTTGACAAAAAAGTTAAGTCACTGCCTAAGTGCATGGATTGCTTTCCTGATTTTCAAAAATTCATTAAAAATATTCCTTAAGCGATATGCAAATATTTTCAACGGATTCTTGTTCAGGGCGTCGTTGACTATGACTGAGTACAATTTCAAGACATTCCAACATACTTGGAATATCCAAGTGCATGGATCGCTTTCCGGATTTTCAAAAATTCATTAAAAATATTCTTCAAGAGATATGCAAATATATTCAACGGATTCTTGTTCAGGGCATGCTTGACTATGACTGTGTACAATTTCAAGACATTCCAATTTACTTTTGGGTTTTTTTTTGAAAAAAAAGTCAAGTCACTAAGTGCATCAGGGCAAATGGATCGTTTCATTCGTCTCACCTGATATCCTGCTGTGTGATCCACGGTGTCCAAACGTTTGTTTCCAGCGACTGGACGACATGGATGAACTCCTGCAGCTTTAATTCTTTAAAAACAACCCAAAAACATCAAAAGTTAAGTCACTGCCTAAGTGCATGGATCGCTTTCCTGATTTTCAAAAATTCATTAAAAATATTCCTCAAGAGATATGCAAATATATTCAACGGATTCTTGTTCAGGGCATGCTTGACTATGACTGTGTACAATTTCAAGACATTCCAAGATACTTTTGGGGTCTTTTTTGAAAAAAAAGTCAAGTCACTAAGTGCATCAGGGCAAATGGATCGTTTCCTCCGTCTCACCTTATTTCCTGCTGTGTGATCCATGGTGTCCAAACGTTTGTTTCCAGCGACTGGGCGACATGGATGAACTCCTGCAGCTTTAATGCTTTAAAAACAAACCAAAAACATCAAAATTTAAGTCACTGCCTAAGTGCATGGATCGCTTTCCTAATTTTCAAAAATTCATTAAAAATATTCCTTAAGAGATATGCAAATATTTTCAATTGATTCTTGTTCAGGGCGTCGTTGACTATGACTGAGTACAATTTCAAGACATTCCAACATACTTGGAATGTCCAAGTGCATGGATCGCTTTTCGGATTTTCAAAAATTCATTAAAAATATTCTTCAAGAGATATGCAAATATATTCAACGGATTCTTGTTCAGGGCATGCTTGACTATGACTGTGTACAATTTCAAGACATTCCAAGATACTTTTGGGGTCTTTTTTGAATAAAAAGTTAAGTCACTGCCTAAGTGCACAGAAATTCCTCATTTTCAAAAATTCATTAAAAATATTCCTTAAGAGATATGCAAATATTTTCAATAGATTCTTGTTCAGGGCGTCGTTGACTATGACTGAGTACAATTTCAAGACATTCCAACTTACTTGGAATGTCCAAGTGCATGGATAGCTTTCCGGATTTTCAAAAATTCATTCAAAATATTCTTCAAGAGATATGCAAATATATTCAACAGGTTCTTGTTCAGGGCATGCTTGACTATGACTGTGTACAATTTCAAGACATTCCAAGATACTTTTGGGGTCTTTTTTGACGAAAAAGTTAAGTCACTGCCTAAGTGCATGGATCGCTTTCCTGATTTTCAGAAATTCTTTAAAAATATTCCTTAAACGATATGCAAATATTTTCAACGGATTCTTGTTCAGGGCGTCGTTGACTATGACTGAGTACAATTTCAAGACATTCCAACATACTTGGAATGTCCAAGTGCATGGATCAATTTCCTGATTTTCAAAAGTTCATTAAAAATATTCTTCAAGAGATATGCAAATATATTCAACGGATTCTTGTTCAGGGCATGCTTGACTATGACTGTGTACAATTTCAAGACATTCCAAGATACTTTTGGGGTCTTTTTTGAATAAAAAGTTAAGTCACTGCCTAAGTGCATGGATCGCTTTCCTGATTTTCAGAAATTCTTTAAAAATATTCCTTAAACGATATGCAAATATTTTCAACGGATTCTTGTTCAGGGCGTCGTTGACTATGACTGAGTACAATTTCAAGACATTCCAACATACTTGGAATGTCCAAGTGCATGGATCGCTTTCCTGATTTTCAAAAGTTCATTAAAAATATTCTTCAAGAGATATGCAAATATATTCAACGGATTCTTGTTCAGGGCATGCTTGACTATGACTGTGTACAATTTCAAGACATTCCAAGATACCTTTGGGGTCTTTTTTGAATAAAAAGTTAAGTCACTGCCGAAGTGCACAGACTTTCCTCATTTTCAAAAATTCATTAAAAATATTCCTTAAGAGATATGCAAATATTTTCAACGGATTCTTGTTCAGGGCGTCGTTGACTATGACTGAGTACAATTTCAAGACATTCCAACATACTTGGAATGTCCAAGTGCATGGATCGCTTTCCTGATTTTCAAAAATTCATTAAAAATATTCTTCAAGAGATATGCAAATATATTCAACGGATTCTTGTTCAGGGCATGCTTGACTATGACTGTGTACAATTTCAAGACATTCCAAGATACTTTTGGGGTCTTTTTTGACAAAAAAGTTAAGTCACTGCCTAAGTGCATGGATCGCTTTCCTGATTTTCAAAAATTCATTAAAAATATTCCTTAAGCGATATGCAAATATTTTCAACGGATTCTTGTTCAGGGCGTCGTTGACTATGACTGAGTACAATTTCAAGACATTCCAACATACTTGGAATGTCCAAGTGCATGGATCGCTTTCCTGATTTTCAAAAGTTCATTAAAAATATTCTTCAAGAGATATGCAAATATATTCAACCGATTCTTGTTCAGGGCATGCTTGACTATGACTGTGTACAATTTCAAGACATTCCAAGATACTTTTGTGGTCTTTTTTGAATAAAAAGTTAAGTCACTGCCTAAGTGCACAGACTTTCCTCATTTTCAAAAATTCATTAAAAATATTCCTTAAGAGATATGCAAATATTTTCAATTGATTCTTGTTCAGGGCGTCGTTGACTATGACTGAGTACAATTTCAAGACATTCCAACATACTTGGAATGTCCAAGTGCATGGATCGCTTTTCGGATTTTCAAAAATTCATTAAAAATATTCTTCAAGAGATATGCAAATATATTCAACGGTTTCTTGTTCAGGGCATGCTTGACTATGACTGTGTACAATTTCAAGACATTCCAAGATACTTTTGGGGTCTTTTTTGACAAAAAAGTTAAGTCACTGCCTAAGTGCATGGATTGCTTTCCTGATTTTCAAAAATTCATTAAAAATATTCCTTAAGCGATATGCAAATATTTTCAACGGATTCTTGTTCAGGGCGTCGTTGACTATGACTGAGTACAATTTCAAGACATTCCAACATACTTGGAATATCCAAGTGCATGGATCGCTTTCCGGATTTTCAAAAATTCATTAAAAATATTCTTCAAGAGATATGCAAATATATTCAACGGATTCTTGTTCAGGGCATGCTTGACTATGACTGTGTACAATTTCAAGACATTCCAATTTACTTTTGGGTTTTTTTTTGAAAAAAAAGTCAAGTCACTAAGTGCATCAGGGCAAATGGATCGTTTCATTCGTCTCACCTGATATCCTGCTGTGTGATCCACGGTGTCCAAACGTTTGTTTCCAGCGACTGGACGACATGGATGAACTCCTGCAGCTTTAATTCTTTAAAAACAACCCAAAAACATCAAAAGTTAAGTCACTGCCTAAGTGCATGGATCGCTTTCCTGATTTTCAGAAATTCTTTAAAAATATTCCTTAAGCGATATGCAAATATTTTCAACGGATTCTTGTTCAGGGCGTCGTTGACTATGACTGAGTACAATTTCAAGACATTCCAACATACTTGGAATGTCCAAGTGCATGGATCGCTTTCCTGATTTTCAAAAGTTCATTAAAAATATTCTTCAAGAGATATGCAAATATATTCAACGGATTCTTGTTCAGGGCATGCTTGACTATGACTGTGTACAATTTCAAGACATTCCAAGATACCTTTGGGGTCTTTTTTGGATAAAAAGTTAAGTCACTGCCTAAGTGCACAGACTTTCATCATTTTCAAAAATTCATTAAAAATATTCCTTAAGAGATATGCAAATATTTTCAATGGATTCTTGTTCAGGGTGTCGTTGACTATGACCGAGTACAATTTCAAGACATTCCAACATACTTGGAATGTCCAAGTGCATGGATCGCTTTCCGGATTTTCAAAAATTCATTAAAAATATTCTTCAAGAGATATGCAAATATATTCAACGGATTCTTGTTCAGGGCACTCTTGACTATGACTGTGTACAATTTCAAGACATTCCAAGATACTTTTGGGGTCTTTTTTGACGAAAAAGTTAAGTCACTGCCTAAGTGCATGGATCGCTTTCCTGATTTTCAGAAATTCTTTAAAAATATTCCTTAAACGATATGCAAATATTTTCAACGGATTCTTGTTCAGGGCGTCGTTGACTATGACTGAGTACAATTTCAAGACATTCCAACATACTTGGAATGTCCAAGTGCATGGATCGCTTTCCTGATTTTCAAAAGTTCATTAAAAATATTCTTCAAGAGATATGCAAATATATTCAACGGATTCTTGTTCAGGGCATGCTTGACTATGACTGTGTACAATTTCAAGACATTCCAAGATACTTTTGGGGTCTTTTTTGAATAAAAAGTTAAGTCACTGCCTGAGTGCACAGACTTTCCTCATTTTCAAAAATTCATTAAAAATATTCCTTAAGAGATATGCAAATATTTTCAATTGATTCTTGTTCAGGGCGTCGTTGACTATGACTGAGTACAATTTCAAGACATTCCAACATACTTGGAATGTCCAAGTGCATGGATCGCTTTCCTGATTTTCAAAAGTTCATTAAAAATATTCTTCAAGAGATATGCAAATATATTCAACGGATTCTTGTTCAGGGCATGCTTGACTATGACTGTGTACAATTTCAAGACATTCCAAGATACTTTTGGGGTCTTTTTTGAATAAAAAGTTAAGTCACTGCCTAAGTGCACAGACTTTCCTCATTTTCAAAAATTCATTAAAAATATTCCTTAAGAGATATGCAAATATTTTCAATTGATTCTTGTTCAGGGCGTCGTTGACTATGACTGAGTACAATTTCAAGACATTCCAACATACTTGGAATGTCCAAGTGCATGGATCGCTTTTCGGATTTTCAAAAATTCATTAAAAATATTCTTCAAGAGATATGCAAATATATTCAACGGATTCTTGTTCAGGGCATGCTTGACTATGACTGTGTACAATTTCAAGACATTCCAAGATACTTTTGGGGTCTTTTTTGAATAAAAAGTTAAGTCACTGCCTAAGTGCATGAATCGCTTTCCTGATTTTCAAAAATTCATTAAAAATATTCCTTAAGCGATATGCAAATATTTTCAACGGATTCTTGTTCAGGGCGTCGTTGACTATGACTGAGTACAATTTCAAAACATTCCAACATACTTGGAATGTCCAAGTGCATGGATCGCTTTCCTGATTTTCAAAAGTTCATTAAAAATATTCTTCAAGAGATATGCAAATATATTCAACGGATTCTTGTTCAGGGCATGCTTGACTATGACTGTGTACAATTTCGAGACATTCCAAGATACCTTTGGGGTCTTTTTTGAATAAAAAGTTAAGTCACTGCCTAAGTGCACAGACTTTCATCATTTTCAAAAATTCATTAAAAATATTCCTTAAGAGATATGCAAATATTTTCAATGGATTCTTGTTCAGGGCGTCGTTGACTATGACCGAGTACAATTTCAAGACATTCCAACATACTTGGAATGTCCAAGTGCATGGATCGCTTTCCTGATTTTCAAAAGTTCATTAAAAATATTCTTCAAGAGATATGCAAATATATTCAACGGATTCTTGTTCAGGGCATGCTTGACTATGACTGTGTACAATTTCAAGACATTCCAAGATACTTTTGGGGTCTTTTTTGAATAAAAAGTTAAGTCACTGCCTAAGTGCACAGACTTTCCTCATTTTCAAAAATTCATTAAAAATATTCCTTAAGAGATATGCAAATATTTTCAATTGATTCTTGTTCAGGGCGTCGTTGACTATGACTGAGTACAATTTCAAGACATTCCAACATACTTGGAATGTCCAAGTGCATGGATCGCTTTTCGGATTTTCAAAAATTCATTAAAAATATTCTTCAAGAGATATGCAAATATATTCAACGGATTCTTGTTCAGGGCATGCTTGACTATGACTGTGTACAATTTCAAGACATTCCAAGATACTTTTGGGGTCTTTTTTGACGAAAAAGTTAAGTCACTGCCTAAGTGCATGGATCGCTTTCCTGATTTTCAAAAATTCATTAAAAATATTCCTTAAGCGATATGCAAATATTTTCAACGGATTCTTGTTCAGGGCGTCGTTGACTATGACTGAGTACAATTTCAAGACATTCCAACATACTTGGAATGTCCAAGTGCATGGATCGCTTTCCTGATTTTCAAAAGTTCATTAAAAATATTCTTCAAGAGATATGCAAATATATTCAACGGATTCTTGTTCAGGGCATGCTTGACTATGACTGTGTACAATTTCGAGACATTCCAAGATACCTTTGGGGTCTTTTTTGAATAAAAAGTTAAGTCACTGCCTAAGTGCATGGATCGCTTTCCTGATTTTCAGAAATTCTTTAAAAATATTCCTTAAGAGATATGCAAATATTTTCAATGGATTCTTGTTCAGGGCGTCGTTGACTATGACTGAGTACAATTTCAAGACATTCCAACATACTTGGAATGTCCAAGTGCATGGATCGCTTTCCTGATTTTCAAAAGTTCATTAAAAATATTCTTCAAGAGATATGCAAATATATTCAACGGATTCTTGTTCAGGGCATGCTTGACTATGACTGTGTACAATTTCAAGACATTCCAAGATACTTTTGGGGTCTTTTTTGAATAAAAAGTTAAGTCACTGCCTAAGTGCACAGACTTTCCTCATTTTCAAAAATTCATTAAAAATATTCCTTAAGAGATATGCAAATATTTTCAATTGATTCTTGTTCAGGGCGTCGTTGACTATGACTGAGTACAATTTCAAGACATTCCAACATACTTGGAATGTCCAAGTGCATGGATCGCTTTTCGGATTTTCAAAAATTCATTAAAAATATTCTTCAAGAGATATGCAAATATATTCAACGGATTCTTGTTCAGGGCATGCTTGACTATGACTGTGTACAATTTCGAGACATTCCAAGATACCTTTGGGGTCTTTTTTGAATAAAAAGTTAAGTCACTGCCTAAGTGCACAGACTTTCAAAAATTCATTAAAAATATTCCTTAAGAGATATGCAAATATTTTCAATGGATTCTTGTTCAGGGCGTCGTTGACTATGACCGAGTACAATTTCAAGACATTCCAACATACTTGGAATGTCCAAGTGCATGGATCGCTTTCCGGATTTTCAAAAATTCATTAAAAATATTCTTCAAGAGATATGCAAATATATTCAACGGATTCTTGTTCAGGGCATGCTTGACTATGACTGTGTACAATTTCAAGACATTCCAAGATACCTTTGGGGTCTTTTTTGAATAAAAAGTTAAGTCACTGCCTAAGTGCACAGACTTTCATCATTTTCAAAAATTCATTAAAAATATTCCTTAAGAGATATGCAAATATTTTCAATGGATTCTTGTTCAGGGCGTCGTTGACTATGACCGAGTACAATTTCAAGACATTCCAACATACTTGGAATGTCCAAGTGCATGGATCACTTTCCGGATTTTCAAAAATTCATTAAAAATATTCTTCAAGAGATATGCAAATATATTCAACGGATTCTTGTTCAGGGCATTCTTGACTATGACTGTGTACAATTTCAAGACATTCCAAGATACTTTTGGGGTCTTTTTTGACGAAAAAGTTAAGTCACTGCCTAAGTGCATGGATCGCTTTCCTGATTTTCAGAAATTCTTTAAAAATATTCCTTAAACGATACGCAAATATTTTCAACGGATTCTTGTTCAGGGCGTCGTTGACTATGACTGAGTACAATTTCAAGACATTCCAACATACTTGGAATGTCCAAGTGCATGGATCGCTTTCCTGATTTTCAAAAGTTCATTAAAAATATTCTTCAAGAGATATGCAAATATATTCAACGGATTCTTGTTCAGGGCATGCTTGACTATGACTGTGTACAATTTCAAGACATTCCAAGATACGTTTGGGGTCTTTTTTGACAAAAAAGTTAAGTCACTGCCTAAGTGCATGGATCGCTTTCCTGATTTTCAAAAATTCATTAGAAATATTCCTTAAGCGATATGCAAATATTTTCAACGGATTCTTGTTCAGGGCGTCGTTGACTATGACTGAGTACAATTTCAAGACATTCCAACATACTTGGAATGTCCAAGTGCATGGATCGCTTTCCTGATTTTCAAAAGTTCATTAAAAATATTCTTCAAGAGATATGCAAATATATTTAACGGATTCTTGTTCAGGGCATGCTTGACTATGACTGTGTACAATTTCAAGACATTCCAAGATACCTTTGGGGTCTTTTTTGAATAAAAAGTTAAGTCACTGCCTAAATGCACAGACTTTCATCATTTTCAAAAATTCATTAAAAATATTCCTTAAACGATATGCAAATATTTTCAATGGATTCTTGTTCAGGGCGTCGTTGACTATGACTGAGTACAATTTCAAGACATTCCAACATACTTGGAATGTCCAAGTGCATGGATCGCTTTCCTGATTTTCAAAAGTTCATTAAAAATATTCTTCAAGAGATATGCAAATATATTCAACGGATTCTTGTTCAGGGCATGCTTGACTATGACTGTGTACAATTTCAAGACATTCCAAGATACTTTTGGGGTCTTTTTTGACGAAAAAGTTAAGTCACTGCCTAAGTGCATGGATCGCTTTCCTGATTTTCAGAAATTCTTTAAAAATATTCCTTAAACGATATGCAAATATTTTCAACGGATTCTTGTTCAGGGCGTCGTTGACTATGACTGAGTACAATTTCAAGACATTCCAACATACTTGGAATGTCCAAGTGCATGGATCGCTTTCCTGATTTTCAAAAGTTCATTAAAAATATTCTTCAAGAGATATGCAAATATATTCAACGGATTCTTGTTCAGGGCATGCTTGACTATGACTGTGTACAATTTCAAGACATTCCAAGATACTTTTGGGGTCTTTTTTGAATAAAAAGTTAAGTCACTGCCTAAGTGCACAGACTTTCCTCATTTTCAAAAATTCATTAAAAATATTCCTTAAGAGATATGCAAATATTTTCAATTGATTCTTGTTCAAGGCGTCGTTGACTATGACTGAGTACAATTTCAAGACATTCCAACATACTTTGAATGTCCAAGTGCATGGATCGCTTTTCGGATTTTCAAAAATTCATTAAAAATATTCTTCAAGAGATATGCAAATATATTCAACGGATTCTTGTTCAGGGCATGCTTGACTATGACTGTGTACAATTTCAAGACATTCCAACATACTTTGAATGTCCAGGTACATGGATCGCTTTCCTGATTTTCAAAAGTTCATTAAAAATATTCTTCAAGAGATATGCAAATATATTCAACGGATTCTTGTTCAGGGCATGCTTGACTATGACTGTGTACAATTTCAAGACATTCCAAGATACGTTTGGGGTCTTTTTTGACAAAAAAGTTAAGTCACTGCCTAAGTGCATGGATCGCTTTCCTTCTTCAAAAATTCATTAGAAATATTCCTTAAGCGATATGCAAATATTTTCAACGGATTCTTGTTCAGGGCGTCGTTGACTATGACTGAGTACAATTTCAAGACATTCCAACATACTTGGAATGTCCAAGTGCATGGATCGCTTTCCTGATTTTCAAAAGTTCATTAAAAATATTCTTCAAGAGATATGCAAATATATTCAACGGATTCTTGTTCAGGGCATGCTTGACTATGACTGTGTACAATTTCAAGACATTCCAAGATACCTTTGGGGTCTTTTTTGAATAAAAAGTTAAGTCACTGCCTAAATGCACAGACTTTCATCATTTTCAAAAATTCATTAAAAATATTCCTTAAACGATATGCAAATATTTTCGACGGATTCTTGTTCAGGGCGTCGTTGACTATGACTGAGTACAATTTCAAGACATTCCAACATACTTGGAATGTCCAAGTGCATGGATCGCTTTCCTGATTTTCAAAAGTTCATTAAAAATATTCTTCAAGAGATATGCAAATATATTCAACGGATTCTTGTTCAGGGCATGCTTGACTATGACTGTGTACAATTTCAAGACATTCCAAGATACTTTTGGGGTCTTTTTTGAATAAAAAGTTAAGTCACTGCCTAAGTGCACAGACTTTCCTCATTTTCAAAAATTCATTAAAAATATTCCTTAAGAGATATGCAAATATTTTCAATGGATTCTTGTTCAGGGCGTCGTTGACTATGACCGAGTACAATTTCAAGACATTCCAACATACTTGGAATGTCCAAGTGCATGGATCGCTTTCCGGATTTTCAAAAATTCATTAAAAATATTCTTCAAGAGATATGCAAATATATTCAACGGATTCTTGTTCAGGGCATTCTTGACTATGACTGTGTACAATTTCAAGACATTCCAAGATACTTTTGGGGTCTTTTTTGACGAAAAAGTTAAGTCACTGCCTAAGTGCATGGATCGCTTTCCTGATTTTCAGAAATTCTTTAAAAATATTCCTTAAACGATATGCAAATATTTTCAACGGATTCTTGTTCAGGGCGTCGTTGACTATGACTGAGTACAATTTCAAGACATTCCAACATACTTTGAATGTCCAAGTGCATGGATCGCTTTTCGGATTTTCAAAAATTCATTAAAAATATTCTTCAAGAGATATGCAAATATATTCAACGGATTCTTGTTCAGGGCATGCTTGACTATGACTGTGTACAATTTCAAGACATTCCAACATACTTTGAATGTCCAGGTACATGGATCGCTTTCCTGATTTTCAAAAGTTCATTAAAAATATTCTTCAAGAGATATGCAAATATATTCAACGGATTCTTGTTCAGGGCATGCTTGACTATGACTGTGTACAATTTCAAGACATTCCAAGATACTTTTGGGGTCTTTTTTGAATAAAAAGTTAAGTCACTGCCTAAGTGCACAGACTTTCCTCATTTTCAAAAATTCATTAAAAATATTCCTTAAGAGATATGCAAATATTTTCAATTGATTCTTGTTCAGGGCGTCGTTGACTATGACTGAGTACAATTTCAAGACATTCCAACATACTTTGAATGTCCAAGTGCATGGATCGCTTTTCGGATTTTCAAAAATTCATTAAAAATATTCTTCAAGAGATATGCAAATATATTCAACGGATTCTTGTTCAGGGCATGCTTGACTATGACTGTGTACAATTTCAAGACATTCCAACATACTTTGAATGTCCAGGTACATGGATCGCTTTCCTGATTTTCAAAAGTTCATTAAAAATATTCTTCAAGAGATATGCAAATATATTCAACGGATTCTTGTTCAGGGCATGCTTGACTATGACTGTGTACAATTTCAAGACATTCCAAGATACTTTTGGGGTCTTTTTTGAATAAAAAGTTAAGTCACTGCCTAAGTGCACAGAAATTCCTCATTTTCAAAAATTCATTAAAAATATTCCTTAAGAGATATGCAAATATTTTCAATTGATTCTTGTTCAGAGCGTCGTTGACTATGACTGAGTACAATTTCAAGACATTCCAACATACTTGGAATGTCCAAGTGCATGGATCGCTTTTCGGATTTTCAAAAATTCATTAAAAATATTCTTCAAGAGATATGCAAATATATTCAACGGATTCTTGTTCAGGGCATGCTTGACTATGACTGTGTACAATTTCAAGACATTCCAAGATACTTTTGGGGTCTTTTTTGACGAAAAAGTTAAGTCACTGCCTAAGTGCATGGATCGCTTTCCTGATTTTCAAAAATTCATTAAAAATATTCCTTAAGCGATATGCAAATATTTTCAACGGATTCTTGTTCAGGGCGTCGTTGACTATGACTGAGTACAATTTCAAGACATTCCAACATACTTGGAATGTCCAAGTGCATGGATCGCTTTCCTGATTTTCAAAAGTTCATTAAAAATATTCTTCAAGAGATATGCAAATATATTCAACGGATTCTTGTTCAGGGCATGCTTGACTATGACTGTGTACAATTTCAAGACATTCCAAGATACTTTTGGGGTCTTTTTTGACGAAAAAGTTAAGTCACTGCCTAAGTGCATGGATCGCTTTCCTGATTTTCAGAAATTCTTTAAAAATATTCCTTAAACGATATGCAAATATTTTCAACGGATTCTTGTTCAGGGCGTCGTTGACTATGACTGAGTACAATTTCAAGACATTCCAACATACTTGGAATGTCCAAGTGCATGGATCGCTTTCCTGATTTTCAAAAGTTCATTAAAAATATTCTTCAAGAGATATGCAAATATATTCAACGGATTCTTGTTCAGGGCATGCTTGACTATGACTGTGTACAATTTCAAGACATATCAAGATACTTTTGGGGTCTTTTTTGAATAAAAAGTTAAGTCACTGCCTAAGTGCACAGACTTTCCTCATTTTCAAAAATTCATTAAAAATATTCCTTAAGAGATATGCAAATATTTTCAATTGATTCTTGTTCAGGGCGTCGTTGACTATGACTGAGTACAATTTCAAGACATTCCAACATACTTGGAATGTCCAAGTGCATGGATCGCTTTTCGGATTTTCAAAAATTCATTAAAAATATTCTTCAAGAGATATGCAAATATATTCAACGGTTTCTTGTTCAGGGCATGCTTGACTATGACTGTGTACAATTTCAAGACATTCCAAGATACTTTTGGGGTCTTTTTTGACAAAAAAGTTAAGTCACTGCCTAAGTGCATGGATTGCTTTCCTGATTTTCAAAAATTCATTAAAAATATTCCTTAAGCGATATGCAAATATTTTCAACGGATTCTTGTTCAGGGCGTCGTTGACTATGACTGAGTACAATTTCAAGACATTCCAACATACTTGGAATGTCCAAGTGCATGGATCGCTTTCCGGATTTTCAAAAATTCATTTAAAATATTCTTCAAGAGATATGCAAATATATTCAACGGATTCTTGTTCAGGGCATGCTTGACTATGACTGTGTACGCTTTCAAGACATTCCAAGATACTTTTGGGGTCTTTTTTGAATAAAAAGTTAAGTCACTGCCTAAGTGCACAGACTTTCCTCATTTTCAAAAATTCATTAAAAATATTCCTTAAGAGATATGCAAATATTTTCAATTGATTCTTGTTCAGGGCGTCGTTGACTATGACTGAGTACAATTTCAAGACATTCCAACATACTTGGAATGTCCAAGTGCATGGATCGCTTTTCGGATTTTCAAAAATTCATTAAAAATATTCTTCAAGAGATATGCAAATATATTCAACGGTTTCTTGTTCAGGGCATGCTTGACTATGACTGTGTACAATTTCAAGACATTCCAAGATACTTTTGGGGTCTTTTTTGACAAAAAAGTTAAGTCACTGCCTAAGTGCATGGATTGCTTTCCTGATTTTCAAAAATTCATTAAAAATATTCCTTAAGAGATATGCAAATATTTTCAATTGATTCTTGTTCAGGGCGTCGTTGACTATGACTGAGTACAATTTCAAGACATTCCAACATACTTGGAATGTCCAAGTGCATGGATCGCTTTTCGGATTTTCAAAAATTCATTAAAAATATTCTTCAAGAGATATGCAAATATATTCAACGGTTTCTTGTTCAGGGCATGCTTGACTATGACTGTGTACAATTTCAAGACATTCCAAGATACTTTTGGGGTCTTTTTTGACAAAAAAGTTAAGTCACTGCCTAAGTGCATGGATTGCTTTCCTGATTTTCAAAAATTCATTAAAAATATTCCTTAAGCGATATGCAAATATTTTCAACGGATTCTTGTTCAGGGCGTCGTTGACTATGACTGAGTACAATTTCAAGACATTCCAACATACTTGGAATGTCCAAGTGCATGGATCGCTTTCCGGATTTTCAAAAATTCATTTAAAATATTCTTCAAGAGATATGCAAATATATTCAACGGATTCTTGTTCAGGGCATGCTTGACTATGACTGTGTACGCTTTCAAGACATTCCAAGATACTTTTGGGGTCTTTTTTGAATAAAAAGTTAAGTCACTGCCTAAGTGCACAGACTTTCCTCATTTCCAAAAATTCATTAAAAATATTCCTTAAGAGATATGCAAATATTTTCAATGGATTCTTGTTCAGGGCGTCGTTGACTATGACCGAGTACAATTTCAAGACATTCCAACATACTTGGAATGTCCAAGTGCATGGATCGCTTTCCGGATTTTCAAAAATTCATTAAAAATATTCTTCAAGAGATATGCAAATATATTCAACGGATTCTTGTTCAGGGCATGCTTGACTATGACTGTGTACAATTTCAAGACATTCCAAGATACTTTTGGGGTCTTTTTTGACGAAAAAGTTAAGTCACTGCCTAAGTGCATGGATCGCTTTCCTGATTTTCAAAAATTCATTAAAAATATTCCTTAAGCGATATGCAAATATTTTCAACGGATTCTTGTTCAGGGCGTCGTTGACTATGACTGAGTACAATTTCAAGACATTCCAACATACTTGGAATGTCCAAGTGCATGGATCGCTTTCCTGATTTTCAAAAGTTCATTAAAAATATTCTTCAAGAGATATGCAAATATATTCAACGGTTTCTTGTTCAGGGCATGCTTGACTATGACTGTGTACAATTTCAAGACATTCCAAGATACTTTTGGGGTCTTTTTTGACAAAAAAGTTAAGTCACTGCCTAAGTGCATGGATTGCTTTCCTGATTTTCAAAAATTCATTAAAAATATTCCTTAAGCGATATGCAAATATTTTCAACGGATTCTTGTTCAGGGCGTCGTTGACTATGACTGAGTACAATTTCAAGACATTCCAACATACTTGGAATGTCCAAGTGCATGGATCGCTTTCCGGATTTTCAAAAATTCATTTAAAATATTCTTCAAGAGATATGCAAATATATTCAACGGATTCTTGTTCAGGGCATGCTTGACTATGACTGTGTACGCTTTCAAGACATTCCAAGATACTTTTGGGGTCTTTTTTGAATAAAAAGTTAAGTCACTGCCTAAGTGCACAGACTTTCCTCATTTTCAAAAATTCATTAAAAATATTCCTTAAGAGATATGCAAATATTTTCAATTGATTCTTGTTCAGGGCGTCGTTGACTATGACTGAGTACAATTTCAAGACATTCCAACATACTTGGAATGTCCAAGTGCATGGATCGCTTTTCGGATTTTCAAAAATTCATTAAAAATATTCTTCAAGAGATATGCAAATATATTCAACGGTTTCTTGTTCAGGGCATGCTTGACTATGACTGTGTACAATTTCAAGACATTCCAAGATACTTTTGGGGTCTTTTTTGACAAAAAAGTTAAGTCACTGCCTAAGTGCATGGATTGCTTTCCTGATTTTCAAAAATTCATTAAAAATATTCCTTAAGAGATATGCAAATATTTTCAATTGATTCTTGTTCAGGGCGTCGTTGACTATGACTGAGTACAATTTCAAGACATTCCAACATACTTGGAATGTCCAAGTGCATGGATCGCTTTTCGGATTTTCAAAAATTCATTAAAAATATTCTTCAAGAGATATGCAAATATATTCAACGGTTTCTTGTTCAGGGCATGCTTGACTATGACTGTGTACAATTTCAAGACATTCCAAGATACTTTTGGGGTCTTTTTTGACAAAAAAGTTAAGTCACTGCCTAAGTGCATGGATTGCTTTCCTGATTTTCAAAAATTCATTAAAAATATTCCTTAAGCGATATGCAAATATTTTCAACGGATTCTTGTTCAGGGCGTCGTTGACTATGACTGAGTACAATTTCAAGACATTCCAACATACTTGGAATGTCCAAGTGCATGGATCGCTTTCCGGATTTTCAAAAATTCATTTAAAATATTCTTCAAGAGATATGCAAATATATTCAACGGATTCTTGTTCAGGGCATGCTTGACTATGACTGTGTACGCTTTCAAGACATTCCAAGATACTTTTGGGGTCTTTTTTGAATAAAAAGTTAAGTCACTGCCTAAGTGCACAGACTTTCCTCATTTCCAAAAATTCATTAAAAATATTCCTTAAGAGATATGCAAATATTTTCAATGGATTCTTGTTCAGGGCGTCGTTGACTATGACCGAGTACAATTTCAAGACATTCCAACATACTTGGAATGTCCAAGTGCATGGATCGCTTTCCGGATTTTCAAAAATTCATTAAAAATATTCTTCAAGAGATATGCAAATATATTCAACGGATTCTTGTTCAGGGCATGCTTGACTATGACTGTGTACAATTTCAAGACATTCCAAGATACTTTTGGGGTCTTTTTTGACGAAAAAGTTAAGTCACTGCCTAAGTGCATGGATCGCTTTCCTGATTTTCAAAAATTCATTAAAAATATTCCTTAAGCGATATGCAAATATTTTCAACGGATTCTTGTTCAGGGCGTCGTTGACTATGACTGAGTACAATTTCAAGACATTCCAACATACTTGGAATGTCCAAGTGCATGGATCGCTTTCCGGATTTTCAAAAATTCATTAAAAATATTCTTCAAGAGATATGCAAATATATTCAACGGATTCTTATTCAGGGCATGCTTGACTATGACTGTGTACAATTTCAAGACATTCCAATTTACTTTTGGGGTTTTTTTTGAAAAAAAAGTCAAGTCACTAAGTGCATCAGGGCAAATGGATCGTTTCCTTCGTCTCACCTGATATCCTGCTGTGTGATCCACGGTGTCCAAACGTTTGTTTCCAGCGACTGGACGACATGGATGAACTCCTGCAGCTTTAATTCTTTAAAAACAACCCAAAAACATCAAAAGTTAAGTCACTGCCTAAGTGCATGGATCGCTTTCCTGATTTTCAAAAATTCATTAAAAATATTCCTCAAGAGATATGCAAATATATTCAACGGATTCTTGTTCAGGGCATGCTTGACTATGACTGTGTACAATTTCAAGACATTCCAAGATACTTTTGGGGTCTTTTTTGAATAAAAAGTTAAGTCACTGCCTAAGTGCACAGACTTTCCTCATTTTCAAAAATTCATTAAAAATATTCCTTAAGAGATATGCAAATATTTTCAATTGATTCTTGTTCAGGGCGTCGTTGACTATGACTGAGTACAATTTCAAGACATTCCAACATACTTGGAATGTCCAAGTGCATGGATCGCTTTTCGGATTTTCAAAAATTCATTAAAAATATTCTTCAAGAGATATGCAAATATATTCAACGGATTCTTGTTCAGGGCAGGCTTGACTATGACTGTGTACAATTTCAAGACATTCCAAGATACTTTTGGGGTCTTTTTTGACAAAAAAGTTAAGTCACTGCCTAAGTGCATGGATCGCTTTCCTGATTTTCAGAAATTCTTTAAAAATATTCCTTAAGCGATATGCAAATATTTTCAACGGATTCTTGTTCAGGGCGTCGTTGACTATGACTGAGTACAATTTCAAGACATTCCAACATACTTGGAATGTCCAAGTGCATGGATCGCTTTCCTGATTTTCAAAAATTCATTAAAAATATTCTTCAAGAGATATGCAAATATATTCAACGGATTCTTGTTCAGGGCATGCTTGACTATGACTGTGTACAATTTCAAGACATTCCAAGATACCTTTGGGGTCTTTTTTGAATAAAAAGTTAAGTCACTGCCTAAGTGCACAGACTTTCATCATTTTCAAAAATTCATTAAAAATATTCCTTAAGAGATATGCAAATATTTTCAATGGATTCTTGTTCAGGGCGTCGTTGACTATGACCGAGTACAATTTCAAGACATTCCAACATACTTGGAATGTCCAAGTGCATGGATCGCTTTCCGGATTTTCAAAAATTCATTAAAAATATTCTTCAAGAGATATGCAAATATATTCAACGGATTCTTGTTCAGGGCATGCTTGACTATGACTGTGTACAATTTCAAGACATTCCAAGATACTTTTGGGGTCTTTTTTGACAAAAAAGTTAAGTCACTGCCTAAGTGCATGGATCGCTTTCCTCATTTTCAGAAATTCATTAAAAATATTCCTTAAGCGATATGCAAATATTTTCAACGGATTCTTGTTCAGGGCGTCGTTGACTATGACTGAGTACAATTTCAAGACATTCCAACATACTTGGAATGTCCAAGTGCATGGATCGCTTTCCTGATATTCAAAAGTTCATTAAAAATATTCTTCAAGAGATATGCAAATATATTCAACGGATTCTTGTTCAGGGCATGCTTGACTATGACTGTGTACAATTTCAAGACATTCCAAGATACCTTTGGGGTCTTTTTTGAATAAAAAGTTAAGTCACTGCCTAAGTGCACAGACTTTCATCATTTTCAAAAATTCATTAAAAATATTCCTTAAGAGATATGCAAATATTTTCAATGGATTCTTGTTCAGGGCGTCGTTGACTATGACCGAGTACAATTTCAAGACATTCCAACATACTTGGAATGTCCAAGTGCATGGATCGCTTTCCAGATTTTCAAAAATTCATTAAAAATATTCTTCAAGAGATATGCAAATATATTCAACGGATTCTTGTTCAGGGCATTCTTGACTATGACTGTGTACAATTTCAAGACATTCCAAGATACTTTTGGGGTCTTTTTTGACGAAAAAGTTAAGTCACTGCCTAAGTGCATGGATCGCTTTCCTGATTTTCAGAAATTCTTTAAAAATATTCCTTAAACGATATGCAAATATTTTCAACGGATTCTTGTTCAGGGCGTCGTTGACTATGACTGAGTACAATTTCAAGACATTCCAACATACTTGGAATGTCCAAGTGCATGGATCGCTTTCCTGATTTTCAAAAGTTCATTAAAAATATTCTTCAAGAGATATGCAAATATATTCAATGGATTCTTGTTCAGGGCATGCTTGACTATGACTGTGTACAATTTCAAGACATTCCAAGATACTTTTGGGGTCTTTTTTGAATAAAAAGTTAAGTCACTGCCTAAGTGCACAGACTTTCCTCATTTTCAAAAATTCATTAAAAATATTCCTTAAGAGATATGCAAATATTTTCAATTGATTCTTGTTCAGGGCGTCGTTGACTATGACTGAGTACAATTTCAAGACATTCCAACATACTTGGAATGTCCAAGTGCATGGATCGCTTTTCGGATTTTCAAAAATTCATTAAAAATATTCTTCAAGAGATATGCAAATATATTCAACGGATTCTTGTTCAGGGCATGCTTGACTATGACTGTGTACAATTTCAAGACATTCCAAGATACTTTTGGGGTCTTTTTTGACAAAAAAGTTAAGTCACTGCATAAGTGCATGGATCGCTTTCCTGATTTTCAAAAATTCATTAAAAATATTCCTTAAGCGATATGCAAATATTTTCAACGGATTCTTGTTCAGGGCGTCGTTGACTATGACTGAGTACAATTTCAAGACATTCCAACATACTTGGAATGTCCAAGTGCATGGATCGCTTTCCTGATTTTCAAAAGTTCATTAAAAATATTCTTCAAGAGATATGCAAATATATTCAATGGATTCTTGTTCAGGGCATGCTTGACTATGACTGTGTACAATTTCAAGACATTCCAAGATACCTTTGGGGTCTTTTTTGAATAAAAAGTTAAGTCACTGCCTAAGTGCACAGACTTTCATCATTTTCAAAAATTCATTAAAAATATTCCTTAAGAGATATGCAAATATTTTCAATGGATTCTTGTTCAGGGCGTCGTTGACTATGACCGAGTACAATTTCAAGACATTCCAACATACTTGGAATGTCCAAGTGCATGGATCGCTTTCCGGATTTTCAAAAATTCATTAAAAATATTCTTCAAGAGATATGCAAATATATTCAACGGATTCTTGTTCAGGGCATGCTTGACTATGACTGTGTACAATTTCAAGACATTCCAAGATACTTTTGGGGTCTTTTTTGACAAAAAAGTTAAGTCACTGCCTAAGTGCATGGATCGCTTTCCTGATTTTCAGAAATTCTTTAAAAATATTCCTTAAACGATATGCAAATATTTTCAACGGATTCTTGTTCAGGGCGTCGTTGACTATGACTGAGTACAATTTCAAGACATTCCAACATACTTGGAATGTCCAAGTGCATGGATCGCTTTCCTGATTTTCAAAAGTTCATTAAAAATATTCTTCAAGAGATATGCAAATATATTCAACGGATTCTTGTTCAGGGCATGCTTGACTATGACTGTGTACAATTTCAAGACATTCCAAGATACTTTTGGGGTCTTTTTTGAATAAAAAGTTAAGTCACTGCCTAAGTGCACAGACTTTCCTCATTTTCAAAAATTCATTAAAAATATTCCTTAAGAGATATGCAAATATTTTCAATTGATTCTTGTTCAGGGCGTCGTTGACTATGACTGAGTACAATTTCAAGACATTCCAACATACTTGGAATGTCCAAGTGCATGGATCGCTTTTCGGATTTTCAAAAATTCATTAAAAATATTCTTTAAGAGATATGCAAATATATTCAACGGATTCTTGTTCAGGGCATGCTTGACTATGACTGTGTACAATTTCAAGACATTCCAAGATACTTTTGGGGTCTTTTTTGACGAAAAAGTTAAGTCACTGCCTAAGTGCATGAATCGCTTTCCTGATTTTCAAAAATTCATTTAAAATATTCCTTAAGCGATATGCAAATATTTTCAACGGATTCTTGTTCAGGGCGTCGTTGACTATGACTGAGTACAATTTCAAGACATTCCAACATACTTGGAATGTCCAAGTGCATGGATCGCTTTCCCGATTTTCAAAAGTTCATTAAAAATATTCTTCAAGAGATATGCAAATATATTCAACGGATTCTTGTTCAGGGCATGCTTGACTATGACTGTGTACAATTTCAAGACATTCCAAGATACTTTTGGGGTCTTTTTTGAATAAAAAGTTAAGTCACTGCCTAAGTGCACAGACTTTCATCATTTTCAAAAATTCATTAAAAATATTCCTTAAGAGATATGCAAATATTTTCAATTGATTCTTGTTCAAGGCGTCGTTGACTATGACTGAGTACAATTTCAAGACATTCCAAGATACTTTTGGGGTCTTTTTTGACGAAAAAGTTAAGTCACTGCCTAAGTGCATGGATCGCTTTCCTGATTTTCAAAAATTCATTAAAAATATTCCTTAAGCGATATGCAAATATTTTCAACGGATTCTTGTTCAGGGCGTCGTTGACTATGACTGAGTACAATTTCAAGACATTCCAACATACTTGGAATGTCCAAGTGCATGGATCGCTTTCCTGATTTTCAAAAGTTCATTAAAAATATTCTTCAAGAGATATGCAAATATATTCAACGGATTCTTGTTCAGGGCATGCTTGACTATGACTGTGTACAATTTCAAGACATTCCAAGATACTTTTGGGGTCTTTTTTGAATAAAAAGTTAAGTCACTGCCTCAGTGCACAGACTTTACTCATTTTCAAAAATTCATTAAAAATATTCCTTAAGAGATATGCAAATATTTTCAATTGATTCTTGTTCAGGGCGTCGTTGACTATGACTGAGTACAATTTCAAGACATTCCAACATACTTGGAATGTCCAAGTGCATGGATTGCTTTTCGGATTTTCAAAAATTCATTCAAAATATTCTTCAAGAGATATGCAAATATATTCAACGGATTCTTGTTCAGGGCATGCTTGACTATGACTGTGTACAATTTCAAGACATTCCAAGATACTTTTGGGGTCTTTTTTGACAAAAAAGTTAAGTCACTGCCTAAGTGCATGGATCGCTTTCCTGATTTTCAAAAATTCATTAAAAATATTCCTTAAGCAATATGCAAATATTTTCAACGGATTCTTGTTCAGGGCGTCGTTGACTATGACTGAGTACAATTTCAAGACATTCCAACATACTTGGAATGTCCAAGTGCATGGATCGCTTTCCTGATTTTCAAAAGTTCATTAAAAATATTCTTCAAGAGATATGCAAATATATTCAACGGATTCTTGTTCAGGGCATGCTTGACTATGACTGTGTACAATTTCAAGACATTCCAAGATACTTTTGGGGTCTTTTTTGAATAAAAAGTTAAGTCACTGCCTAAGTGCACAGACTTTCCTCATTTTCAAAAATTCATTAAAAATATTCCTTAAGAGATATGCAAATATTTTCAATTGATTCTTGTTCAGGGCGTCGTTGACTATGACTGAGTACAATTTCAAGACATTCCAACATACTTGGAATGTCCAAGTGCATGGATCGCTTTTCGGATTTTCAAAAATTAATTAAAGATATTCTTCAAGAGATATGCAAATATATTCAACGGATTCTTGTTCAGGGCATGCTTGACTATGACTGTGTACAATTTCAAGACATTCCAATTTACTTTTGGGGTTTTTTTTGAAAAAAAAGTCAAGTCACTAAGTGCATCAGGGCAAAAGGATCGTTTCCTTCGTCTCACCTGATATCCTGCTGTGTGATCCACGGTGTCCAAATGTTTGTTTCCAGCGACTGGACGACATGGATGAACTCCTGCAGCTTTAATTCTTTAAAAACAACCCAAAAACATCAAAAGTTAAGTCACTGCCTAAGTGCATGGATCGCTTTCCTGATTTTCAAAAATTCATTAAAAATATTCCTCAAGAGATATGCAAATATATTCAACGGATTCTTGTTCAGGGCATGCTTGACTATGACTGTGTACAATTTCAAGACATTCCAAGATACTTTTGGGGTCTTTTTTGACGAAAAAGTTAAGTCACTGCCTAAGTGCATGGATCGCTTTCCTGATTTTCAAAAATTCATTAAAAATATTCCTTAAGCGATATGCAAATATTTTCAACGGATTCTTGTTCAGGGCGTCGTTGACTATGACTGAGTACAATTTCAAGACATTCCAACATACTTGGAATGTCCAAGTGCATGGATCGCTTTCCGGATTTTCAAAAATTCATTAAAAATATTCTTCAAGAGATATGCAAATATATTCAACGGATTCTTATTCAGGGCATGCTTGACTATGACTGTGTACAATTTCAAGACATTCCAATTTACTTTTGGGGTTTTTTTTGAAAAAAAAGTCAAGTCACTAAGTGCATCAGGGCAAATGGATCGTTTCCTTCGTCTCACCTGATATCCTGCTGTGTGATCCACGGTGTCCAAACGTTTGTTTTCAGCGACTGGGCGACATGGATGAACTCCTGCAGCTTTAATGCTTTAAAAACAAACCAAAAACATCAAAAGTTAAGTCACTGCCTAAGTGCATGGATCGCTTTCCTAATTTTCAAAAATTCATTAAAAATATTCCTTAAGAGATATGCAAATATTTTCAATTGATTCTTGTTCAGGGCGTCGTTGACTATGACTGAGTACAATTTCAAGACATTCCAACATACTTGGAATGTCCAAGTGCATGGATCGCTTTTCGGATTTTCAAAAATTCATTAAAAATATTCTTCAAGAGATATGCACATATATTCAACGGATTCTTGTTCAGGGCATGCTTGACTATGACTGTGTACAATTTCAAGACATTCCAGGATACTTTTGGGGTCTTTTTTGAATAAAAAGTTAAGTCACTGCCTAAGTGCATGGATCGCTTTCCTGATTTTCAAAAATTCATTAAAAATATTCCTTAAGAGATATGCAAATATTTTCAACGGATTCTTGTTCAGGGCGTCGTTGACTATGACTGAGTACAATTTCAAAACATTCCAACATACTTGGAATGTCCAAGTGCATGGATCGCTTTTCGGATTTTCAAAAGTTCATTAAAAATATTCTTCAAGAGATATGCAAATATATTCAACGGATTCTTGTTCAGGGCATGCTTGACTATGACTGTGTACAATTTCAAGACATTCCGAGATACTTTTGGGGTCTTTTTTGAATAAAAAGTTAAGTCACTGCCTAAGTGCACAGACTTTCCTCATTTTCAAAAATTCATTAAAAATATTCCTTAAGAGATATGCAAATATCTTCAATGGATTCTTGTTCAGGGCGTCGTTGACTATGACTGAGTACAATTTCAAGACATTCCAACATACTTGGAATGTCCAAGTGCATGGATCGCTTTCCGGATTTTCAAAAATTCATTAAAAATATTCTTCAAGAGATATGCAAATATATTCAACGGATTCTTGTTCAGGGCATGCTTGACTATGACTGTGTACAATTTCAAGACATTCCAAGATACTTTTGGGGTCTTTTTTGACGAAAAAGTTAAGTCACTGCCTAAGTGCATGGATCGCTTTCCTGATTTTCAGAAATTCTTTAAAAATATTCCTTAAACGATATGCAAATATTTTCAACGGATTCTTGTTCAGGGCGTCGTTGACTATGACTGAGTACAATTTCAAGACATTCCAACATACTTGGAATGTCCAAGTGCATGGATCGCTTTCCTGATTTTCAAAAGTTCATTAAAAATATTCTTCAAGAGATATGCAAATATATTCAACGGATTCTTGTTCAGGGCATGCTTGACTATGACTGTGTACAATTTCAAGACATTCCAGGATACTTTTGGGGTCTTTTTTGAATAAAAAGTTAAGTCACTGCCTAAGTGCACAGACTTTCCTCATTTTCAAAAATTCATTAAACATATTCCTTAAGAGATATGCAAATATTTTCAATTGATTCTTGTTCAGGGCGTCGTTGACTATGACTGAGTACAATTTCAAGACATTCCAACATACTTGGAATGTCCAAGTGCATGGATCGCTTTTCGGATTTTCAAAAATTCATTAAAAATATTCTTCAAGAGATATGCAAATATATTCAACGGATTCTTGTTCAGGGCATGCTTGACTATGACTGTGTACAATTTCAAGACATTCCAAGATACTTTTGGGGTCTTTTTTGACAAAAAAGTTAAGTCACTGCCTAAGTGCATGGATCGCTTTTCTGATTTTCAAAAATTCATTAAAAATATTCCTTAAGCGATATGCAAATATTTTCAACGGATTCTTGTTCAGGGCGTCGTTGACTATGACTGAGTACAATTTCAAAACATTCCAACATACTTGGAATGTCCAAGTGCATGGATCGCTTTCCTGATTTTCAAAAGTTCATTAAAAATATTCTTCAAGAGATATGCAAATATATTCAACGGATTCTTGTTCAGGGCATGCTTGACTATGACTGTGTACAATTTCAAGACATTCCAAGATACTTTTGGGGTCTTTTTTGAATAAAAAGTTAAGTCACTGCCTAAGTGCACAGACTTTCCTCATTTTCAAAAATTCATTAAAAATATTCCTTAAGAGATATGCAAATATTTTCAATGGATTCTTGTTCAGGGCGTTGTTGACTATGACTGAGTACAATTTCAAGACATTCCAACATACTTGGAATGTCCAAGTGCATGGATCGCTTTCCGGATTTTCAAAAATTCATTAAAAATATTCTTCAAGAGATATGCAAATATATTCATCGGATTCTTGTTCAGGGCATGCTTGACTATGACTGTGTGCAATTTCAAGACATTCCAAGATACTTTTGGGGTCTTTTTTGACGAAAAAGTTAAGTCACTGCCTAAGTGCATGGATCGCTTTCCTGATTTTCAGAAATTCTTTAAAAATATTCCTTAAACGATATGCAAATATTTTCAACGGATTCTTGTTCAGGGCGTCGTTGACTATGACTGAGTACAATTTCAAGACATTCCAACATACTTGGAATGTCCAAGTGCATGGATCGCTTTCCTGATTTTCAAAAGTTCATTAAAAATATTCTTCAAGAGATATGCAAATATATTCAACGGATTCTTGTTCAGGGCATGCTTGACTATGACTGTGTACAATTTCAAGACATTCCAAGATACTTTTGGGGTCTTTTTTGAATAAAAAGTGAAGTCACTGCCTAAGTGCACAGACTTTCCTCATTTTCAAAAATTCATTAAAAATATTCCTTAAGAGATATGCAAATATTTTCAATTGATTCTTGTTCAGGGCGTCGTTGACTATGACTGAGTACAATTTAAAGACATTCCAACATACTTGGAATGTCCAAGTGCATGGATCGCTTTTCGGATTTTCAAAAATTCATTAAAAATATTCTTCAAGAGATATGCAAATATATTCAACGGATTCTTGTTCAGGGCATGCTTGACTATGACTGTGTACAATTTCAAGACATTCCAAGATACTTTTGGGGTCTTTTTTGACAAAAAAGTTAAGTCACTGCCTAAGTGCATGGATCGCTTTCCTGATTTTCAAAAATTCATTAAAAATATTCCTTAAGCGATATGCAAATATTTTCAAGGGATTCTTGTTCAGGGCGTCGTTGACTATGACTGAGTACAATTTCAAGACATTCCAACATACTTGGAATGTCCAAGTGCATGGATCGCTTTCCTGATTTTCAAAAGTTCATTAAAAATATTCTTCAAGAGATATGCAAATATATTCAACGGATTCTTGTTCAGGGCATGCTTGACTATGACTGTGTACAATTTCAAGACATTCCAAGATACCTTTGGGGTCTTTTTTGGATAAAAAGTTAAGTCACTGCCTAAGTGCACAGACTTTCATCATTTTCAAAAATTCATTAAAAATATTCCTTAAGAGATATGCAAATATTTTCAATGGATTCTTGTTCAGGGCGTCGTTGACTATGACCGAGTACAATTTCAAGACATTCCAACATACTTGGAATGTCCAAGTGCATGGATCGCTTTTCGGATTTTCAAAAATTCATTAAAAATATTCTTCAAGAGATATGCAAATATATTCAACGGATTCTTGTTCAGGGCATGCTTGACTATGACTGTGTACAATTTCAAGACATTCCAAGATACTTTTGGGGTCTTTTTTGACGAAAAAGTTAAGTCACTGCCTAAGTGCATGGATCGCTTTCCTGATTTTCAGAAATTCTTTAAAAATATTCCTTAAACGATATGCAAATATTTTCAACGGATTCTTGTTCAGGGCGTCGTTGACTATGACTGAGTACAATTTCAAGACATTCCAACATACTTGGAATTTCCAAGTGCATGGATCGCTTTCCTGATTTTCAAAAGTTCATTAAAAATATTCTTCAAGAGATATGCAAATATATTCAACGGATTCTTGTTCAGGGCATGCTTGACTATGACTGTGTACAATTTCAAGACATTCCAGGATACTTTTGGGGTCTTTTTTGAATAAAAAGTTAAGTCACTGCCTAAGTGCACAGACTTTCCTCATTTTCAAAAATTCATTAAAAATATTCCTTAAGAGATATGCAAATATTTTCAATTGATTCTTGTTCAGGGCGTCGTTGACTATGACTGAGTACAATTTCAAGACATTCCAACATACTTGGAATGTCCAAGTGCATGGATCGCTTTTCGGATTTTCAAAAATTCATTAAAAATATTCTTCAAGAGATATGCAAATATATTCAACGGATTCTTGTTCATGGCATGCTTGACTATGACTGTGTACAATTTCAAGACATTCCAAGATACTTTTGGGGTCTTTTTTGACAAAAAAGTTAAGTCACTGCCTAAGTGCATGGATCGCTTTTCTGATTTTCAAAAATTCATTAAAAATATTCCTTAAGCGATATGCAAATATTTTCAACGGATTCTTGTTCAGGGCGTCGTTGACTATGACTGAGTACAATTTCAAAACATTCCAACATACTTGGAATGTCCAAGTGCATGGATCGCTTTCCTGATTTTCAAAAGTTCATTAAAAATATTCTTCAAGAGATATGCAAATATATTCAACGGATTCTTGTTCAGGGCATGCTTGACTATGACTGTGTACAATTTCAAGACATTCCAAGATACTTTTGGGGTCTTTTTGAATAAAAAGTTAAGTCACTGCCTAAGTGCACAGACTTTCCTCATTTTCAAAAATTCATTAAAAATATTCCTTAAGAGATATGCAAATATTTTCAATGGATTCTTGTTCAGGGCGTTGTTGACTATGACTGAGTACAATTTCAAGACATTCCAACATACTTGGAATGTCCAAGTGCATGGATCGCTTTCCGGATTTTCAAAAATTCATTAAAAATATTCTTCAAGAGATATGCAAATATATTCAACGGATTCTTGTTCAGGGCATGCTTGACTATGACTGTGTACAATTTCAAGACATTCCAAGATACTTTTGGGGTCTTTTTTGACGAAAAAGTTAAGTCACTGCCTAAGTGCATGGATCGCTTTCCTGATTTTCAGAAATTCTTTAAAAATATTCCTTAAACGATATGCAAATATTTTCAACGGATTCTTGTTCAGGGCGTCGTTGACTATGACTGAGTACAATTTCAAGACATTCCAACATACTTGGAATGTCCAAGTGCATGGATCGCTTTTCGGATTTTCAAAAATTCATTAAAAATATTCTTCAAGAGATATGCAAATATATTCAACGGATTCTTGTTCAGGGCATGCTTGACTATGACTGTGTACAATTTCAAGACATTCCAAGATACTTTTGGGGTCTTTTTTGACAAAAAAGTTAAGTCACTGCCTAAGTGCATGGATCGCTTTCCTGATTTTCAAAAATTCATTAAAAATATTCCTTAAGCGATATGCAAATATTTTCAACGGATTCTTGTTCAGGGCGTCGTTGACTATGACTGAGTACAATTTCAAGACATTCCAACATACTTGGAATGTCCAAGTGCATGGATCGCTTTCCTGATTTTCAAAAGTTCATTAAAAATATTCTTCAAGAGATATGCAAATATATTCAACGGATTCTTGTTCAGGGCATGCTTGACTATGACTGTGTACAATTTCAAGACATTCCAAGATACCTTTGGGGTCTTTTTTGAATAAAAAGTTAAGTCACTGCCTAAGTGCACAGACTTTCATCATTTTCAAAAATTCATTAAAAATATTCCTTAAGCGATATGCAAATATTTTCAATGGATTCTTGTTCAGGGCGTCGTTGACTATGACCGAGTACAATTTCAAGACATTCCAACATACTTGGAATGTCCAAGTGCATGGATCGCTTTCCGGATTTTCAAAAATTCATTAAAAATATTCTTCAAGAGATATGCAAATATATTCAACGGATTCTTGTTCAGGGCATGCTTGACTATGACTGTGTACAATTTCAAGACATTCCAAGATACTTTTGGGGTCTTTTTTGACGAAAAAGTTAAGTCACTGCCTAAGTGCATGGATCGCTTTCCTGATTTTCAGAAATTCTTTAAAAATATTCCTTAAACGATATGCAAATATTTGCAACGGATTCTTGTTCAGGGCGTCGTTGACTATGACTGAGTACAATTTCAAGACATTCCAACATACTTGGAATGTCCAAGTGCATGGATCGCTTTCCTGATTTTCAAAAGTTCATTAAAAATATTCTTCAAGAGATATGCAAATATATTCAACGGATTCTTGTTCAGGGCATGCTTGACTATGACTGTGTACAATTTCAAGACATTCCAAGATACTTTTGGGGTCTTTTTTGAATAAAAAGTTAAGTCACTGCCTAAGTGCACAGACTTTCCTCATTTTCAAAAATTCATTAAAAATATTCCTTAAGAGATATGCAAATATTTTCAACGGATTCTTGTTCAGGGCGTCGTTGACTATGACTGAGTACAATTTCAAGACATTCCAACATACTTGGAATGTCCAAGTGCATGGATCGCTTTCCTGATTTTCAAAAGTTCATTAAAAATATTCTTCAAGAGATATGCAAATATATTCAACGGATTCTTGTTCAGGGCATGCTTGACTATGACTGTGTACAATTTCAAGACATTCCAAGATACCTTTGGGGTCTTTTTTGAATAAAAAGTTAAGTCACTGCCTAAGTGCACAGACTTTCATCATTTTCAAAAATTCATTAAAAATATTCCTTAAGCGATATGCAAATATTTTCAATGGATTCTTGTTCAGGGCGTCGTTGACTATGACCGAGTACAATTTCAAGACATTCCAACATACTTGGAATGTCCAAGTGCATGGATCGCTTTCCGGATTTTCAAAAATTCATTAAAAATATTCTTCAAGAGATATGCAAATATATTCAACGGATTCTTGTTCAGGGCATGCTTGACTATGACTGTGTACAATTTCAAGACATTCCAAGATACTTTTGGGGTCTTTTTTGACGAAAAAGTTAAGTCACTGCCTAAGTGCATGGATCGCTTTCCTGATTTTCAGAAATTCTTTAAAAATATTCCTTAAACGATATGCAAATATTTGCAACGGATTCTTGTTCAGGACGTCGTTGACTATGACTGAGTACAATTTCAAGACATTCCAACATACTTGGAATGTCCAAGTGCATGGATCGCTTTCCTGATTTTCAAAAGTTCATTAAAAATATTCTTCAAGAGATATGCAAATATATTCAACGGATTCTTGTTCAGGGCATGCTTGACTATGACTGTGTACAATTTCAAGACATTCCAAGATACTTTTGGGGTCTTTTTTGAATAAAAAGTTAAGTCACTGCCTAAGTGCACAGACTTTCCTCATTTTCAAAAATTCATTAAAAATATTCCTTAAGAGATATGCAAATATTTTCAATTGATTCTTGTTCAGGGCGTCGTTGACTATGACTGAGTACAATTTCAAGACATTCCAACATACTTGGAATGTCCAAGTGCATGGATCGCTTTTCGGATTTTCAAAAATTCATTAAAAATATTCTTCAAGAGATATGCAAATATATTCAACGGATTCTTGTTCAGGGCATGCTTGACTATGACTGTGTACAATTTCAAGACATTCCAAGATACTTTTGGGGTCTTTTTTGACAAAAAAGTTAAGTCACTGCCTAAGTGCATGGATCGCTTTCCTGATTTTCAAAAATTCATTAAAAATATTCCTTAAGCGATATGCAAATATTTTCAACGGATTCTTGTTCAGGGCGTCGTTGACTATGACTGAGTACAATTTCAAGACATTCCAACATACTTGGAATGTCCAAGTGCATGGATCGCTTTCCTGATTTTCAAAAGTTCATTAAAAATATTCTTCAAGAGATATGCAAATATATTCAACGGATTCTTGTTCAGGGCATGCTTGACTATGACTGTGTACAATTTCAAGACATTCCAAGATACTTTTGGGGTCTTTTTTGACGAAAAAGTTAAGTCACTGCCCAAGTGCACAGACTTTCCTCATTTTCAAAAATTCATTAAAAATATTCCTTAAGAGATATGCAAATATTTTCAATTGATTCTTGTTCAGGGCGTCGTTGACTATGACTGAGTACAATTTCAAGACATTCCAACATACTTGGAATGTCCAAGTGCATGGATCGCTTTTCGGATTTTCAAAAATTCATTAAAAATATTCTTCAAGAGATATGCAAATATATTCAACGGATTCTTGTTCAGGGCATGCTTGACTATGACTGTGTACAATTTCAAGACATTCCAAGATACTTTTGGGGTCTTTTTTGACGAAAAAGTTAAGTCACTGCCTAAGTGCATGGATCGCTTTCCTGATTTTCAAAAATTCATTAAAAATATTCCTTAAGCGATATGCAAATATTTTCAACGGATTCTTGTTCAGGGCGTCGTTGACTATGACTGAGTACAATTTCAAGACATTCCAACATACTTGGAATGTCCAAGTGCATGGATCGCTTTCCTGATTTTCAAAAGTTCATTAAAAATATTCTTCAAGAGATATGCAAATATATTCAACGGATTCTTGTTCAGGGCATGCTTGACTATGACTGTGTACAATTTCAAGACATTCCAAGATACTTTTGGGGTCTTTTTTGAATAAAAAGTTAAGTCACTGCCTAAGTGCACAGACTTTCCTCATTTTCAAAAATTCATTAAAAATATTCCTTAAGAGATATGCAAATATTTTCAATGGATTCTTGTTCAGGGCGTTGTTGACTATGACTGAGTACAATTTCAAGACATTCCAACATACTTGGAATGTCCAAGTGCATGGATCGCTTTCCGGATTTTCAAAAATTCATTAAAAATATTCTTCAAGAGATATGCAAATATATTCAACGGATTCTTGTTCAGGGCATGCTTGACTATGACTGTGTACAATTTCAAGACATTCCAAGATACTTTTGGGGTCTTTTTTGACGAAAAAGTTAAGTCACTGCCTAAGTGCATGGATCGCTTTCCTGATTTTCAGAAATTCTTTAAAAATATTCCTTAAACGATATGCAAATATTTTCAACGGATTCTTGTTCAGGGCGTCGTTGACTATGACTGAGTACAATTTCAAGACATTCCAACATACTTGGAATGTCCAAGTGCATGGATCGCTATCCTGATTTTCAAAAGTTCATTAAAAATATTCTTCAAGAGATATGCAAATATATTCAACGGATTCTTGTTCAGGGCATGCTTGACTATGACTGTGTACAATTTCAAGACATTCCAAGATACTTTTGGGGTCTTTTTTGAATAAAAAGTTAAGTCACTGCCTAAGTGCACAGACTTTCATCATTTTCAAAAATTCATTAAAAATATTCCTTAAGAGATATGCAAATATTTTCAATTGATTCTTGTTCAGGGCGTCGTTGACTATGACTGAGTACAATTTCAAGACATTCCAACATACTTGGAATGTCCAAGTGCATGGATCGCTTTTCGGATTTTCAAAAATTCATTAAAAATATTCTTCAAGAGATATGCAAATATATTCAACGGATTCTTGTTCAGGGCACGCTTGACTATGACTGTGTACAATTTCAAGACATTCCAAGATACTTTTGGGGTCTTTTTTGACAAAAAAGTTAAGTCACTGCCTAAGTGCATGGATCGCTTTCCTGATTTTCAAAAATTCATTAAAAATATTGCTTAAGCGATATGCAAATATTTTCAATTGATTCTTGTTCAGGGCGTCGTTGACTATGACTGAGTACAATTTCAAGACATTCCAACATACTTGGAATGTCCAAGTGCATGGATCGCTTTTCGGATTTTCAAAAATTCATTTAAAATATTCTTCAAGAGATATGCAAATATATTCAACGGATTCTTGTTCAGGGCATGCTTGACTATGACTGTGTACAATTTCAAGACATTCCAAGATACTTTTGGGGTCTTTTTTGACAAAAAAGTTAAGTCACTGCCTAAGTGCATGGATCGCTTTCCTGATTTTCAAAAATTCATTAAAAATATTCCTTAAGCGATATGCAAATATTTTCAACGGATTCTTGTTCAGGGCGTCGTTGACTATGACTGAGTACAATTTCAAGACATTCCAACATACTTGGAATGTCCAAGTGCATGGATCGCTTTTCGGATTTTCAAAAATTCATTAAAAATATTCTTCAAGAGATATGCAAATATATTCAACGGATTCTTGTTCAGGGCATGCTTGACTATGACTGTGTACAATTTCAAGACATTCCAAGATACTTTTGGGGTCTTTTTTGAATAAAAAGTTAAGTCACTGCCTAAGTGCACAGACTTTCCTCATTTTCAAAAATTCATTAAAAATATTCCTTAAGAGATATGCAAATATTTTCAATGGATTCTTGTTCAGGGCGTTGTTGACTATGACTGAGTACAATTTCAAGACATTCCAACATACTTGGAATGTCCAAGTGCATGGATCGCTTTCCGGATTTTCAAAAATTCATTAAAAATATTCTTCAAGAGATATGCAAATATATTCAACGGATTCTTGTTCAGGGCATGCTTGACTATGACTGTGTACAATTTCAAGACATTCCAAGATACTTTTGGGGTCTTTTTTGACGAAAAAGTTAAGTCACTGCCTAAGTGCATGGATCGCTTTCCTGATTTTCAGAAATTCTTTAAAAATATTCCTTAAACGATATGCAAATATTTTCAACGGATTCTTGTTCAGGGCGTCGTTGACTATGACTGAGTACAATTTCAAGACATTCCAACATACTTGGAATGTCCAAGTGCATGGATCGCTATCCTGATTTTCAAAAGTTCATTAAAAATATTCTTCAAGAGATATGCAAATATATTCAACGGATTCTTGTTCAGGGCATGCTTGACTATGACTGTGTACAATTTCAAGACATTCCAAGATACTTTTGGGGTCTTTTTTGAATAAAAAGTTAAGTCACTACCTAAGTGCACAGACTTTCATCATTTTCAAAAATTCATTAAAAATATTCCTTAAGAGATATGCAAATATTTTCAATTGATTCTTGTTCAGGGCGTCGTTGACTATGACTGAGTACAATTTCAAGACATTCCAACATACTTGGAATGTCCAAGTGCATGGATCGCTTTTCGGATTTTCAAAAATTCATTAAAAATATTCTTCAAGAGATATGCAAATATATTCAACGGATTCTTGTTCAGGGCACGCTTGACTATGACTGTGTACAATTTCAAGACATTCCAAGATACTTTTGGGGTCTTTTTTGACAAAAAAGTTAAGTCACTGCCTAAGTGCATGGATCGCTTTCCTGATTTTCAAAAATTCATTAAAAATATTCCTTAAGCGATATGCAAATATTTTCAACGGATTCTTGTTCAGGGCGTCGTTGACTATGACTGAGTACAATTTCAAGACATTCCAACATACTTGGAATGTCCAAGTGCATGGATCGCTTTTCGGATTTTCAAAAATTCATTAAAAATATTCTTCAAGAGATATGCAAATATATTCAACGGATTCTTGTTCAGGGCATGCTTGACTATGACTGTGTACAATTTCAAGACATTCCAAGATACTTTTGGGGTCTTTTTTGACGAAAAAGTTAAGTCACTGCCTAAGTGCATGGATCGCTTTCCTGATTTTCAAAAATTCATTAAAAATATTCCTTAAGCGATATGCAAATATTTTCAACGGATTCTTGTTCAGGGCGTCGTTGACTATGACTGAGTACAATTTCAAGACATTCCAACATACTTGGAATGTCCAAGTGCATGGATCGCTTTCCTGATTTTCAAAAGTTCATTAAAAATATTCTTCAAGAGATATGCAAATATATTCAACGGATTCTTGTTCAGGGCATGCTTAACTATGACTGTGTACAATTTCAAGACATTCCAAGATACTTTTGGGGTCTTTTTTGAATAAAAAGTTAAGTCACTGCCTAAGTGCACAGACTTTCCTCATTTTCAAAAATTCATTAAAAATATTCCTTAAGAGATATGCAAATATTTTCAATTGATTCTTGTTCAGGGCGTCGTTGACTATGACTGAGTACAATTTCAAGACATTCCAACATACTTGGAATGTCCAAGTGCATGGATCGCTTTTCGGATTTTCATAAATTCATTAAAAATATTCTTCAAGAGATATGCAAATATATTCAACGGATTCTTGTTCAGGGCACGCTTGACTATGACTGTGTACAATTTCAAGACATTCCAAGATACTTTTGGGGTCTTTTTTGACAAAAAAGTTAAGTCACTGCCTAAGTGCATGGATCGCTTTCCTGATTTTCAAAAATTCATTAAAAATATTGCTTAAGCGATATGCAAATATTTTCAATTGATTCTTGTTCAGGGCGTCGTTGACTATGACTGAGTACAATTTCAAGACATTCCAAAATACTTGGAATGTCCAAGTGCATGGATCGCTTTTCGGATTTTCAAAAATTCATTTAAAATATTCTTCAAGAGATATGCAAATATATTCAACGGATTCTTGTTCAGGGCATGCTTGACTATGACTGTGTACAATTTCAAGACATTCCAAGATACTTTTGGGGTCTTTTTTGACAAAAAAGTTAAGTCACTGCCTAAGTGCATGGATCGCTTTCCTGATTTTCAAAAATTCATTAAAAATATTCCTTAAGCGATATGCAAATATTTTCAACGGATTCTTGTTCAGGGCGTCATTGACTATGACTGAGTACAATTTCAAGACATTCCAACATACTTGGAATGTCCAAGTGCATGGATCGCTTTTCGGATTTTCAAAAATTCATTAAAAATATTCTTCAAGAGATATGCAAATATATTCAACGGATTCTTGTTCAGGGCATGCTTGACTATGACTGTGTACAATTTCAAGACATTCCAAGATACTTTTGGGGTCTTTTTTGAATAAAAAGTTAAGTCACTGCCTAAGTGCACAGACTTTCCTCATTTTCAAAAATTCATTAAAAATATTCCTTAAGAGATATGCAAATATTTTCAATGGATTCTTGTTCAGGGCGTTGTTGACTATGACTGAGTACAATTTCAAGACATTCCAACATACTTGGAATGTCCAAGTGCATGGATCGCTTTCCGGATTTTCAAAAATTCATTAAAAATATTCTTCAAGAGATATGCAAATATATTCAACGGATTCTTGTTCAGGGCATGCTTGACTATGACTGTGTACAATTTCAAGACATTCCAAGATACTTTTGGGGTCTTTTTTGACGAAAAAGTTAAGTCACTGCCTAAGTGCATGGATCGCTTTCCTGATTTTCAGAAATTCTTTAAAAATATTCCTTAAACGATATGCAAATATTTTCAACGGATTCTTGTTCAGGGCGTCGTTGACTATGACTGAGTACAATTTCAAGACATTCCAACATACTTGGAATGTCCAAGTGCATGGATCGCTATCCTGATTTTCAAAAGTTCATTAAAAATATTCTTCAAGAGATATGCAAATATATTCAACGGATTCTTGTTCAGGGCATGCTTGACTATGACTGTGTACAATTTCAAGACATTCCAAGATACTTTTGGGGTCTTTTTTGAATAAAAAGTTAAGTCACTACCTAAGTGCACAGACTTTCATCATTTTCAAAAATTCATTAAAAATATTCCTTAAGAGATATGCAAATATTTTCAATTGATTCTTGTTCAGGGCGTCGTTGACTATGACTGAGTACAATTTCAAGACATTCCAACATACTTGGAATGTCCAAGTGCATGGATCGCTTTTCGGATTTTCAAAAATTCATTAAAAATATTCTTCAAGAGATATGCAAATATATTCAACGGATTCTTGTTCAGGGCACGCTTGACTATGACTGTGTACAATTTCAAGACATTCCAAGATACTTTTGGGGTCTTTTTTGACAAAAAAGTTAAGTCACTGCCTAAGTGCATGGATCGCTTTCCTGATTTTCAAAAATTCATTAAAAATATTCCTTAAGCGATATGCAAATATTTTCAACGGATTCTTGTTCAGGGCGTCGTTGACTATGACTGAGTACAATTTCAAGACATTCCAACATACTTGGAATGTCCAAGTGCATGGATCGCTTTTCGGATTTTCAAAAATTCATTTAAAATATTCTTCAAGAGATATGCAAATATATTCAACGGATTCTTGTTCAGGGCATGCTTGACTATGACTGTGTACAATTTCAAGACATTCCAAGATACTTTTGGGGTCTTTTTTGACAAAAAAGTTAAGTCACTGCCTAAGTGCATGGATCGCTTTCCTGATTTTCAAAAATTCATTAAAAATATTCCTTAAGCGATATGCAAATATTTTCAACAAATTCTTGTTCAGGGCGTCGTTGACTATGACTGAGTACAATTTCAAGACATTCCAACATACTTGGAATGTCCAAGTGCATGGATCGCTTTTCGGATTTTCAAAAATTCATTAAAAATATTCTTCAAGAGATATGCAAATATATTCAACGGATTCTTGTTCAGGGCATGCTTGACTATGACTGTGTACAATTTCAAGACATTCCAAGATACTTTTGGGGTCTTTTTTGACGAAAAAGTTAAGTCACTGCCTAAGTGCATGGATCGCTTTCCTGATTTTCAAAAATTCATTAAAAATATTCCTTAAGCGATATGCAAATATTTTCAACGGATTCTTGTTCAGGGCGTCGTTGACTATGACTGAGTACAATTTCAAGACATTCCAACATACTTGGAATGTCCAAGTGCATGGATCGCTTTCCTGATTTTCAAAAGTTCATTAAAAATATTCTTCAAGAGATATGCAAATATATTCAACGGATTCTTGTTCAGGGCATGCTTAACTATGACTGTGTACAATTTCAAGACATTCCAAGATACTTTTGGGGTCTTTTTTGAATAAAAAGTTAAGTCACTGCCTAAGTGCACAGACTTTCCTCATTTTCAAAAATTCATTAAAAATATTCCTTAAGAGATATGCAAATATTTTCAATTGATTCTTGTTCAGGGCGTCGTTGACTATGACTGAGTACAATTTCAAGACATTCCAACATACTTGGAATGTCCAAGTGCATGGATCGCTTTTCGGATTTTCATAAATTCATTAAAAATATTCTTCAAGAGATATGCAAATATATTCAACGGATTCTTGTTCAGGGCATGCTTGACTATGACTGTGTACAATTTCAAGACATTCCAATTTACTTTTGGGTTTTTTTTTGAAAAAAAAGTCAAGTCACTAAGTGCATCAGGGCAAATGGATCGTTTCCTTCGTCTCACCTGATATCCTGCTGTGTGATCCACGGTGTCCAAACGTTTGTTTCCAGCGACTGGACGACATGGATGAACTCCTGCAGCTTTAATTCTTTAAAAACAACCCAAAAACATCAAAATTTAAGTCACTGCCTTAGTGCATGGATCGCTTTCCTGATTTTCAAAAATTCATTAAAAATATTCCTCAAGAGATATGCAAATATATTCAACGGATTCTTGTTCAGGGCATGCTTGACTATGACTGTGTACAATTTCAAGACATTCCAAGATACTTTTGGGGTCTTTTTTGACGAAAAAGTTAAGTCACTGCCTAAGTGCATGGATCGCTTTCCTGATTTTCAAAAATTCATTAAAAATATTCCTTAAGCGATATGCAAATATTTTCAACGGATTCTTGTTCAGGGCGTCGTTGACTATGACTGAGTACAATTTCAAGACATTCCAACATACTTGGAATGTCCAAGTGCATGGATCGCTTTCCGGATTTTCAAAAATTCATTAAAAATATTCTTCAAGAGATATGCAAATATATTCAACGGATTCTTATTCAGGGCATGCTTGACTATGACTGTGTACAATTTCAAGACATTCCAATTTACTTTTGGGGTTTTTTTTGAAAAAAAAGTCAAGTCACTAAGTGCATCAGGGCAAATGGATCGTTTCCTTCGTCTCACCTGATATCCTGCTGTGTGATCCACGGTGTCCAAACGTTTGTTTCCAGCGACTGGGCGACATGGATGAACTCCTGCAGCTTTAATGCTTTGAAAACAAACCAAAAACATCAAAAGTTAAGTCACTGCCTAAGTGCATGGATCGCTTTCCTAATTTTCAAAAATTCATTAAAAATATTCCTTAAGAGATATGCAAATATTTTCAATTGATTCTTGTTCAGGGCGTCGTTGACTATGACTGAGTACAATTTCAAGACATTCCAACATACTTGGAATGTCCAAGTGCATGGATCGCTTTTCGGATTTTCAAAAATTCATTAAAAATATTCTTCAAGAGATATGCAAATATATTCAACGGATTCTTGTTCAGGGCATGCTTGACTATGACTGTGTACAATTTCAAGACATTCCAAGATACTTTTGGGGTCTTTTTTGAATAAAAAGTTAAGTCACTGCCTAAGTGCATGGATCGCTTTCCTGATTTTCAAAAAATCATTTAAAATATTCCTTAAGCGATATGCAAATATTTTCAACGGATTCTTGTTCAGGGCGTCGTTGACTATGACTGAGTACAATTTCAAAACAATCCAACATACTTGGAATGTCCAAGTGCATGGATCGCTTTCCTGATTTTCAAAAGTTCATTAAAAATATTCTTCAAGAGATATGCAAATATATTCAACGGATTCTTGTTCAGGGCATGCTTGACTATGACTGTGTACAATTTCAAGACATTCCAAGATACTTTTGGGGTCTTTTTTGAATAAAAAGTTAAGTCACTGCCTAAGTGCACAGACTTTCCTCATTTTCAAAAATTCATTCAAAATATTCCTTAAGAGATATGCAAATATTTTCAATTGATTCTTGTTCAGGGCGTCGTTGACTATGACTGAGTACAATTTCAAGACATTCCAACATACTTGGAATGTCCAAGTGCATGGATCGCTTTTCGGATTTTCAAAAATTCATTAAAAATATTCTTCAAGAGATATGCAAATATATTCAACGGATTCTTGTTCAGGGCATGCTTGACTATGACTGTGTACAATTTCAAGACATTCCAAGATACTTTTGGGGTCTTTTTTGAATAAAAAGTTAAGTCACTGCCTAAGTGCATGGATCGCTTTCCTGATTTTCAAAAATTCATTAAAAATATTCCTTAAGCGATATGCAAATATTTTCAACGGATTCTTGTTCAGGGCGTCGTTGACTATGACTGAGTACAATTTCAAGACATTCCAACATACTTGGAATGTCCAAGTGCATGGATCGCTTTCCTGATTTTCAAAAGTTCATTAAAAATATTCTTCAAGAGATATGCAAATATATTCAACGGATTCTTGTTCAGGGCATGCTTGACTATGACTGTGTACAATTTCAAGACATTCCAAGATACTTTTGGGGTCTTTTTTGAATAAAAAGTTAAGTCACTGCCTAAGTGCACAGACTTTCCTCATTTTCAAAAATTCATTAAAAATATTCCTTAAGAGATATGCAAATATTTTCAATTGATTCTTGTTCAGGGCGTCGTTGACTATGACTGAGTACAATTTCAAGACATTCCAACATACTTGGAATGTCCAAGTGCATGGATCGCTTTTCGGATTTTCAAAAATTCATTAAAAATATTCTTCAAGAGATATGCAAATATATTCAACGGATTCTTGTTCAGGGCATGCTTGACTATGACTGTGTACAATTTCAAGACATTCCAAGATACTTTTGGGGTCTTTTTTGACAAAAAAGTTAAGTCACTGCCTAAGTGCATGGATCGCTTTCCTGATTTTCAAAAATTCATTAAAAATATTCCTTAAGCGATATGCAAATATTTTCAACGGATTCTTGTTCAGGGCGTCGTTGACTATGACTGAGTACAATTTCAAGACATTCCAACATACTTGGAATGTCCAAGTGCATGGATCGCTTTCCTGATTTTCAAAAGTTCATTAAAAATATTCTTCAAGAGATATGCAAATATATTCAACGGATTCTTGTTCAGGGCATGCTTGACTATGACTGTGTACAATTTCAAGACATTCCAAGATACCTTTGGGGTCTTTTTTGAATAAAAAGTTAAGTCACTGCCTAAGTGCACAGACTTTCATCATTTTCAAAAATTCATTAAAAATATTCCTTAAGAGATATGCAAATATTTTCAATGGATTCTTGTTCAGGGCGTCGTTGACTATGACCGAGTACAATTTCAAGACATTCCAACATACTTTTGGGGTCTTTTTTGAATAAAAAGTTAAGTCACTGCCTAAGTGCACAGACTTTCCTCATTTTCAAAAATTCATTCAAAATATTCCTTAAGAGATATGCAAATATTTTCAATTGATTCTTGTTCAGGGCGTCGTTGACTATGACTGAGTACAATTTCAAGACATTCCAACATACTTGGAATGTCCAAGTGCATGGATCGCTTTTCGGATTTTCAAAAATTCATTAAAAATATTCTTCAAGAGATATGCAAATATATTCAACGGATTCTTGTTCAGGGCATGCTTGACTATGACTGTGTACAATTTCAAGACATTCCAAGATACTTTTGGGGTCTTTTTTGAATAAAAAGTTAAGTCACTGCCTAAGTGCATGGATCGCTTTCCTGATTTTCAAAAATTCATTAAAAATATTCCTTAAGCGATATGCAAATATTTTCAACGGATTCTTGTTCAGGGCGTCGTTGACTATGACTGAGTACAATTTCAAGACATTCCAACATACTTGGAATGTCCAAGTGCATGGATCGCTTTCCTGATTTTCAAAAGTTCATTAAAAATATTCTTCAAGAGATATGCAAATATATTCAACGGATTCTTGTTCAGGGCATGCTTGACTATGACTGTGTACAATTTCAAGACATTCCAAGATACTTTTGGGCTCTTTTTTGAATAAAAAGTTAAGTCACTGCCTAAGTGCACAGACTTTCCTCATTTTCAAAAATTCATTAAAAATATTCCTTAAGAGATATGCAAATATTTTCAATTGATTCTTGTTCAGGGCGTCGTTGACTATGACTGAGTACAATTTCAAGACATTCCAACATACTTGGAATGTCCAAGTGCATGGATCGCTTTTCGGATTTTCAAAAATTCATTAAAAATATTCTTCAAGAGATATGCAAATATATTCAACGGATTCTTGTTCAGGGCATGCTTGACTATGACTGTGTACAATTTCAAGACATTCCAAGATACTTTTGGGGTCTTTTTTGACAAAAAAGTTAAGTCACTGCCTAAGTGCATGGATCGCTTTCCTGATTTTCAAAAATTCATTAAAAATATTCCTTAAGCGATATGCAAATATTTTCAACGGATTCTTGTTCAGGGCGTCGTTGACTATGACTGAGTACAATTTCAAGACATTCCAACATACTTGGAATGTCCAAGTGCATGGATCGCTTTCCTGATTTTCAAAAGTTCATTAAAAATATTCTTCAAGAGATATGCAAATATATTCAACGGATTCTTGTTCAGGGCATGCTTGACTATGACTGTGTACAATTTCAAGACATTCCAAGATACCTTTGGGGTCTTTTTTGAATAAAAAGTTAAGTCACTGCCTAAGTGCACAGACTTTCATCATTTTCAAAAATTCATTAAAAATATTCCTTAAGAGATATGCAAATATTTTCAATGGATTCTTGTTCAGGGCGTCGTTGACTATGACCGAGTACAATTTCAAGACATTCCAACATACTTGGAATGTCCAAGTGCATGGATCGCTTTCCGGATTTTCAAAAATTCATTAAAAATATTCTTCAAGAGATATGCAAATATATTCAACGGATTCTTGTTCAGGGCATTCTTGACTATGACTGTGTACAATTTCAAGACATTCCAAGATACTTTTGGGATCTTTTTTGACGAAAAAGTTAAGTCACTGCCTAAGTGCATGGATCGCTTTCCTGATTTTCAGAAATTCTTTAAAAATATTCCTTAAACGATACGCAAATATTTTCAACGGATTCTTGTTCAGGGCGTTGTTGACTATGACTGAGTACAATTTCAAGACATTCCAACATACTTGGAATGTCCAAGTGCATGGATCGCTTTCCTGATTTTCAAAAGTTCATTAAAAATATTCTTCAAGAGATATGCAAATATATTCAACGGATTCTTGTTCAGGGCATGCTTGACTATGACTGTGTACAATTTCAAGACATTCCAAGATACTTTTGGGGTCTTTTTTGACAAAAAAGTTAAGTCACTGCCTAAGTGCATGGATCGCTTTCCTGATTTTCAAAAATTCATTAAAAATATTCCTTAAGCGATATGCAAATATTTTCAACGGATTCTTGTTCAGGGCGTCGTTGACTATGACTGAGTACAATTTCAAGACATTCCAACATACTTGGAATGTCCAAGTGCATGGATCGCTTTCCTGATTTTCAAAAGTTCATTAAAAATATTCTTCAAGAGATATGCAAATATATTCAACGGATTCTTGTTCAGGGCATGCTTGACTATGACTGTGTACAATTTCAAGACATTCCAAGATACTTTTGGGGTCTTTTTTGAATAAAAAGTTAAGTCACTGCCTAAGTGCACAGACTTTCCTCATTTTCAAAAATTCATTAAAAATATTCCTTAAGAGATATGCAAATATTTTCAATTGATTCTTGTTCAGGGCGTCGTTGACTATGACTGAGTACAATTTCAAGACATTCCAACATACTTGGAATGTCCAAGTGCATGGATCGCTTTTCGGATTTTCAAAAATTCATTAAAAATATTCTTCAAGAGATATGCAAATATATTCAACGGATTCTTGTTCAGGGCATGCTTGACTATGACTGTGTACAATTTCAAGACATTCCAAGATACTTTTGGGGTCTTTTTTGACAAAAAAGTTAAGTCACTGCCTAAGTGCATGGATCGCTTTCCTGATTTTCAAAAATTCATTAAAAATATTCCTTAAGCGATATGCAAATATTTTCAACGGATTCTTGTTCAGGGCGTCGTTGACTATGACTGAGTACAATTTCAAGACATTCCAACATACTTGGAATGTCCAAGTGCATGGATCGCTTTCCTGATTTTCAAAAGTTCATTAAAAATATTCTTCAAGAGATATGCAAATATATTCAACGGATTCTTGTTCAGGGCATGCTTGACTATGACTGTGTACAATTTCAAGACATTCCAAGATACCTTTGGGGTCTTTTTTGAATAAAAAGTTAAGTCACTGCCTAAGTGCACAGACTTTCATCATTTTCAAAAATTCATTAAAAATATTCCTTAAGAGATATGCAAATATTTTCAATGGATTCTTGTTCAGGGCGTCGTTGACTATGACCGAGTACAATTTCAAGACATTCCAACATACTTGGAATGTCCAAGTGCATGGATCGCTTTCCGGATTTTCAAAAATTCATTAAAAATATTCTTCAAGAGATATGCAAATATATTCAACGGATTCTTGTTCAGGGCATTCTTGACTATGACTGTGTACAATTTCAAGACATTCCAAGATACTTTTGGGGTCTTTTTTGACGAAAAAGTTAAGTCACTGCCTAAGTGCATGGATCGCTTTCCTGATTTTCAGAAATTCTTTAAAAATATTCCTTAAACGATACGCAAATATTTTCAACGGATTCTTGTTCAGGGCGTCGTTGACTATGACTGAGTACAATTTCAAGACATTCCAACATACTTGGAATGTCCAAGTGCATGGATCGCTTTCCTGATTTTCAAAAGTTCATTAAAAATATTCTTCAAGAGATATGCAAATATATTCAACGGATTCTTGTTCAGGGCATGCTTGACTATGACTGTGTACAATTTCAAGACATTCCAAGATACTTTTGGGGTCTTTTTTGACAAAAAAGTTAAGTCACTGCCTAAGTGCATGGATCGCTTTTCTGATTTTCAAAAATTCATTAGAAATATTCCTTAAGCGATATGCAAATATTTTCAACGGATTCTTGTTCAGGGCGTCGTTGACTATGACTGAGTACAATTTCAAGACATTCCAACATACTTGGAATGTCCAAGTGCATGGATCGCTTTCCTGATTTTCAAAAGTTCATTAAAAATATTCTTCAAGAGATATGCAAATATATTCAACGGATTCTTGTTCAGGGCATGCTTGACTATGACTGTGTACAATTTCAAGACATTCCAAGATACCTTTGGGGTCTTTTTTGAATAAAAAGTTAAGTCACTGCCTAAGTGCACAGACTTTCATCATTTTCAAAAATTCATTAAAAATATTCCTTAAGAGATATGCAAATATTTTCAATGGATTCTTGTTCAGGGCGTCGTTGACTATGACTGAGTACAATTTCAAGACATTCCAACATACTTGGAATGTCCAAGTGCATGGATCGCTTTCCGGATTTTCAAAAATTCATTAAAAATATTCTTCAAGAGATATGCAAATATATTCAACGGATTCTTGTTCAGGGCATGCTTGACTATGACTGTGTACAATTTCAAGACATTCCAAGATACTTTTGGGGTCTTTTTTGACGAAAAAGTTAAGTCACTGCCTAAGTGCATGGATCGCTTTCCTGATTTTCAAAAATTCATTAAAAATATTCCTTAAGCGATATGCAAATATTCTCAACGGATTCTTGTTCAGGGCGTCGTTGACTATGACCGAGTACAATTTCAAGACATTCCAACATACTTTGAATGTCCAAGTACATGGATCGCTTTCCTGATTTTCAAAAGTTCATTAAAAATATTCTTCAAGAGATATGCAAATATATTCAACGGATTCTTGTTCAGGGCATGCTTGACTATGACTGTGTACAATTTCAAGACATTCCAAGATACTTTTGGGGTCTTTTTTGAATAAAAAGTTAAGTCACTGCCTAAGTGCACAGACTTTCCTCATTTTCAAAAATTCATTAAAAATATTCCTTAAGAGATATGCAAATATTTTCAATTGATTCTTGTTCAGAGCGTCGTTGACTATGACTGAGTACAATTTCAAGACATTCCAACATACTTGGAATGTCCAAGTGCATGGATCGCTTTTCGGATTTTCAAAAATTCATTAAAAATATTCTTCAAGAGATATGCAAATATATTCAACGGATTCTTGTTCAGGGCATGCTTGACTATGACTGTGTACAATTTCAAGACATTCCAACATACTTTGAATGTCCAAGTGCATGGATCGCTTTCCTGATTTTCAAAAGTTCATTAAAAATATTCTTCAAGAGATATGCAAATATATTCAACGGATTCTTGTTCAGGGCATGCTTGACTATGACTGTGTACAATTTCAAGACATTCCAAGATACTTTTGGGGTCTTTTTTGACGAAAAAGTTAAGTCACTGCCTAAGTGCATGGATCGCTTTCCTGATTTTCAGAAATTCTTTAAAAATATTCCTTAAACGATATGCAAATATTTTCAACGGATTCTTGTTCAGGGCGTCGTTGACTATGACTGAGTACAATTTCAAGACATTCCAACATACTTGGAATGTCCAAGTGCATGGATCGCTTTCCTGATTTTCAAAAGTTCATTAAAAATATTCTTCAAGAGATATGCAAATATATTCAACGGATTCTTGTTCAGGGCATGCTTGACTATGACTGTGTACAATTTCAAGACAAATCAAGATACTTTTGGGGTCTTTTTTGAATAAAAAGTTAAGTCACTGCCTAAGTGCACAGACTTTCCTCATTTTCAAAAATTCATTAAAAATAATCCTTGAGAGATATGCAAATATTTTCAATTGATTCTTGTTCAGGGCGTCGTTGACTATGACTGAGTACAATTTCAAGACATTCCAACATACTTGGAATGTCCAAGTGCATGGATCACTTTTCGGATTTTCAAAAATTCATTAAAAATATTCTTCAAGAGATATGCAAATATATTCAACGGTTTCTTGTTCAGGGCATGCTTGACTATGACTGTGTACAATTTCAAGACATTCCAAGATACTTTTGGGGTCTTTTTTGACAAAAAAGTTAAGTCACTGCCTAAGTGCATGGATTGCTTTCCTGATTTTCAAAAATTCATTAAAAATATTCCTTAAGCGATATGCAAATATTTTCAACGGATTCTTGTTCAGGGCGTCGTTGACTATGACTGAGTACAATTTCAAGACATTCCAACATACTTGGAATGTCCAAGTGCATGGATCGCTTTCCGGATTTTCAAAAATTCATTAAAAATATTCTTCAAGAGATATGCAAATATATTCAACGGATTCTTGTTCAGGGCATGCTTGACTATGACTGTGTACAATTTCAAGACATTCCAAGATACTTTTGGGGTCTTTTTTGACGAAAAAGTTAAGTCACTGCCTAAGTGCATGGATCGCTTTCCTGATTTTCAAAAATTCATTAAAAATATTCCTTAAGCGATATGCAAATATTTTCAACGGATTCTTGTTCAGGGCGTCGTTGACTATGACTGAGTACAATTTCAAGACATTCCAACATACTTGGAATGTCCAAGTGCATGGATCGCTTTCCGGATTTTCAAAAATTCATTAAAAATATTCTTCAAGAGATATGCAAATATATTCAACGGATTCTTATTCAGGGCATGCTTGACTATGACTGTGTACAATTTCAAGACATTCCAATTTACTTTTGGGGTTTTTTTTGAAAAAAAAGTCAAGTCACTAAGTGCATCAGGACAAATGGATCGTTTCCTTCGTCTCACCTGATATCCTGCTGTGTGATCCACGGTGTCCAAACGTTTGTTTCCAGCGACTGGACGACATGGATGAACTCCTGCAGCTTTAATTCTTTAAAAACAACCCAAAAACATCAAAAGTTAAGTCACTGCCTAAGTGCATGGATCGCTTTCCTGATTTTCAAAAATTCATTAAAAATATTCCTCAAGAGATATGCAAATATATTCAACGGATTCTTGTTCAGGGCATGCTTGACTATGACTGTGTACAATTTCAAGACATTCCAAGATACTTTTGGGGTCTTTTTTGAAAAAAAAGTCAAGTCACTAAGTGCATCAGGGCAAATGGATCGTTTCCTCCGTCTCACCTTATTTCCTGCTGTGTGATCCATGGTGTCCAAACGTTTGTTTCCAGCGACTGGGCGACATGGATGAACTCCTGCAGCTTTAATGCTTTTAAAGCAAACCAAAAACATCAAAAGTTAAGTCACTGCCTAAGTGCATGGATCGCTTTCCTAATTTTCAAAAATTCATTAAAAATATTCCTTAAGAGATATGCAAATATTTTCAATTGATTCTTGTTCAGGGCGTCGTTGACTATGACTGAGTACAATTTCAAGACATTCCAACATACTTGGAATGTCCAAGTGCATGGATCGCTTTTCGGATTTTCAAAAATTCATTAAAAATATTCTTCAAGAGATATGCAAATATATTCAACGGATTCTTGTTCAGGGCATGCTTGACTATGACTGTGTACAATTTCAAGACATTCCAAGATACTTTTGGGGTCTTTTTTGAATAAAAAGTTAAGTCACTGCCTAAGTGCATGGATCGCTTTCCTGATTTTCAAAAATTCATTAAAAATATTCCTTAAGCGATATGCAAATATTTTCAACGGATTCTTGTTCAGGCCGTCGTTGACTATGACTGAGTACAATTTCAAGACATTCCAACATACTTGGAATGTCCAAGTGCATGGATCGCTTTCCTGATTTTCAAAAGTTCATTAAAAATATTCTTCAAGAGATATGCAAATATATTCAACGGATTCTTGTTCAGGGCATGCTTGACTATGACTGTGTACAATTTCAAGACATTCCAAGATACCTTTGGGGTCTTTTTTGGATAAAAAGTTAAGTCACTGCCTAAGTGCACAGACTTTCATCATTTTCAAAACTTCATTAAAAATATTCCTTAAGAGATATGCAAATATTTTCAATGGATTCTTGTTCAGGGCGTCGTTGACTATGACCGAGTACAATTTCAAGACATTCCAACATACTTGGAATGTCCAAGTGCATGGATCGCTTTTCGGATTTTCAAAAATTCATTAAAAATATTCTTCAAGAGATATGCAAATATATTCAACGGATTCTTGTTCAGGGCATGCTTGACTATGACTGTGTACAATTTCAAGACATTCCAAGATATTTTTGGGGTCTTTTTTGACGAAAAAGTTAAGTCACTGCCTAAGTGCATGGATCGCTTTCCTGATTTTCAGAAATTCTTTAAAAATATTCCTTAAACGATATGCAAATATTTTCAACGGATTCTTGTTCAGGGCGTCGTTGACTATGACTGAGTACAATTTCAAGACATTCCAACATACTTGGAATGTCCAAGTGCATGGATCGCTTTCCTGATTTTCAAAAGTTCATTAAAAATATTCTTCAAGAGATATGCAAATATATTCAACGGATTCTTGTTCAGGGCATGCTTGACTATGACTGTGTACAATTTCAAGACATTCCAAGATACTTTTGGGGTCTTTTTTGAATAAAAAGTTAAGTCACTGCCTAAGTGCACAGACTTTCCTCATTTTCAAAAATTCATTAAAAATATTCCTTAAGAGATATGCAAATATTTTCAATGGATTCTTGTTCAGGGCGTCGTTGACTATGACTGAGTACAATTTCAAGACATTCCAACATACTTGGAATGTCCAAGTGCATGGATCGCTTTTCGGATTTTCAAAAATTCATTTAAAATATTCTTCAAGAGATATGCAAATATATTCAACGGATTCTTGTTCAGGGCATGCTTGACTATGACTGTGTACAATTTCAAGACATTCCAAGATACTTTTGGGGTCTTTTTTGACAAAAAAGTTAAGTCACTGCCTAAGTGCATGGATCGCTTTCCTGATTTTCAAAAATTCATAAAAAATATTCCTTAAGCGATATGCAAATATTTTCAACGGATTCTTGTTCAGGGCGTCGTTGACTATGACTGAGTACAATTTCAAGACATTCCAACATACTTGGAATGTCCAAGTGCATGGATCGCTTTCCTGATTTTCAAAAGTTCATTAAAAATATTCTTCAAGAGATATGCAAATATATTCAACGGATTCTTGTTCAGGGCATGCTTGACTATGACTGTGTACAATTTCAAGACATTCCAAGATACCTTTGGGGTCTTTTTTGAATAAAAAGTTAAGTCACTGCCTAAGTGCACAGACTTTCATCATTTTCAAAAATTCATTAAAAATATTCCTTAAGAGATATGCAAATATTTTCAATGGATTCTTGTTCAGGGCGTCGTTGACTATGACCGAGTACAATTTCAAGACATTCCAACATACTTGGAATGTCTAAGTGCATGGATCGCTTTCCGGATTTTCAAAAATTCATTAAAAATATTCTTCAAGAGATATGCAAATATATTCAACGGATTCTTGTTCAGGGCATGCTTGACTATGACTGTGTACAATTTCAAGACATTCCAAGATACTTTTGGGGTCTTTTTTGACGAAAAAGTTAAGTCACTGCCTAAGTGCATGGATCGCTTTCCTGATTTTCAGAAATTCTTTAAAAATATTCCTTAAACGATATGCAAATATTTTCAACGGATTCTTGTTCAGAGCGTCGTTGACTATGACTGAGTACAATTTCAAGACATTCCAACATACTTGGAATGTCCAAGTGCATGGATCGCTTTCCTGATTTTCAAAAGTTCATTAAAAATATTCTTCAAGAGATATGCAAATATATTCAACGGATTCTTGTTCAGGGCATGCTTGACTATGACTGTGTACAATTTCAAGACATTCCAAGATACTTTTGGGGTCTTTTTTGAATAAAAAGTTAAGTCACTGCCTAAGTCCACAGACTTTCCTCATTTTCAAAAATTCATTAAAAATATTCCTTAAGAGATATGCAAATATTTTCAATTGATTCTTGTTCAGGGCGTCGTTGACTATGACTGAGTACAATTTCAAGACATTCCAACATACTTTGAATGTCCAAGTGCATGGATCGCTTTTCGGATTTTCAAAAATTCATTAAAAATATTCTTCAAGAGATATGCAAATATATTCAACGGATTCTTGTTCAGGGCATGCTTGACTATGACTGTGTACAATTTCAAGACATTCCAAGATACTTTTGGGGTCTTTTTTGACAAAAAAGTTAAGTCACTGCCTAAGTGCATGGATCGCTTTCCTGATTTTCAAAAATTCATTAAAAATATTCCTTAAGCGATATGCAAATATTTTCAACGGATTCTTGTTCAGGGCGTCGTTGACTATGACTGAGTACAATTTCAAGACATTCCAACATACTTGGAATGTCCAAGTGCATGGATCGCTTTCCTGATTTTCAAAAGTTCATTAAAAATATTCTTCAAGAGATATGCAAATATATTCAACGGATTCTTGTTCAGGGCATGCTTGACTATGACTGTGTACAATTTCAAGACATTCCAAGATACCTTTGGGGTCTTTTTTGAATAAAAAGTTAAGTCACTGCCTAAGTGCACAGACTTTCCTCATTTTCAAAAATTCATTAAAAATATTCCTTAAGAGATATGCAAATATTTTCAATTGATTCTTGTTCAGGGCGTCGTTGACTATGACTGAGTACAATTTCAAGACATTCCAACATACTTGGAATGTCCAAGTGCATGGATCGCTTTTCGGATTTTCAAAAATTCATTAAAAATATTCTTCAAGAGATATGCAAATATATTCAACGGATTCTTGTTCAGGGCATGCTTGACTATGACTGTGTACAATTTCAAGACATTCCAAGATACTTTTGGGGTCTTTTTTGACAAAAAAGTTAAGTCACTGCCTAAGTGCATGGATCGCTTTCCTGATTTTCAAAAATTCATAAAAAATATTCCTTAAGCGATATGCAAATATTTTCAACGGATTCTTGTTCAGGGCGTCGTTGACTATGACTGAGTACAATTTCAAGACATTCCAACATACTTGGAATGTCCAAGTGCATGGATCGCTTTCCTGATTTTCAAAAGTTCATTAAAAATATTCTTCAAGAGATATGCAAATATATTCAACGGATTCTTGTTCAGGGCATGCTTGACTATGACTGTGTACAATTTCAAGACATTCCAAGATACCTTTGGGGTCTTTTTTGAATAAAAAGTTAAGTCACTGCCTAAGTGCACAGACTTTCATCATTTTCAAAAATTCATTAAAAATATTCCTTAAGAGATATGCAAATATTTTCAATGGATTCTTGTTCAGGGCGTCGTTGACTATGACCGAGTACAATTTCAAGACATTCCAACATACTTGGAATGTCCAAGTGCATGGATCGCTTTCCGGATTTTCAAAAATTCATTAAAAATATTCTTCAAGAGATATGCAAATATATTCAACGGATTCTTGTTCAGGGCATGCTTGACTATGACTGTGTACAATTTCAGGACATTCCAAGATACTTTTGGGGTCTTTTTTGACGAAAAAGTTAAGTCACTGCCTAAGTGCATGGATCGCTTTCCTGATTTTCAGAAATTCTTTAAAAATATTCCTTAAACGATATGCAAATATTTTCAACGGATTCTTGTTCAGGGCGTCGTTGACTATGACTGAGTACAATTTCAAGACATTCCAACATACTTGGAATGTCCAAGTGCATGGATCGCTTTCCTGATTTTCAAAAGTTCATTAAAAATATTCTTCAAGAGATATGCAAATATATTCAACGGATTCTTGTTCAGGGCATGCTTGACTATGACTGTGTACAATTTCAAGACATTCCAAGATACTTTTGGGGTCTTTTTTGAATAAAAAGTTAAGTCACTGCCTAAGTCCACAGACTTTCCTCATTTTCAAAAATTCATTAAAAATATTCCTTAAGAGATATGCAAATATTTTCAATTGATTCTTGTTCAGGGCGTCGTTGACTATGACTGAGTACAATTTCAAGACATTCCAACATACTTTGAATGTCCAAGTGCATGGATCGCTTTTCGGATTTTCAAAAATTCATTAAAAATATTCTTCAAGAGATATGCAAATATATTCAACGGATTCTTGTTCAGGGCATGCTTGACTATGACTGTGTACAATTTCAAGACATTCCAAGATACTTTTGGGGTCTTTTTTGACAAAAAAGTTAAGTCACTGCCTAAGTGCATGGATCGCTTTCCTGATTTTCAAAAATTCATTAAAAATATTCCTTAAGCGATATGCAAATATTTTCAACGGATTCTTGTTCAGGGCGTCGTTGACTATGACTGAGTACAATTTCAAGACATTCCAACATACTTGGAATGTCCAAGTGCATGGATCGCTTTCCTGATTTTCAAAAGTTCATTAAAAATATTCTTCAAGAGATATGCAAATATATTCAACGGATTCTTGTTCAGGGCATGCTTGACTATGACTGTGTACAATTTCAAGACATTCCAAGATACCTTTGGGGTCTTTTTTGAATAAAAAGTTAAGTCACTGCCTAAGTGCACAGACTTTCATCATTTTCAAAAATTCATTAAAAATATTCCTTAAGAGATATGCAAATATTTTCAATGGATTCTTGTTCAGGGCGTCGTTGACTATGACCGAGTACAATTTCAAGACATTCCAACATACTTGGAATGTCCAAGTGCATGGATCGCTTTCCGGATTTTCAAAAATTCATTAAAAATATTCTTCAAGAGATATGCAAATATATTCAACGGATTCTTGTTCATGGCATTCTTGACTATGACTGTGTACAATTTCAAGACATTCCAAGATACTTTTGGGGTCTTTTTTGACGAAAAAGTTAAGTCACTGCCTAAGTGCATGGATCGCTTTCCTGAGTTAAGTCACTGCCTAAGTGCACAGACTTTCATCATTTTCAAAAATTCATTAAAAATATTCCTTAAGAGATATGCAAATATTTTCAATGGATTCTTGTTCAGGGCGTCGTTGACTATGACCGAGTACAATTTCAAGACATTCCAACATACTTGGAATGTCCAAGTGCATGGATCGCTTTCCGGATTTTCAAAAATTCATTAAAAATATTCTTCAAGAGATATGCAAATATATTCAACGGATTCTTATTCAGGGCATGCTTGCCTATGACTGTGTACAATTTCAAGACATTCCAATTTACTTTTGGGGTTTTTTTTGAAAAAAAAGTCAAGTCACTAAGTGCATCAGGGCAAATGGATCGTTTCCTTCGTCTCACCTGATATCCTGCTGTGTGATCCACGGTGTCCAAACGTTTGTTTCCAGCGACTGGACGACATGGATGAACTCCTGCAGCTTTAATTCTTTAAAAACAACCCAAAAACATCAAAAGTTAAGTCACTGCCTAAGTGCACGGATCGCTTTCCTGATTTTCAAAAATTCATTAAAAATATTCCTCAAGAGATATGCAAATATATTCAATGGATTCTTGTTCAGGGCATGCTTGACTATGACTGTGTACAATTTCAAGACATTCCAAGATACTTTTGGGGTCTTTTTTGAAAAAAAAGTCAAGTCACTAAGTGCATCAGGGCAAATGGATCGTTTCCTCCGTCTCACCTTATTTCCTGCTGTGTGATCCATGGTGTCCAAACGTTTGTTTCCAGCGACTGGGCGACATGGATGAACTCCTGCAGCTTTAATGCTTTAAAAACAAACCAAAAACATCAAAAGTTAAGTCACTGCCTAAGTGCATGGATCGCTTTCCTAATTTTCAAAAATTCATTAAAAATATTCCTTAAGAGATATGCAAATATTTTCAATTGATTCTTGTTCAGGGCGTCGTTGACTATGACTGAGTACAATTTCAAGACATTCCAACATACTTGGAATGTCCAAGTGCATGGATCGCTTTTCGGATTTTCAAAAATTCATTAAAAATATTCTTCAAGAGATATGCAAATATATTCAACGGATTCTTGTTCAGGGCATTCTTGACTATGACTGTGTACAATTTCAAGACATTCCAAGATACTTTTGGGGTCTTTTTTGACGAAAAAGTTAAGTCACTGCCTAAGTGCATGGATCGCTTTCCTGATTTTCAGAAATTCTTTAAAAATATTCCTTAAACGATATGCAAATATTTTCAACGGATTCTTGTTCAGGGCGTCGTTGACTATGACTGAGTACAATTTCAAGACATTCCAACATACTTGGAATGTCCAAGTGCATGGATCGCTTTCCTGATTTTCAAAAGTTCATTAAAAATATTCTTCAAGAGATATGCAAATATATTCAACGGATTCTTGTTCAGGGCATGCTTGACTATGACTGTGTACAATTTCAAGACATTCCAAGATACTTTTGGGGTCTTTTTTGAATAAAAAGTTAAGTCACTGCCTAAGTGCACAGATTTTCCTCATTTTCAAAAATTCATTAAAAATATTCCTTAAACTATACGCAAATATTTTCAATGGATTCTTGTTCAGGGCGTCGTTGACTATGACTGAGTACAATTTCAAGACATTCCAACATACTTGGAATGTCCAAGTGCATGGATCGCTTTCCTGATTTTCAAAAGTTCATTAAAAATATTCTTCAAGAGATATGCAAATATATTCAACGGATTCTTGTTCAGGGCATGCTTGACTATGACTGTGTACAATTTCAAGACATTCCAAGATACTTTTGGGGTCTTTTTTGACAAAAAAGTTAAGTCACTGCCTAAGTGCATGGATCGCTTTCCTGATTTTCAAAAATTCATTAGAAATATTCCTTAAGCGATATGCAAATATTTTCAACGGATTCTTGTTCAGGGCGTTGTTGACTATGACTGAGTACAATTTCAAGACATTCCAACATACTTGGAATGTCCAAGTGCATGGATCGCTTTCCTGATTTTCAAAAGTTCATTAAAAATATTCTTCAAGAGATATGCAAATATATTCAACGGATTCTTGTTCAGGGCATGCTTGACTATGACTGTGTACAATTTCAAGACATTCCAAGATACTTTTGGGGTCTTTTTTGAATAAAAAGTTAAGTCACTGCCTAAGTGCACAGATTTTCCTCATTTTCAAAAATTCATTAAAAATATTCCTTAAGAGATATGCAAATATTTTCAATTGATTCTTGTTCAGGGCGTCGTTGACTATGACTGAGTACAATTTCAAGACATTCCAACATACTTTGAATGTCCAAGTGCATGGATCGCTTTTCGGATTTTCAAAAATTCATTAAAAATATTCTTCAAGAGATATGCAAATATATTCAACGGATTCTTGTTCAGGGCATGCTTGACTATGACTGTGTACAATTTCAAGACATTCCAAGATACTTTTGGGGTCTTTTTTGACAAAAAAGTTAAGTCACTGCCTAAGTGCATGGATCACTTTCCTGATTTTCAAAAATTCATTAAAAATATTCCTTAAGCGATATGCAAATATTTTCAATGGATTCTTGTTCAGGGCGTCGTTGACTATGACTGAGTACAATTTCAAGACATTCCAACATACTTGGAATGTCCAAGTGCACGGATCGCTTTCCTGATTTTCAAAAGTTCATTAAAAATATTCTTCAAGAGATATGCAAATATATTCAACGGATTCTTGTTCAGGGCATGCTTGACTATGACTGTGTACAATTTCAAGACATTCCAAGATACCTTTGGGGTCTTTTTTGAATAAAAAGTTAAGTCACTGCCTAAGTGCACAGACTTTCATCATTTTCAAAAATTCATTAAAAATATTCCTTAAGAGATATGCAAATATTTTCAATGGATTCTTGTTCAGGGCGTCGTTGACTATGACCGAGTACAATTTCAAGACATTCCAACATACTTGGAATGTCCAAGTGCATGGATCGCTTTCCGGATTTTCAAAAATTCATTAAAAATATTCTTCAAGAGATATGCAAATATATTCAACGGATTCTTGTTCAGGGCATTCTTGACTATGACTGTGTACAATTTCAAGACATTCCAAGATACTTTTGGGGTCTTTTTTGACGAAAAAGTTAAGTCACTGCCTAAGTGCATTGATCGCTTTCCTGATTTTCAGAAATTCTTTAAAAATATTCCTTAAACTATACGCAAATATTTTCAATGGATTCTTGTTCAGGGCGTCGTTGACTATGACTGAGTACAATTTCAAGACATTCCAACATACTTGGAATGTCCAAGTGCATGGATCGCTTTCCTGATTTTCAAAAGTTCATTAAAAATATTCTTCAAGAGATATGCAAATATATTCAACGGATTCTTGTTCAGGGCATGCTTGACTATGACTGTGTACAATTTCAAGACATTCCAAGATACTTTTGGGGTCTTTTTTGACAAAAAAGTTAAGTCACTGCCTAAGTGCATGGATCGCTTTCCTGATTTTCAAAAATTCATTAGAAATATTCCTTAAGCGATATGCAAATATTTTCAACGGATTCTTGTTCAGGGCGTTGTTGACTATGACTGAGTACAATTTCAAGACATTCCAACATACTTGGAATGTCCAAGTGCATGGATCGCTTTCCTGATTTTCAAAAGTTCATTAAAAATATTCTTCAAGAGATATGCAAATATATTCAACGGATTCTTGTTCAGGGCATGCTTGACTATGACTGTGTACAATTTCAAGACATTCCAAGATACCTTTGGGGTCTTTTTTGAATAAAAAGTTAAGTCACTGCCTAAGTGCACAGACTTTCATCATTTTCAAAAATTCATTAAAAATATTCCTTAAGAGATATGCAAATATTTTCAATGGATTCTTGTTCAGGGCGTCGTTGACTATGACTGAGTACAATTTCAAGACATTCCAACATACTTGGAATGTCCAAGTGCATGGATCGCTTTCCGGATTTTCAAAAATTCATTAAAAATATTCTTCAAGAGATATGCAAATATATTCAACGGATTCTTGTTCAGGGCATTCTTGACTATGACTGTGTACAATTTCAAGACATTCCAAGATACTTTTGGGGTCTTTTTTGACGAAAAAGTTAAGTCACTGCCTAAGTGCATGGATCGCTTTCCTGATTTTCAGAAATTCTTTAAAAATATTCCTTAAACGATATGCAAATATTTTCAACGGATTCTTGTTCAGGGCGTCGTCGACTATGACTGAGTACAATTTCAAGACATTCCAACATACTTGGAATGTCCAAGTGCATGGATCGCTTTCCTGATTTTCAAAAGTTCATTAAAAATATTCTTCAAGAGATATGCAAATATATTCAACGGATTCTTGTTCAGGGCATGCTTGACTATGACTGTGTACAATTTCAAGACATTCCAAGATACCTTTGGGGTCTTTTTTGAATAAAAAGTTAAGTCACTGCCTAAGTGCACAGACTTTCATCATTTTCAAAAATTCATTAAAAATATTCCTTAAGAGATATGCAAATATTTTCAATGGATTCTTGTTCAGGGCGTCGTTGACTATGACCGAGTACAATTTCAAGACATTCCAACATACTTGGAATGTCCAAGTGCATGGATCGCTTTCCTGATTTTCAAAAGTTCATTAAAAATATTCTTCAAGAGATATGCAAATATATTCAACGGATTCTTGTTCAGGGCATGCTTGACTATGACTGTGTACAATTTCAAGACATTCCAAGATACTTTTGGGGTCTTTTTTGAATAAAAAGTTAAGTCACTGCCTAAGTGCACAGACTTTCCTCATTTTCAAAAATTCATTAAAAATATTCCTTAAGAGATATGCAAATATTTTCAATTGATTCTTGTTCAGGGCGTCGTTGACTATGACTGAGTACAATTTCAAGACATTCCAACATACTTGGAATGTCCAAGTGCATGGATCGCTTTTCGGATTTTCAAAAATTCATTAAAAATATTCTTCAAGAGATATGCAAATATATTCAACGGATTCTTGTTCAGGGCATGCTTGACTATGACTGTGTACAATTTCAAGACATTCCAAGATACTTTTGGGGTCTTTTTTGACAAAAAAGTTAAGTCACTGCCTAAGTGCATGGATCGCTTTCCTGATTTTCAGAAATTCATTAAAAATATTCCTTAAGCGATATGCAAATATTTTCAATTGATTCTTGTTCAGGGCGTCGTTGACTATGACTGAGTACAATTTCAAGACATTCCAACATACTTGGAATGTCCAAGTGCATGGATCGCTTTCCTGATTTTCAAAAGTTCATTAAAAATATTCTTCAAGAGATATGCAAATATATTCAACGGATTCTTGTTCAGGGCATGCTTGACTATGACTGTGTACAATTTCAAGACATTCCAAGATACCTTTGGGGTCTTTTTTGAATAAAAAGTTAAGTCACTGCCTAAGTGCACAGACTTTCATCATTTTCAAAAATTCATTAAAAATATTCCTTAAGAGATATGCAAATATTTTCAATGGATTCTTGTTCAGGGCGTCGTTGACTATGACCGAGTACAATTTCAAGACATTCCAACATACTTGGAATGTCCAAGTGCATGGATCGCTTTCCGGATTTTCAAAAATTCATTAAAAATATTCTTCAAGAGATATGCAAATATATTCAACGGATTCTTGTTCAGGGCATGCTTGACTATGACTGTGTACAATTTCAAGACATTCCAAGATACTTTTGGGGTCTTTTTTGACGAAAAAGTTAAGTCACTGCCTAAGTGCACAGACTTTCCTCATTTTCAAAAAATTCATTAAAAATATTCCTTAAGAGATATGCAAATATTTTCAATTGATTCTTGTTCAGGGCGTCGTTGACTATGACTGAGTACAATTTCAAGACATTCCAACATACTTGGAATGTCCAAGTGCATGGATCGCTTTTCGGATTTTCAAAAATTCATTAAAAATATTCTTCAAGAGATATGCAAATATATTCAACGGATTCTTGTTCAGGGCATGCTTGACTATGACTGTGTACAATTTCAAGACATTCCAAGATACTTTTGGGGTCTTTTTTGACAAAAAAGTTAAGTCACTGCCTAAGTGCATGGATCGCTTTCCTGATTTTCAAAAATTCATTTAAAATATTCCTTAAGCGATATGCAAATATTTTCAACGGATTCTTGTTCAGGGCGTCGTTGACTATGACTGAGTACAATTTCAAGACATTCCAACATACTTGGAATGTCCAAGTGCATGGATCGCTTTCCTGATTTTCAAAAGTTCATTAAAAATATTCTTCAAGAGATATGCAAATATATTCAACGGATTCTTGTTCAGGGCATGCTTGACTATGACTGTGTACAATTTCAAGACATTCCAAGATACTTTTGGGGTCTTTTTTGAATAAAAAGTTAAGTCACTGCCTAAGTGCACAGACTTTCATCATTTTCAAAAATTCATTAAAAATATTCCTTAAGAGATATGCAAATATTTTCAATTGATTCTTGTTCAGGGCGTCGTTGACTATGACTGAGTACAATTTCAAGACATTCCAACATACTTGGAATGTCCAAGTGCATGGATCGCTTTTCGGATTTTCAAAAATTCATTAAAAATATTCTTCAAGAGATATGCAAATATATTCAACGGATTCTTGTTCAGGGCATGCTTGACTATGACTGTGTACAATTTCAAGACATTCCAAGATACTTTTGGGGTCTTTTTTGACAAAAAAGTTAAGTCACTGCCTAAGTGCATGGATCGCTTTCCTGATTTTCAAAAATTCATTAAAAATATTCCTTAAGCTATATGCAAATATTTTCAACGGATTCTTGTTCAGGGCGTCGTTGACTATGACTGAGTACAATTTCAAGACATTCCAACATACTTGGAATGTCCAAGTGCATGGATCGCTTTCCTGATTTTCAAAAGTTCATTAAAAATATTCTTCAAGAGATATGCAAATATATTCAACGGATTCTTGTTCAGGGCATGCTTGACTATGACTGTGTACAATTTCAAGACATTCCAAGATACTTTTGGGGTCTTTTTTGAATAAAAAGTTAAGTCACTGCCTAAGTGCACAGACTTTCCTCATTTTCAAAAATTCATTAAAAATATTCCTTAAGAGATATGCAAATATTTTCAATTGATTCTTGTTCAGGGCGTCGTTGACTATGACTGAGTACAATTTCAAGACATTCCAACATACTTGGAATGTCCAAGTGCATGGATTGCTTTTCGGATTTTCAAAAATTCATTAAAAATATTCTTCAAGAGATATGCAAATATATTCAACGGATTCTTGTTCAGGGCATGCTTGACTATGACTGTGTACAATTTCAAGACATTCCAAGATACTTTTGGGGTCTTTTTTGACAAAAAAGTTAAGTCACTGACTAAGTGCATGGATCGCTTTCCTGATTTTCAAAAATTCATTAAAAATATTCCTTAAGCGATATGCAAATATTTTCAACGGATTCTTGTTCAGGGCGTCGTTGACTATGACTGAGTACAATTTCAAGACATTCCAACATACTTGGAATGTCCAAGTGCATGGATCGCTTTCCTGATTTTCAAAAGTTCATTAAAAATATTCTTCAAGAGATATGCAAATATATTCAACGGATTCTTGTTCAGGGCATGCTTGACTATGACTGTGTACAATATCAAGACATTCCAAGATACTTTTGGGGTCTTTTTTGAATAAAAAGTTAAGTCACTGCCTAAGTGCACAGACTTTCCTCATTTTCAAAAATTCATTAAAAATATTCCTTAAGAGATATGCAAATATTTTCAATTGATTCTTGTTCAGGGCGTCGTTGACTATGACTGAGTACAATTTCAAGACATTCCAACATACTTGGAATGTCCAAGTGCATGGATCGCTTTTCGGATTTTCAAAAATTCATTAAAAATATTCTTCAAGAGATATGCAAATATATTCAACGGATTCTTGTTCAGGGCATGCTTGACTATGACTGTGTACAATTTCAAGACATTCCAATTTACTTTTGGGGTTTTTTTTTGAAAAAAAAGTCAAGTCACTAAGTGCATCAGGGCAAATGGATCGTTTCCTTCGTCTCACCTGATATCCTGCTGTGTGATCCACGGTGTCCAAACGTTTGTTTCCAGCGACTGGACGACATGGATGAACTCCTGCAGCTTTAATTCTTTAAAAACAACCCAAAAACATCAAAAGTTAAGTCACTACCTAAGTGCATGGATCGCTTTCCTGATTTTCAAAAATTCATTAAAAATATTCCTCAAGAGATATGCAAATATATTCAACGGATTCTTGTTCAGGGCATGCTTGACTATGACTGTGTACAATTTCAAGACATTCCAAGATACTTTTGGGGTCTTTTTTGACGAAAAAGTTAAGTCACTGCCTAAGTGCATGGATCGCTTTCCTGATTTTCAAAAATTCATTAAAAATATTCCTTAAGCGATATGCAAATATTTTCAACGGATTCTTGTTCAGGGCGTCGTTGACTATGACTGAGTACAATTTCAAGACATTCCAACATACTTGGAATGTCCAAGTGCATGGATCGCTTTCCGGATTTTCAAAAATTCATTAAAAATATTCTTCAAGAGATATGCAAATATATTCAACGGATTCTTATTCAGGGCATGCTTGACTATGACTGTGTACAATTTCAAGACATTCCAATTTACTTTTGGGGTTTTTTTTGAAAAAAAAGTCAAGTCACTAAGTGCATCAGGGCAAATGGATCGTTTCCTTCGTCTCACCTGATATCCTGCTGTGTGATCCACGGTGTCCAAACGTTTGTTTCCAGCGACTGGGCGACATGGATGAACTCCTGCAGCTTTAATGCTTTAAAAACAAACCAAAAACATCAAAAGTTAAGTCACTGCCTAAGTGCATGGATCGCTTTCCTAATTTTCAAAAATTCATTAAAAATATTCCTTAAGAGATATGCAAATATTTTCAATTGATTCTTGTTCAGGGCGTCGTTGACTATGACTGAGTACAATTTCAAGACATTCCAACATACTTGGAATGTCCAAGTGCATGGATCGCTTTTCGGATTTTCAAAAATTCATTAAAAATATTCTTCAAGAGATATGCAAATATATTCAACGGATTCTTGTTCAGGGCATGCTTGACTATGACTGTGTACAATTTCAAGACATTCCAGGATACTTTTGGGGTCTTTTTTGAATAAAAAGTTAAGTCACTGCCTAAGTGCATGGATCGCTTTCCTGATTTTCAAAAATTCATTAAAAATATTCCTTAAGCGATATGCAAATATTTTCAACGGATTCTTGTTCAGGGCGTCGTTGACTATGACTGAGTACAATTTCAAAACATTCCAACATACTTGGAATGTCCAAGTGCATGGATCGCTTTCCTGATTTTCAAAAGTTCATTAAAAATATTCTTCAAGAGATATGCAAATATATTCAACGGATTCTTGTTCAGGGCATGCTTGACTATGACTGTGTACAATTTCAAGACATTCCAGGATACTTTTGGGGTCTTTTTTGAATAAAAAGTTAAGTCACTGCGTAAGTGCACAGACTTTCCTCATTTTCAAAAATTCATTAAAAATATTCCTTAAGAGATATGCAAATATTTTCAATTGATTCTTGTTCAGGGCGTCGTTGACTATGACTGAGTACAATTTCAAGACATTCCAAGATACTTTTGGGGTCTTTTTTGAATAAAAAGTTAAGTCACTGCCTAAGTGCACAGACTTTCCTCATTTTCAAAAATTCATTAAAAATATTCCTTAAGAGATATGCAAATATTTTCAATTGATTCTTGTTCAGGGCGTCGTTGACTATGACTGAGTACAATTTCAAGACATTCCAACATACTTGGAATGTCCAAGTGCATGGATCGCTTTTCGGATTTTCAAAAATTCATTAAAAATATTCTTCAAGAGATATGCAAATATATTCAACGGATTCTTGTTCAAGGCATGCTTGACTATGACTGTGTACAATTTCAAGACATTCCAAGATACTTTTGGGGTCTTTTTGAATAAAAAGTTAAGTCACTGCCTAAGTGCATGGATCGCTTTCCTGATTTTCAAAAATTCATTAAAAATATTCCTTAAGCGATATGCAAATATTTTCAACGGATTCTTGTTCAGGGCGTCGTTGACTATGACTGAGTACAATTTCAAGACATTCCAACATACTTGGAATGTCCAAGTGCATGGATCGCTTTCCTGATTTTCAAAAGTTCATTAAAAATATTCTTCAAGAGATATGCAAATATATTCAATGGATTCTTGTTCAGGGCATGCTTGACTATGACTGTGTACAATTTCAAGACATTCCAAGATACTTTTGGGGTCTTTTTTGACAAAAAAGTTAAGTCACTGCCTAAGTGCACAGACTTTCCTCATTTTCAAAAATTCATTAAAAATATTCCTTAAGAGATATGCAAATATTTTCAATTGATTCTTGTTCAGGGCGTCGTTGACTATGACTGAGTACAATTTAAAGACATTCCAACATACTTGGAATGTCCAAGTGCATGGATCGCTTTTCGGATTTTCAAAAATTCATTAAAAATATTCTTCAAGAGATATGCAAATATATTCAACGGATTCTTGTTCAGGGCATGCTTGACTATGACTGTGTACAATTTCAAGACATTCCAAGATACTTTTGGGGTCTTTTTTGACAAAAAAGTTAAGTCACTGCCTAAGTGCATGGATCGCTTTCCTGATTTTCAAAAATTCATTAAAAATATTCCTTAAGCGATATGCAAATATTTTCAACGGATTCTTGTTCAGGGCGTCGTTGACTATGACTGAGTACAATTTCAAGACATTCCAACATACTTGGAATGTCCAAGTGCATGGATCGCTTTTCGGATTTTCAAAAATTCATTAAAAATATTCTTCAAGAGATATGCAAATATATTCAGCGGATTCTTGTTCAGGGCATGCTTGACTATGACTGTGTACAATTTCAAGACATTCCAAGATACTTTTGGGGTCTTTTTTGACAAAAAAGTTAAGTCACTGCCTAAGTGCATGGATCGCTTTCCTGATTTTCAGAAATTCTTTAAAAATATTCCTTAAACGATATGCAAATATTTTCAACGGATTCTTGTTCAGGGCGTCGTTGACTATGACTGAGTACAATTTCAAGACATTCCAACATACTTGGAATGTCCAAGTGCATGGATCGCTTTCCTGATTTTCAAAAGTTCATTAAAAATATTCTTCAAGAGATATGCAAATATATTCAACGGATTCTTGTTCAGGGCATGCTTGACTATGACTGTGTACAATTTCAAGACATTCCAAGATACTTTTGGGGTCTTTTTTGAATAAAAAGTTAAGTCACTGCCTAAGTGCACAGACTTTCCTCATTTTCAAAAATTCATTAAAAATATTCCTTAAGAGATATGCAAATATTTTCAATTGATTCTTGTTCAGGGCGTCGTTGACTATGACTGAGTACAATTTCAAGACATTCCAACATACTTGGAATGTCCAAGTGCATGGATCGCTTTTCGGATTTTCAAAAATTCATTAAAAATATTCTTCAAGAGATATGCAAATATATTCAACGGATTCTTGTTCAGGGCATGCTTGACTATGACTGTGTACAATTTCAAGACATTCCAAGATACTTTTGGGGTCTTTTTTGACAAAAAAGTTAAGTCACTGCCTAAGTGCATGGATCGCTTTCCTGATTTTCAAAAATTCATTAAAAATATTCCTTAAGCGATATGCAAATATTTTCAACGGATTCTTGTTCAGGGCGTCGTTGACTATGACTGAGTACAATTTCAAGACATTCCAACATACTTGGAATGTCCAAGTGCATGGATCGCTTTTCGGATTTTCAAAAATTCATTAAAAATATTCTTCAAGAGATATGCAAATATATTCAGCGGATTCTTGTTCAGGGCATGCTTGACTATGACTGTGTACAATTTCAAGACATTCCAAGATACTTTTGGGGTCTTTTTTGACAAAAAAGTTAAGTCACTGCCTAAGTGCATGGATCGCTTTCCTGATTTTCAGAAATTCTTTAAAAATATTCCTTAAACGATATGCAAATATTTTCAACGGATTCTTGTTCAGGGCGTCGTTGACTATGACTGAGTACAATTTCAAGACATTCCAACATACTTGGAATGTCCAAGTGCATGGATCGCTTTCCTGATTTTCAAAAGTTCATTAAAAATATTCTTCAAGAGATATGCAAATATATTCAACGGATTCTTGTTCAGGGCATGCTTGACTATGACTGTGTACAATTTCAAGACATTCCAAGATACTTTTGGGGTCTTTTTTGAATAAAAAGTTAAGTCACTGCCTAAGTGCACAGACTTTCCTCATTTTCAAAAATTCATTAAAAATATTCCTTAAGAGATATGCAAATATTTTCAATTGATTCTTGTTCAGGGCGTCGTTGACTATGACTGAGTACAATTTCAAGACATTCCAACATACTTGGAATGTCCAAGTGCATGGATCGCTTTTCGGATTTTCAAAAATTCATTAAAAATATTCTTCAAGAGATATGCAAATATATTCAACGGATTCTTGTTCAGGGCATGCTTGACTATGACTGTGTACAATTTCAAGACATTCCAAGATACTTTTGGGGTCTTTTTTGACAAAAAAGTTAAGTCACTGCCTAAGTGCATGGATCGCTTTTCTGATTTTCAAAAATTCATTAAAAATATTCCTTAAGCGATATGCAAATATTTTCAACGGATTCTTGTTCAGGGCGTCGTTGACTATGACTGAGTACAATTTCAAAACATTCCAACATACTTGGAATGTCCAAGTGCATGGATCGCTTTCCTGATTTTCAAAAGTTCATTAAAAATATTCTTCAAGAGATATGCAAATATATTCAACGGATTCTTGTTCAGGGCATGCTTGACTATGACTGTGTACAATTTCAAGACATTCCAAGATACTTTTGGGGTCTTTTTTGACGAAAAAGTTAAGTCACTGCCTAAGTGCATGGATCGCTTTCCTGATTTTCAGAAATTCTTTAAAAATATTCCTTGAACGATATGCAAATATTTTCAACGGATTCTTGTTCAGGGCGTCGTTGACTATGACTGAGTACAATTTCAAGACATTCCAACATACTTGGAATGTCCAAGTGCATGGATCGCTTTCCTGATTTTCAAAAGTTCATTAAAAATATTCTTCAAGAGATATGCAAATATATTCAACGGATTCTTGTTCAGGGCATGCTTGACTATGACTGTGTACAATTTCAAGACATTCCAGGATACTTTTGGGGTCTTTTTTGAATAAAAAGTTAAGTCACTGCCTAAGTGCACAGACTTTCCTCATTTTCAAAAATTCATTAAAAATATTCCTTAAGAGATATGCAAATATTTTCAATTGATTCTTGTTCAGGGCGTCGTTGACTATGACTGAGTACAATTTCAAGACATTCCAACATACTTGGAATGTCCAAGTGCATGGATCGCTTTTCGGATTTTCAAAAATTCATTAAAAATATTCTTCAAGAGATATGCAAATATATTCAACGGATTCTTGTTCAGGGCATGCTTGACTATGACTGTGTACAATTTCAAGACATTCCAAGATACTTTTGGGGTCTTTTTTGACAAAAAAGTTAAGTCACTGCCTAAGTGCATGAATCGCTTTCCTGATTTTCAAAAATTCATTAAAAATATTCCTTAAGCGATATGCAAATATTTTCAACGGATTCTTGTTCAGGGCGTCGTTGACTATGACTGAGTACAATTTCAAGACATTCCAACATACTTGGAATGTCCAAGTGCATGGATCGCTTTTCGGATTTTCAAAAATTCATTAAAAATATTCTTCAAGAGATATGCAAATATATTCAACGGATTCTTGTTCAGGGCATGCTTGACTATGACTGTGTACAATTTCAAGACATTCCAAGATACTTTTGGGGTCTTTTTTGACGAAAAAGTTAAGTCACTGCCTAAGTGCATGGATCGCTTTCCTGATTTTCAAAAATTCATTAAAAATATTCCTTAAGCGATATGCAAATATTTTCAACGGATTCTTGTTCAGGGCGTCGTTGACTATGACTGAGTACAATTTCAAGACATTTCAACATACTTGGAATGTCCAAGTGCATGGATCGCTTTCCTGATTTTCAAAAGTTCATTAAAAATATTCTTCAAGAGATATGCAAATATATTCAACGGATTCTTGTTCAGGGCATGCTTGACTATGACTGTGTACAATTTCAAGACATTCCAAGATACTTTTGGGGTCTTTTTTGAATAAAAAGTTAAGTCACTGCCTAAGTGCACAGACTTTCATCATTTTCAAAAATTCATTAAAAATATTCCTTAAGAGATATGCAAATATTTTCAATGGATTCTTGTTCAGGGCGTCGTTGACTATGACCGAGTACAATTTCAAGACTTTCCAACATACTTGGAATGTCCAAGTGCATGGATCGCTTTCCGGATTTTCAAAAATTCATTAAAAATATTCTTCAAGAGATATGCAAATATATTCAACGGATTCTTGTTCAGGGCATGCTTGACTATGACTGTGTACAATTTCAAGACATTCCAAGATACTTTTGGGGTCTTTTTTGACGAAAAAGTTAAGTCACTGCCTAAGTGCATGGATCGCTTTCCTGATTTTCAGAAATTCTTTAAAAATATTCCTTAAACGATATGCAAATATTTTCAACGGATTCTTGTTCAGGGCGTCGTTGACTATGACTGAGTACAATTTCAAGACATTCCAACATACTTGGAATGTCCAAGTGCATGGATCGCTTTCCTGATTTTCAAAAGTTCATTAAAAATATTCTTCAAGAGATATGCAAATATATTCAACGGATTCTTGTTCAGGGCATGCTTGACTATGACTGTGTACAATTTCAAGACATTCCAAGATACCTTTGGGGTCTTTTTTGGATAAAAAGTTAAGTCACTGCCTAAGTGCACAGACTTTCATCATTTTCAAAAATTCATTAAAAATATTCCTTAAGAGATATGCAAATATTTTCAATGGATTCTTGTTCAGGGCGTCGTTGACTATGACCGAGTACAATTTCAAGACATTCCAACATACTTGGAATGTCCAAGTGCATGGATCGCTTTTCGGATTTTCAAAAATTCATTAAAAATATTCTTCAAGAGATATGCAAATATATTCAACGGATTCTTGTTCAGGGCATGCTTGACTATGACTGTGTACAATTTCAAGACATTCCAAGATACTTTTGGGGTCTTTTTTGACGAAAAAGTTAAGTCACTGCCTAAGTGCATGGATCGCTTTCCTGATTTTCAGAAATTCTTTAAAAATATTCCTTAAACGATATGCAAATATTTTCAACGGATTCTTGTTCAGGGCGTCGTTGACTATGACTGAGTACAATTTCAAGACATTCCAACATACTTGGAATGTCCAAGTGCATGGATCGCTTTCCTGATTTTCAAAAGTTCATTAAAAATATTCTTCAAGAGATATGCAAATATATTCAACGGATTCTTGTTCAGGGCATGCTTGACTATGACTGTGTACAATTTCAAGACATTCCAGGATACTTTTGGGGTCTTTTTTGAATAAAAAGTTAAGTCACTGCCTAAGTGCACAGACTTTCCTCATTTTCAAAAATTCATTAAAAATATTCCTTAAGAGATATGCAAATATTTTCAATTGATTCTTGTTCAGGGCGTCGTTGACTATGACTGAGTACAATTTCAAGACATTCCAACATACTTGGAATGTCCAAGTGCATGGATCGCTTTTCGGATTTTCAAAAATTCATTAAAAATATTCTTCAAGAGATATGCAAATATATTCAACGGATTCTTGTTCAGGGCATGCTTGACTATGACTGTGTACAATTTCAAGACATTCCAATATACTTTTGGGGTCTTTTTTGACAAAAAAGTTAAGTCACTGCCTAAGTGCATGGATCGCTTTCCTGATTTTCAAAAATTCATTAAAAATATTCCTTAAGCGATATGCAAATATTTTCAATTGATTCTTGTTCAGGGCGTCGTTGACTATGACTGAGTACAATTTCAAGACATTCCAACATACTTGGAATGTCCAAGTGCATGGATCGCTTTTCGGATTTTCAAAAATTCATTAAAAATATTCTTCAAGAGATATGCAAATATATTCAACGGATTCTTGTTCAGGGCATGCTTGACTATGACTGTGTACAATTTCAAGACATTCCAAGATACTTTTGGGGTCTTTTTTGACGAAAAAGTTAAGTCACTGCCTAAGTGCATGGATCGCTTTCCTGATTTTCAAAAATTCATTAAAAATATTCCTTAAGCGATATGCAAATATTTTCAACGGATTCTTGTTCAGGGCGTCGTTGACTATGACTGAGTACAATTTCAAGACATTTCAACATACTTGGAATGTCCAAGTGCATGGATCGCTTTCCTGATTTTCAAAAGTTCATTAAAAATATTCTTCAAGAGATATGCAAATATATTCAACGGATTCTTGTTCAGGGCATGCTTGACTATGACTGTGTACAATTTCAAGACATTCCAAGATACTTTTGGGGTCTTTTTTGAATAAAAAGTTAAGTCACTGCCTAAGTGCACAGACTTTCATCATTTTCAAAAATTCATTAAAAATATTCCTTAAGAGATATGCAAATATTTTCAATGGATTCTTGTTCAGGGCGTCGTTGACTATGACCGAGTACAATTTCAAGACTTTCCAACATACTTGGAATGTCCAAGTGCATGGATCGCTTTCCGGATTTTCAAAAATTCATTAAAAATATTCTTCAAGAGATATGCAAATATATTCAACGGATTCTTGTTCAGGGCATGCTTGACTATGACTGTGTACAATTTCAAGACATTCCAAGATACTTTTGGGGTCTTTTTTGACGAAAAAGTTAAGTCACTGCCTAAGTGCATGGATCGCTTTCCTGATTTTCAGAAATTCTTTAAAAATATTCCTTAAACGATATGCAAATATTTTCAACGGATTCTTGTTCAGGGCGTCGTTGACTATGACTGAGTACAATTTCAAGACATTCCAACATACTTGGAATGTCCAAGTGCATGGATCGCTTTCCTGATTTTCAAAAGTTCATTAAAAATATTCTTCAAGAGATATGCAAATATATTCAACGGATTCTTGTTCAGGGCATGCTTGACTATGACTGTGTACAATTTCAAGACATTCCAAGATACCTTTGGGGTCTTTTTTGGATAAAAAGTTAAGTCACTGCCTAAGTGCACAGACTTTCATCATTTTCAAAAATTCATTAAAAATATTCCTTAAGAGATATGCAAATATTTTCAATGGATTCTTGTTCAGGGCGTCGTTGACTATGACCGAGTACAATTTCAAGACATTCCAACATACTTGGAATGTCCAAGTGCATGGATCGCTTTTCGGATTTTCAAAAATTCATTAAAAATATTCTTCAAGAGATATGCAAATATATTCAACGGATTCTTGTTCAGGGCATGCTTGACTATGACTGTGTACAATTTCAAGACATTCCAAGATACTTTTGGGGTCTTTTTTGACGAAAAAGTTAAGTCACTGCCTAAGTGCATGGATCGCTTTCCTGATTTTCAGAAATTCTTTAAAAATATTCCTTAAACGATATGCAAATATTTTCAACGGATTCTTGTTCAGGGCGTCGTTGACTATGACTGAGTACAATTTCAAGACATTCCAACATACTTGGAATGTCCAAGTGCATGGATCGCTTTCCTGATTTTCAAAAGTTCATTAAAAATATTCTTCAAGAGATATGCAAATATATTCAACGGATTCTTGTTCAGGGCATGCTTGACTATGACTGTGTACAATTTCAAGACATTCCAGGATACTTTTGGGGTCTTTTTTGAATAAAAAGTTAAGTCACTGCCTAAGTGCACAGACTTTCCTCATTTTCAAAAATTAATTAAAAATATTCCTTAAGAGATATGCAAATATTTTCAATTGATTCTTGTTCAGGGCGTCGTTGACTATGACTGAGTACAATTTCAAGACATTCCAACATACTTGGAATGTCCAAGTGCATGGATCGCTTTTCGGATTTTCAAAAATTCATTAAAAATATTCTTCAAGAGATATGCAAATATATTCAACGGATTCTTGTTCAGGGCATGCTTGACTATGACTGTGTACAATTTCAAGACATTCCAATATACTTTTGGGGTCTTTTTTGACAAAAAAGTTAAGTCACTGCCTAAGTGCATGGATCGCTTTCCTGATTTTCAAAAATTCATTAAAAATATTCCTTAAGCGATATGCAAATATTTTCAATTGATTCTTGTTCAGGGCGTCGTTGACTATGACTGAGTACAATTTCAAGACATTCCAACATACTTGGAATGTCCAAGTGCATGGATCGCTTTTCGGATTTTCAAAAATTCATTAAAAATATTCTTCAAGAGATATGCAAATATATTCAACGGATTCTTGTTCAGGGCATGCTTGACTATGACTGTGTACAATTTCAAGACATTCCAAGATACTTTTGGGGTCTTTTTTGACAAAAAAGTTAAGTCACTGCCTAAGTGCATGAATCGCTTTCCTGATTTTCAAAAATTCATTAAAAATATTCCTTAAGCGATATGCAAATATTTTCAACGGATTCTTGTTCAGGGCGTCGTTGACTATGACTGAGTACAATTTCAAGACATTCCAACATACTTGGAATGTCCAAGTGCATGGATCGCTTTTCGGATTTTCAAAAATTCATTAAAAATATTCTTCAAGAGATATGCAAATATATTCAACGGATTCTTGTTCAGGGCATGCTTGACTATGACTGTGTACAATTTCAAGACATTCCAAGATACTTTTGGGGTCTTTTTTGACAAAAAAGTTAAGTCACTGCCTAAGTGCATGGATCGCTTTCCTGATTTTCAAAAATTCATTAAAAATATTCCTTAAGCGATATGCAAATATTTTCAACGGATTCTTGTTCAGGGCGTCGTTGACTATGACTGAGTACAATTTCAAGACATTTCAACATACTTGGAATGTCCAAGTGCATGGATCGCTTTCCTGATTTTCAAAAGTTCATTAAAAATATTCTTCAAGAGATATGCAAATATATTCAACGGATTCTTGTTCAGGGCATGCTTGACTATGACTGTGTACAATTTCAAGACATTCCAAGATACTTTTGGGGTCTTTTTTGAATAAAAAGTTAAGTCACTGCCTAAGTGCACAGACTTTCATCATTTTCAAAAATTCATTAAAAATATTCCTTAAGAGATATGCAAATATTTTCAATGGATTCTTGTTCAGGGCGTCGTTGACTATGACCGAGTACAATTTCAAGACTTTCCAACATACTTGGAATGTCCAAGTGCATGGATCGCTTTCCGGATTTTCAAAAATTCATTAAAAATATTCTTCAAGAGATATGCAAATATATTCAACGGATTCTTGTTCAGGGCATGCTTGACTATGACTGTGTACAATTTCAAGACATTCCAAGATACTTTTGGGGTCTTTTTTGACGAAAAAGTTAAGTCACTGCCTAAGTGCATGGATCGCTTTCCTGATTTTCAGAAATTCTTTAAAAATATTCCTTAAACGATATGCAAATATTTTCAACGGATTCTTGTTCAGGGCGTCGTTGACTATGACTGAGTACAATTTCAAGACATTCCAACATACTTGGAATGTCCAAGTGCATGGATCGCTTTCCTGATTTTCAAAAGTTCATTAAAAATATTCTTCAAGAGATATGCAAATATATTCAACGGATTCTTGTTCAGGGCATGCTTGACTATGACTGTGTACAATTTCAAGACATTCCAATATACTTTTGGGGTCTTTTTTGACAAAAAAGTTAAGTCACTGCCTAAGTGCATGGATCGCTTTCCTGATTTTCAAAAATTCATTAAAAATATTCCTTAAGCGATATGCAAATATTTTCAATTGATTCTTGTTCAGGGCGTCGTTGACTATGACTGAGTACAATTTCAAGACATTCCAACATACTTGGAATGTCCAAGTGCATGGATCGCTTTTCGGATTTTCAAAAATTCATTAAAAATATTCTTCAAGAGATATGCAAATATATTCAACGGATTCTTGTTCAGGGCATGCTTGACTATGACTGTGTACAATTTCAAGACATTCCAAGATACTTTTGGGGTCTTTTTTGACAAAAAAGTTAAGTCACTGCCTAAGTGCATGAATCGCTTTCCTGATTTTCAAAAATTCATTAAAAATATTCCTTAAGCGATATGCAAATATTTTCAACGGATTCTTGTTCAGGGCGTCGTTGACTATGACTGAGTACAATTTCAAGACATTCCAACATACTTGGAATGTCCAAGTGCATGGATCGCTTTTCGGATTTTCAAAAATTCATTAAAAATATTCTTCAAGAGATATGCAAATATATTCAACGGATTCTTGTTCAGGGCATGCTTGACTATGACTGTGTACAATTTCAAGACATTCCAAGATACTTTTGGGGTCTTTTTTGACAAAAAAGTTAAGTCACTGCCTAAGTGCATGGATCGCTTTCCTGATTTTCAAAAATTCATTAAAAATATTCCTTAAGCGATATGCAAATATTTTCAACGGATTCTTGTTCAGGGCGTCGTTGACTATGACTGAGTACAATTTCAAGACATTTCAACATACTTGGAATGTCCAAGTGCATGGATCGCTTTCCTGATTTTCAAAAGTTCATTAAAAATATTCTTCAAGAGATATGCAAATATATTCAACGGATTCTTGTTCAGGGCATGCTTGACTATGACTGTGTACAATTTCAAGACATTCCAAGATACTTTTGGGGTCTTTTTTGAATAAAAAGTTAAGTCACTGCCTAAGTGCACAGACTTTCATCATTTTCAAAAATTCATTAAAAATATTCCTTAAGAGATATGCAAATATTTTCAATGGATTCTTGTTCAGGGCGTCGTTGACTATGACCGAGTACAATTTCAAGACTTTCCAACATACTTGGAATGTCCAAGTGCATGGATCGCTTTCCGGATTTTCAAAAATTCATTAAAAATATTCTTCAAGAGATATGCAAATATATTCAACGGATTCTTGTTCAGGGCATGCTTGACTATGACTGTGTACAATTTCAAGACATTCCAAGATACTTTTGGGGTCTTTTTTGACGAAAAAGTTAAGTCACTGCCTAAGTGCATGGATCGCTTTCCTGATTTTCAGAAATTCTTTAAAAATATTCCTTAAACGATATGCAAATATTTTCAACGGATTCTTGTTCAGGGCGTCGTTGACTATGACTGAGTACAATTTCAAGACATTCCAACATACTTGGAATGTCCAAGTGCATGGATCGCTTTCCTGATTTTCAAAAGTTCATTAAAAATATTCTTCAAGAGATATGCAAATATATTCAACGGATTCTTGTTCAGGGCATGCTTGACTATGACTGTGTACAATTTCAAGACATTCCAAGATACCTTTGGGGTCTTTTTTGGATAAAAAGTTAAGTCACTGCCTAAGTGCACAGACTTTCATCATTTTCAAAAATTCATTAAAAATATTCCTTAAGAGATATGCAAATATTTTCAATGGATTCTTGTTCAGGGCGTCGTTGACTATGACCGAGTACAATTTCAAGACATTCCAACATACTTGGAATGTCCAAGTGCATGGATCGCTTTTCGGATTTTCAAAAATTCATTAAAAATATTCTTCAAGAGATATGCAAATATATTCAACGGATTCTTGTTCAGGGCATGCTTGACTATGACTGTGTACAATTTCAAGACATTCCAAGATACTTTTGGGGTCTTTTTTGACGAAAAAGTTAAGTCACTGCCTAAGTGCATGGATCGCTTTCCTGATTTTCAGAAATTCTTTAAAAATATTCCTTAAACGATATGCAAATATTTTCAACGGATTCTTGTTCAGGGCGTCGTTGACTATGACTGAGTACAATTTCAAGACATTCCAACATACTTGGAATGTCCAAGTGCATGGATCGCTTTCCTGATTTTCAAAAGTTCATTAAAAATATTCTTCAAGAGATATGCAAATATATTCAACGGATTCTTGTTCAGGGCATGCTTGACTATGACTGTGTACAATTTCAAGACATTCCAGGATACTTTTGGGGTCTTTTTTGAATAAAAAGTTAAGTCACTGCCTAAGTGCACAGACTTTCCTCATTTTCAAAAATTCATTAAAAATATTCCTTAAGAGATATGCAAATATTTTCAATTGATTCTTGTTCAGGGCGTCGTTGACTATGACTGAGTACAATTTCAAGACATTCCAACATACTTGGAATGTCCAAGTGCATGGATCGCTTTTCGGATTTTCAAAAATTCATTAAAAATATTCTTCAAGAGATATGCAAATATATTCAACGGATTCTTGTTCAGGGCATGCTTGACTATGACTGTGTACAATTTCAAGACATTCCAATATACTTTTGGGGTCTTTTTTGACAAAAAAGTTAAGTCACTGCCTAAGTGCATGGATCGCTTTCCTGATTTTCAAAAATTCATTAAAAATATTCCTTAAGCGATATGCAAATATTTTCAACGGATTCTTGTTCAGGGCGTCGTTGACTATGACTGAGTACAATTTCAAGACATTTCAACATACTTGGAATGTCCAAGTGCATGGATCGCTTTCCTGATTTTCAAAAGTTCATTAAAAATATTCTTCAAGAGATATGCAAATATATTCAACGGATTCTTGTTCAGGGCATGCTTGACTATGACTGTGTACAATTTCAAGACATTCCAAGATACTTTTGGGGTCTTTTTTGAATAAAAAGTTAAGTCACTGCCTAAGTGCACAGACTTTCATCATTTTCAAAAATTCATTCAAAATATTCCTTAAGAGATATGCAAATATTTTCAATGGATTCTTGTTCAGGGCGTCGTTGACTATGACCGAGTACAATTTCAAGACTTTCCAACATACTTGGAATGTCCAAGTGCATGGATCGCTTTCCGGATTTTCAAAAATTCATTAAAAATATTCTTCAAGAGATATGCAAATATATTCAACGGATTCTTGTTCAGGGCATGCTTGACTATGACTGTGTACAATTTCAAGACATTCCAAGATACTTTTGGGGTCTTTTTTGACGAAAAAGTTAAGTCACTGCCTAAGTGCATGGATCGCTTTCCTGAATTTCAGAAATTCTTTAAAAATATTCCTTAAACGATATGCAAATATTTTCAACGGATTCTTGTTCAGGGCGTCGTTGACTATGACTGAGTACAATTTCAAGACATTCCAACATACTTGGAATGTCCAAGTGCATGGATCGCTTTTCGGATTTTCAAAAATTCATTAAAAATATTCTTCAAGAGATATGCAAATATATTCAACGGATTCTTGTTCAGGGCATGCTTGACTATGACTGTGTACAATTTCAAGACATTCCAAGATACTTTTGGGGTCTTTTTTGACAAAAAAGTTAAGTCACTGCCTAAGTGCATGGATCGCTTTCCTGATTTTCAAAAATTCATTAAAAATATTCCTTAAGCGATATGCAAATATTTTCAACGGATTCTTGTTCAGGGCGTCGTTGACTATGACTGAGTACAATTTCAAGACATTCCAACATACTTGGAATGTCCAAGTGCATGGATCGCTTTCCTGATTTTCAAAAGTTCATTAAAAATATTCTTCAAGAGATATGCAAATATATTCAACGGATTCTTGTTCAGGGCATGCCTGACTATGACTGTGTACAATTTCAAGACATTCCAAGATACTTTTGGGGTCTTTTTTGAATAAAAAGTTAAGTCACTGCCTAAGTGCACAGACTTTCCTCATTTTCAAAAATTCATTAAAAATATTCCTTAAGAGATATGCAAATATTTTCAATTGATTCTTGTTCAGGGCGTCGTTGACTATGACTGAGTACAATTTCAAGACATTCCAACATACTTGGAATGTCCAAGTGCATCGATTGCTTTTCGGATTTTCAAAAATTCATTAAAAATATTCTTCAAGAGATATGCAAATATATTCAACGGATTCTTGTTCAGGGCATGCTTGACTATGACTGTGTACAATTTCAAGACATTCCAAGATACTTTTGGGGTCTTTTTTGACAAAAAAGTTAAGTCACTGCCTAAGTGCATGGATCGCTTTCCTGATTTTCAAAAATTCATTAAAAATATTCCTTAAGCGATATGCAAATATTTTCAACGGATTCTTGTTCAGGGCGTCGTTGACTATGACTGAGTACAATTTCAAGACATTCCAACATACTTGGAATGTCCAAGTGCATGGATCGCTTTCCTGATTTTCAAAAGTTCATTAAAAATATTCTTCAAGAGATATGCAAATATATTCAACGGATTCTTGTTCAGGGCATGCTTGACTATGACTGTGTACAATTTCAAGACATTCCAAGATACTTTTGGGGTCTTTTTTGAATAAAAAGTTAAGTCACTGCCTAAGTGCACAGACTTTCCTCATTTTCAAAAATTCATTAAAAATATTCCTTAAGAGATATGCAAATATTTTCAATTGATTCTTGTTCAGGGCGTCGTTGACTATGACTGAGTACAATTTCAAGACATTCCAACATACTTGGAATGTCCAAGTGCATGGATCGCTTTTCGGATTTTCATAAATTCATTAAAAATATTCTTCAAGAGATATGCAAATATATTCAACGGATTCTTGTTCAGGGCATGCTTGACTATGACTGTGTACAATTTCAAGACATTCCAATTTACTTTTGGGGTTTTTTTTTAAAAAAAAGTCAAGTCACTAAGTGCATCAGGGCAAATGGATCGTTTCCTTCGTCTCACCTGATATCCTGCTGTGTGATCCACGGTGTCCAAACGTTTGTTTCCAGCGACTGGACGACATGGATGAACTCCTGCAGCTTTAATTCTTTAAAAACAACCCAAAAACATCAAAAGTTAAGTCACTGCCTAAGTGCATGGATCGCTTTCCTGATTTTCAAAAATTCATTAAAAATATTCCTCAAGAGATATGCAAATATATTCAACGGATTCTTGTTCAGGGCGTCGTTGACTATGACTGAGTACAATTTCAAGACATTCCAACATACTTGGAATGTCCAAGTGCATGGATCGCTTTTCGGATTTTCAAAAATTCATTAAAAATATTATTCAAGAGATATGCAAATATATTCAACGGATTCTTGTTCAGGGCATGCTTGACTATGACTGTGTACAATTTCAAGACATTCCAAGATACTTTTGGGGTCTTTTTTGAATAAAAAGTTAAGTCACTGCCTGTGCATGGATCGCTTTCCTGATTTTCAAAAATTCATTAAAAATATTCCTTAAGCGATATGCAAATATTTTCAACGGATTCTTGTTCAGGGCGTCGTTGACTATGACTGAGTACAATTTCAAAACATTCCAACATACTTGGAATGTCCAAGTGCATGGATCGCTTTTCGGATTTTCAAAAATTCATTAAAAATATTCTTCAAGAGATATGCAAATATATTCAACGGATTCTTGTTCAGGGCATGCTTGACTATGACTGTGTACAATTTCAAGACATTCCAAGATACTTTTGGGGTCTTTTTTGACAAAAAAGTTAAGTCACTGCCTAAGTGCAGGGATCGCTTTCCTGATTTTCAAAAATTCATTAAAAATATTCCTTAAGCGATATGCAAATATTTTCAACGGATTCTTGTTCAGGGCGTCGTTGACTATGACTGAGTACAATTTCAAGACATTCCAACATACTTGGAATGTCCAAGTGCATGGATCGCTTTCCTGATTTTCAAAAGTTCATTAAAAATATTCTTCAAGAGATATGCAAATATATTCAACGGATTCTTGTTCAGGGCATGCTTGACTATGACTGTGTACAATTTCAAGACATTCCAAGATACTTTTGGGGTCTTTTTTGAATAAAAAGTTAAGTCACTGCCTAAGTGCACAGACTTTCCTCATTTTCAAAAATTCATTAAAAATATTCCTTAAGAGATATGCAAATATTTTCAATTGATTCTTGTTCAGGGCGTCGTTGACTATGACTGAGTACAATTTCAAGACATTCCAACATACTTGGAATGTCCAAGTGCATGGATCGCTTTTCGGATTTTCAAAAATTCATTAAAAATATTCTTCAAGAGATATGCAAATATATTCAACGGATTCTTGTTCAGGGCATGCTTGACTATGACTGTGTACAATTTCAAGACATTCCTAAGTACTTTTGGGGTCTTTTTTGACAAAAAAGTTAAGTCACTGCCTAAGTGCATGGATCGCTTTCCTGATTTTCAAAAATTCATTAAAAATATTCCTTAAGCGATATGCAAATATTTTCAACGGATTCTTGTTCAGGGCGTCGTTGACTATGACTGAGTACAATTTCAAGACATTCCAACATACTTGGAATGTCCAAGTGCATGGATCGCTTTCCTGATTTTCAAAAGTTCATTAAAAATATTCTTCAAGAGATATGCAAATATATTCAACGGATTCTTGTTCAGGGCATGCTTGACTATGACTGTGTACAATTTCAAGACATTCCAAGATACTTTTGGGGTCTTTTTTGAATAAAAAGTTAAGTCACTGCCTAAGTGCACAGACTTTCATCATTTTCAAAAATTCATTAAAAATATTCCTTAAGAGATATGCAAATATTTTCAATGGATTCTTGTTCAGGGCGTCGTTGACTATGACCGAGTACAATTTCAAGACATTCCAACATACTTGGAATGTCCAAGTGCATGGATCGCTTTCCGGATTTTCAAAAATTCATTAAAAATATTCTTCAGGAGATATGCAAATATATTCAACGGATTCTTGTTCAGGGCATGCTTGACTATGACTGTGTACAATTTCAAGACATTCCAAGATACTTTTGGGGTCTTTTTTGACGAAAAAGTTAAGTCACTGCCTAAGTGCATGGATCGCTTTCCTGATTTTCAGAAATTCTTTAAAAATATTCCTTAAACGATATGCAAATATTTTCAACGGATTCTTGTTCAGGGCGTCGTTGACTATGACTGAGTACAATTTCAAGACATTCCAACATACTTGGAATGTCCAAGTGCATGGATCGCTTTCCTGATTTTCAAAAGTTCATTAAAAATATTCTTCAAGAGATATGCAAATATATTCAACGGATTCTTGTTCAGGGCATGCTTGACTATGACTGTGTACAATTTCAAGACATTCCAAGATACTTTTGGGGTCTTTTTTGAATAAAAAGTTAAGTCACTGCCTAAGTGCACAGACTTTCCTCATTTTCAAAAATTCATTAAAAATATTCCTTAAGAGATATGCAAATATTTTCAATTGATTCTTGTTCAGGGCGTCGTTGACTATGACTGAGTACAATTTCAAGACATTCCAACATACTTGGAATGTCCAAGTGCATGGATCGCTTTTCGGATTTTCAAAAATTCATTAAAAATATTCCTCAAGAGATATGCAAATATATTCAACGGATTCTTGTTCAGGGCATGCTTGACTATGACTGTGTACAATTTCAAGACATTCCAAGATACTTTTGGGGTCTTTTTTGACAAAAAAGTTAAGTCACTGCCTAAGTGCATGGATCGCTTTCCTGATTTTCAAAAATTCATTAAAAATGTTCCTTAAGCGATATGCAAATATTTTCAACGGATTCTTGTTCAGGGCATCGTTGACTATGACTGAGTACAATTTCAAGACATTCCAACATACTTGGAATGTCCAAGTGCATGGATCGCTTTCCTGATTTTCAAAAGTTCATTAAAAATATTCTTCAAGAGATATGCAAATATATTCAACGGATTCTTGTTCAGGGCATGCTTGACTATGACTGTGTACAATTTCAAGACATTCCAAGATACCTTTGGGGTCTTTTTTGAATAAAAAGTTAAGTCACTGCCTAAGTGCACAGACTTTCCTCATTTTCAAAAATTCATTAAAAATATTCCTTAAGAGATATGCAAATATTTTCAATTGATTCTTGTTCAGGGCGTCGTTGACTATGACTGAGTACAATTTCAAGACATTCCAACATACTTGGAATGTCCAAGTGCATGGATCGCTTTTCGGATTTTCAAAAATTCATTAAAAATATTCCTCAAGAGATATGCAAATATATTCAACGGATTCTTGTTCAGGGCATGCTTGACTATGACTGTGTACAATTTCAAGACATTCCAAGATACTTTTGGGGTCTTTTTTGACAAAAAAGTTAAGTCACTGCCTAAGTGCATGGATCGCTTTCCTGATTTTCAAAAATTCATTAAAAATGTTCCTTAAGCGATATGCAAATATTTTCAACGGATTCTTGTTCAGGGCATCGTTGACTATGACTGAGTACAATTTCAAGACATTCCAACATACTTGGAATGTCCAAGTGCATGGATCGCTTTCCTGATTTTCAAAAGTTCATTAAAAATATTCTTCAAGAGATATGCAAATATATTCAACGGATTCTTGTTCAGGGCATGCTTGACTATGACTGTGTACAATTTCAAGACATTCCAAGATACCTTTGGGGTCTTTTTTGAATAAAAAGTTAAGTCACTGCCTAAGTGCACAGACTTTCATCATTTTCAAAAATTCATTAAAAATATTCCTTAAGAGATATGCAAATATTTTCAATTGATTCTTGTTCAGGGCGTCGTTGACTATGACTGAGTACAAATTCAAGACATTCCAACATACTTGGAATGTCCAAGTGCATGGATCACTTTTCGGATTTTCAAAAATTCATTAAAAATATTCTTCAAGAGATATGCAAATATATTCAACGGATTCTTGTTCAGGGCATGCTTGACTATGACTGTGTACAATTTCAAGACATTCCAAGATACTTTTGGGGTCTTTTTTGACGAAAAAGTTAAGTCACTGCCTAAGTGCATGGATCGCTTTCCTGATTTTCAGAAATTCTTTAAAAATATTCCTTAAGCGATATGCAAATATTTTCAACGGATTCTTGTTCAGGGCGTCGTTGACTATGACTGAGTACAATTTCAAGACATTCCAACATACTTGGAATGTCCAAGTGCATGGATCGCTTTCCTGATTTTCAAAAGTTCATTAAAAATATTCTTCAAGAGATATGCAAATATATTCAACGGATTCTTGTTCAGGGCATGCTTGACTATGACTGTGTACAATTTCAAGACATTCCAAGATACTTTTGGGGTCTTTTTTAAATAAAAAGTTAAGTCACTGCCTAAGTGCATGGATCGCTTTCCTGATTTTCAGAAATTCTTTAAAAATATTCCTTAAACGATATGCAAATATTTTCAACGGATTCTTGTTCAGGGCGTCGTTGACTATGACTGAGTACAATTTCAAGACATTCCAACATACTTGGAATGTCCAAGTGCATGGATCGCTTTCCTGATTTTCAAAAGTTCATTAAAAATATTCTTCAAGAGATATGCAAATATATTCAACGGATTCTTGTTCAGGGCATGCTTGACTATGACTGTGTACAATTTCAAGATATTCCAAGATACCTTTGGGGTCTTTTTTGAATAAAAAGTTAAGTCACTGCCTAAGTGCACAGACTTTCATCATTTTCAAAAATTCATTAAAAATATTCCTTAAGAGATATGCAAATATTTTCAATGGATTCTTGTTCAGGGCGTCGTTGACTATGACCGAGTACAATTTCAAGACATTCCAACATACTTGGAATGTCCAAGTGCATGGATCGCTTTCCGGATTTTCAAAAATTCATTAAAAATATTCTTCAAGAGATATGCAAATATATTCAACGGATTCTTGTTCAGGGCATTCTTGACTATGACTGTGTACAATTTCAAGACATTCCAAGATACTTTTGGGGTCTTTTTTGACGAAAAAGTTAAGTCACTGCCTAAGTGCATGGATCGCTTTCCTGATTTTCAGAAATTCTTTAAAAATATTCCTTAAACGATATGCAAATATTTTCAACGGATTCTTGTTCAGGGCGTCGTTGACTATGACTGAGTACAATTTCAAGACATTCCAACATACTTGGAATGTCCAAGTGCATCGATCGCTTTCCTGATTTTCAAAAGTTCATTAAAAATATTCTTCAAGAGATATGCAAATATATTCAACGGATTCTTGTTCAGGGCATGCTTGACTATGACTGTGTACAATTTCAAGACATTCCAAGATACTTTTGGGGTCTTTTTTGAATAAAAAGTTAAGTCACTGCCTAAGTGCATGGATCGCTTTCCTGATTTTCAGAAATTCTTTAAAAATATTCCTTAAACGATATGCAAATATTTTCAACGGATTCTTGTTCAGGGCGTCGTTGACTATGACTGAGTACAATTTCAAGACATTCCAACATACTTGGAATGTCCAAGTGCATGGATCGCTTTCCTGATTTTCAAAAGTTCATTAAAAATATTCTTCAAGAGATATGCAAATATATTCAACGGATTCTTGTTCAGGGCATGCTTGACTATGACTGTGTACAATTTCAAGATATTCCAAGATACCTTTGGGGTCTTTTTTGAATAAAAAGTTAAGTCACTGCCTAAGTGCACAGACTTTCATCATTTTCAAAAATTCATTAAAAATATTCCTTAAGAGATATGCAAATATTTTCAATGGATTCTTGTTCAGGGCGTCGTTGACTATGACCGAGTACAATTTCAAGACATTCCAACATACTTGGAATGTCCAAGTGCATGGATCGCTTTCCGGATTTTCAAAAATTCATTAAAAATATTCTTCAAGAGATATGCAAATATATTCAACGGATTCTTGTTCAGGGCATTCTTGACTATGACTGTGTACAATTTCAAGACATTCCAAGATACTTTTGGGGTCTTTTTTGACGAAAAAGTTAAGTCACTGCCTAAGTGCATGGATCGCTTTCCTGATTTTCAGAAATTCTTTAAAAATATTCCTTAAACGATATGCAAATATTTTCAACGGATTCTTGTTCAGGGCGTCGTTGACTATGACTGAGTACAATTTCAAGACATTCCAACATACTTGGAATGTCCAAGTGCATGGATCGCTTTCCTGATTTTCAAAAGTTCATTAAAAATATTCTTCAAGAGATATGCAAATATATTCAACGGATTCTTGTTCAGGGCATGCTTGACTATGACTGTGTACAATTTCAAGACATTCCAAGATACTTTTGGGGTCTTTTTTGAATAAAAAGTTAAGTCACTGCCTAAGTGCACAGACTTTCCTCATTTTCAAAAATTCATTAAAAATATTCCTTAAGCGATATGCAAATATTTTCAATTGATTCTTGTTCAGGGCGTCGTTGACTATGACTGAGTACAATTTCAAGACATTCCAACATACTTGGAATGTCCAAGTGCATGGATCGCTTTTCGGATTTTCAAAAATTCATTAAAAATATTCTTCAAGAGATATGCAAATATATTCAACGGATTCTTGTTCAGGGCATGCTTGACTATGACTGTGTACAATTTCAAGACATTCCAAGATACTTTTGGGGTCTTTTTTGAATAAAAAGTTAAGTCACTGCCTAAGTGCATGGATCGCTTTCCTGATTTTCAAAAATTCATTAAAAATATTCCTTAAGCGATATGCAAATATTTTCAACGGATTCTTGTTCAGGGCGTCGTTGACTATGACTGAGTACAATTTCAAAACATTCCAACATACTTGGAATGTCCAAGTGCATGGATCGCTTTTCGGATTTTCAAAAATTCATTAAAAATATTCTTCAAGAGATATGCAAATATATTCAACGGATTCTTGTTCAGGGCATGCTTGACTATGACTGTGTACAATTTCAAGACATTCCAAGATACTTTTGGGGTCTTTTTTGACAAAAAAGTTAAGTCACTGCCTAAGTGCATGGATCGCTTTCCTGATTTTCAAAAATTCATTAAAAATATTCCTTAAGCGATATGCAAATATTTTCAACGGATTCTTGTTCAGGGCGTCGTTGACTATGACTGAGTACAATTTCAAGACATTCCAACATACTTGGAATGTCCAAGTGCATGGATCGCTTTCCTGATTTTCAAAAGTTCATTAAAAATATTCTTCAAGAGATATGCAAATATATTCAACGGATTCTTGTTCAGGGCATGCTTGACTATGACTGTGTACAATTTCAAGACATTCCAAGATACTTTTGGGGTCTTTTTTGAATAAAAAGTTAAGTCACTGCCTAAGTGCACGGACTTTCCTCATTTTCAAAAATTCATTAAAAATATTCCTTAAGAGATATGCAAATATTTTCAATTGATTCTTGTTCAGGGCGTCGTTGACTATGACTGAGTACAATTTCAAGACATTCCAACATACTTGGAATGTCCAAGTGCATGGATCGCTTTTCGGATTTTCATAAATTCATTAAAAATATTCTTCAAGAGATATGCAAATATATTCAACGGATTCTTGTTCAGGGCATGCTTGACTATGACTGTGTACAATTTCAAGACATTCCAATTTACTTTTGGGGTTTTTTTTGAAAAAAAAGTCAAGTCACTAAGTGCATCAGGGCAAATGGATCGTTTCCTTCGTCTCACCTGATATCCTGCTGTGTGATCCACGGTGTCCAAACGTTTGTTTCCAGCGACTGGACGACATGGATGAACTCCTGCAGCTTTAATTCTTTAAAAACAACCCAAAAACATCAAAAGTTAAGTCACTGCCTAAGTGCATGGATCGCTTTCCTGATTTTCAAAAATTCATTAAAAATATTCCTCAAGAGATATGCAAATATATTCAACGGATTCTTGTTCAGGGCGTCGTTGACTATGACTGAGTACAATTTCAAGACATTCCAACATACTTGGAATGTCCAAGTGCATGGATCGCTTTTCGGATTTTCAAAAATTCATTAAAAATATTATTCAAGAGATATGCAAATATATTCAACGGATTCTTGTTCAGGGCATGCTTGACTATGACTGTGTACAATTTCAAGACATTCCAAGATACTTTTGGGGTCTTTTTTGAATAAAAAGTTAAGTCACTGCCTAAGTGCATGGATCGCTTTCCTGATTTTCAAAAATTCATTAAAAATATTCCTTAAGCGATATGCAAATATTTTCAACGGATTCTTGTTCAGGGCGTCGTTGACTATGACTGAGTACAATTTCAAAACATTCCAACATACTTGGAATGTCCAAGTGCATGGATCGCTTTTCGGATTTTCAAAAATTCATTAAAAATATTCTTCAAGAGATATGCAAATATATTCAACGGATTCTTGTTCAGGGCATGCTTGACTATGACTGTGTACAATTTCAAGACATTCCAAGATACTTTTGGGGTCTTTTTTGACAAAAAAGTTAAGTCACTGCCTAAGTGCATGGATCGCTTTCCTGATTTTCAAAAATTCATTAAAAATATTCCTTAAGCGATATGCAAATATTTTCAACGGATTCTTGTTCAGGGCGTCGTTGACTATGACTGAGTACAATTTCAAGACATTCCAACATACTTGGAATGTCCAAGTGCATGGATCGCTTTCCTGATTTTCAAAAGTTCATTAAAAATATTCTTCAAGAGATATGCAAATATATTCAACGGATTCTTGTTCAGGGCATGCTTGACTATGACTGTGTACAATTTCAAGACATTCCAAGATACCTTTGGGGTCTTTTTTGGATAAAAAGTTAAGTCACTGCCTAAGTGCACAGACTTTCATCATTTTCAAAAATTCATTAAAAATATTCCTTAAGAGATATGCAAATATTTTCAATGGATTCTTGTTCAGGGCGTCGTTGACTATGACCGAGTACAATTTCAAGACATTCCAACATACTTGGAATGTCCAAGTGCATGGATCGCTTTCCGGATTTTCAAAAATTCATTAAAAATATTCTTCAAGAGATATGCAAATATATTCAACGGATTCTTGTTCAGGGCATGCTTGACTATGACTGTGTACAATTTCAAGACATTCCAAGATACTTTTGGGGTCTTTTTTGACGAAAAAGTTAAGTCACTGCCTAAGTGCATGGATCGCTTTCCTGATTTTCAGAAATTCTTTAAAAATATTCCTTAAACGATATGCAAATATTTTCAACGGATTCTTGTTCAGGGCGTCGTTGACTATGACTGAGTACAATTTCAAGACATTCCAACATACTTGGAATGTCCAAGTGCATGGATCGCTTTCCTGATTTTCAAAAGTTCATTAAAAATATTCTTCAAGAGATATGCAAATATATTCAACGGATTCTTGTTCAGGGCATGCTTGACTATGACTGTGTACAATTTCAAGACATTCCAGGATACTTTTGGGGTCTTTTTTGAATAAAAAATTAAGTCACTGCCTAAGTGCACAGACTTTCCTCATTTTCAAAAATTCATTAAAAATATTCCTTAAGAGATATGCAAATATTTTCAATTGATTCTTGTTCAGGGCGTCGTTGACTATGACTGTGTACAATTTCAAGACATTCCAAGATACTTTTGGGGTCTTTTTTGACAAAAAAGTTAAGTCACTGCCTAAGTGCATGGATCGCTTTTCTGATTTTCAAAATTTCATTAAAAATATTCCTTAAGCGATATGCAAATATTTTCAACGGATTCTTGTTCAGGGCGTCGTTGACTATGACTGAGTACAATTTCAAGACATTCCAACATACTTGGAATGTCCAAGTGCATGGATCGCTTTCCTGATTTTCAAAAGTTCATTAAAAATATTCTTCAAGAGATATGCAAATATATTCAACGGATTCTTGTTCAGGGCATGCTCGACTATGACTGTGTACAATTTCAAGACATTCCAAGATACTTTTGGGGTCTTTTTTGAATAAAAAGTTAAGTCACTGCCTAAGTGCACAGACTTTCCTCATTTTCAAAAATTCATTAAAAATATTCCTTAAGAGATATGCAAATATTTTCAATTGATTCTTGTTCAGGGCGTCGTTGACTATGACTGAGTACAATTTCAAGACATTCCAACATACTTGGAATGTCCAAGTGCATGGATCGCTTTTCAGATTTTTAAAAATTCATTAAAAATATTCTTCAAGAGATATGCAAATATATTCAACGGATTCTTGTTCAGGGCATGCTTGACTATGACTGTGTACAATTTCAAGACATTCAAGATACTTTTGGGGTCTTTTTTGACAAAAAAGTTAAGTCACTGCCTAAGTGCATGGATCGCTTTCCTGATTTTCAAAAATTCATTAAAAATATTCCTTAAACGATATGCAAATATTTTCAACGGATTCTTGTTCAGGGCGTCGTTGACTATGACTGAGTACAATTTCAAGACATTCCAACATACTTGGAATGTCCAAGTGCATGGATAGCTTTCCTGATTTTCAAAAGTTCATTAAAAATATTCTTCAAGAGATATGCAAATATATTCAACGGATTCTTGTTCAGGGCATGCTTGACTATGACTGTGTACAATTTCAAGACATTCCAAGATACTTTTGGGGTCTTTTTTGAATAAAAAGTTAAGTCACTGCCTAAGTGCACAGACTTTCCTCATTTTCAAAAATTCATTAAAAATATTCCTTAAGAGATATGCAAATATTTTCAATTGATTCTTGTTCAGGGCGTCGTTGACTATGACTGAGTACAATTTCAAGACATTCCAACATACTTGGAATGTCCAAGTGCATGGATCGCTTTTCGGATTTTCATAAATTCATTAAAAATATTCTTCAAGAGATATGCAAATATATTCAACGGATTCTTGTTCAGGGCATGCTTGACTATGACTGTGTACAATTTCAAGACATTCCAATTTACTTTTGGGGTTTTTTTAAAAAAAAAAGTCAAGTCACTAAGTGCATCAGGGCAAATGGATCGTTTCCTTCGTCTCACCTGATATCCTGCTGTGTGATCCACGGTGTCCAAACGTTTGTTTCCAGCGACTGGACGACATGGATGAACTCCTGCAGCTTTAATTCTTTAAAAACAACCCAAAAACATCAAAAGTTAAGTCACTGCCTAAGTGCATGGATCGCTTTCCTGATTTTCAAAAATTCATTAAAAATATTCCTCAAGAGATATGCAAATATATTCAACGGATTCTTGTTCAGGGCGTCGTTGACTATGACTGAGTACAATTTCAAGACATTCCAACATACTTGGAATGTCCAAGTGCATGGATCGCTTTTCGGATTTTCAAAAATTCATTAAAAATATTCTTCAAGAGATATGCAAATATATTCAACGGATTCTTGTTCAGGGCATGCTTGACTATGACTGTGTACAATTTCAAGACATTCCAAGATACTTTTGGGGTCTTTTTTGACAAAAAAGTTAAGTCACTGCCTAAGTGCATGGATCGCTTTCCTGATTTTCAAAAATTCATTAAAAATATTCCTTAAGCGATATGCAAATATTTTCAACGGATTCTTGTTCAGGGCGTCGTTGACTATGACTGAGTACAATTTCAAGACATTCCAACATACTTGGAATGTCCAAGTGCATGGATCGCTTTCCTGATTTTCAAAAGTTCATTAAAAATATTCTTCAAGAGATATGCAAATATATTCAACGGATTCTTGTTCAGGGCATGCTTGACTATGACTGTGTACAATTTCAAGACATTCCAAGATACCTTTGGGGTCTTTTTTGGATAAAAAGTTAAGTCACTGCCGAAGTGCACAGACTTTCATCATTTTCAAAAATTCATTAAAAATATTCCTTAAGAGATATGCAAATATTTTCAATGGATTCTTGTTCAGGGCGTCGTTGACTATGACCGAGTACAATTTCAAGACATTCCAACATACTTGGAATGTCCAAGTGCATGGATCGCTTTCCGGATTTTCAAAAATTCATTAAAAATATTCTTCAAGAGATATGCAAATATATTCAATGGATTCTTGTTCAGGGCATGCTTGACTATGACTGTGTACAATTTCAAGACATTCCAAGATACTTTTGGGGTCTTTTTTGACGAAAAAGTTAAGTCACTGCCTAAGTGCATGGATCGCTTTCCTGATTTTCAGAAATTCTTTAAAAATATTCCTTAAACGATATGCAAATATTTTCAACGGATTCTTGTTCAGGGCGTCGTTGACTATGACTGAGTACAATTTCAAGACATTCCAACATACTTGGAATGTCCAAGTGCATGGATCGCTTTCCTGATTTTCAAAAGTTCATTAAAAATATTCTTCAAGAGATATGCAAATATATTCAACGGATTCTTGTTCAGGGCATGCTTGACTATGACTGTGTACAATTTCAAGACATTCCAGGATACTTTTGGGGTCTTTTTTGAATAAAAAGTTAAGTCACTGCCTAAGTGCACAGACTTTCCTCATTTTCAAAAATTCATTAAAAATATTCCTTAAGAGATATGCAAATATTTTCAATTGATTCTTGTTCAGGGCGTCGTTGACTATGACTGAGTACAATTTCAAGACATTCCAACATACTTGGAATGTCCAAGTGCATGGATCGCTTTTCGGATTTTCAAAAATTCATTAAAAATATTCTTCAAGAGATATGCAAATATATTCAACGGATTCTTGTTCAGGGCATGCTTGACTATGACTGTGTACAATTTCAAGACATTCCAAGATACTTTTGGGGTCTTTTTTGACAAAAAAGTTAAGTCACTGCCTAAGTGCATGGATCGCTTTTCTGATTTTCAAAATTTCATTAAAAATATTCCTTAAGCGATATGCAAATATTTTCAATGGATTCTTGTTCAGGGCGTCGTTGACTATGACTGAGTACAATTTCAAGACATTCCAACATACTTGGAATGTCCAAGTGCATGGATCGCTTTCCTGATTTTCAAAAGTTCATTAAAAATATTCTTCAAGAGATATGCAAATATATTCAACGGATTCTTGTTCAGGGCATGCTTGACTATGACTGTGTACAATTTCAAGACATTCCAAGATACTTTTGGGGTCTTTTTTGAATAAAAAGTTAAGTCACTGCCTAAGTGCACAGACTTTCCTCATTTTCAAAAATTCATTAAAAATATTCCTTAAGAGATATGCAAATATTTTCAATTGATTCTTGTTCAGGGCGTCGTTGACTATGACTGAGTACAATTTCAAGACATTCCAACATACTTGGAATGTCCAAGTGCATGGATCGCTTTTCGGATTTTCAAAAATTCATTAAAAATATTCTTCAAGAGATATGCAAATATATTCAACGGATTCTTGTTCAGGGCATGCTTGACTATGACTGTGTACAATTTCAAGACATTCCAAGATACTTTTGGGGTCTTTTTTGACAAAAAAGTTAAGTCACTGCCTAAGTGCATGGATCGCTTTCCTGATTTTCAAAAATTCATTAAAAATATTCCTTAAGCGATATGCAAATATTTTCAACGGATTCTTGTTCAGGGCGTCGTTGACTATGACTGAGTACAATTTCAAGACATTCCAACATACTTGGAATGTCCAAGTGCATGGATCGCTTTCCTGATTTTCAAAAGTTCATTAAAAATATTCTTCAAGAGATATGCAAATATATTCAACGGATTCTTGTTCAGGGCATGCTTGACTATGACTGTGTACAATTTCAAGACATTCCAAGATACTTTTGGGGTCTTTTTTGAATAAAAAGTTAAGTCACTGCCTAAGTGCACAGACTTTCATCATTTTCAAAAATTCATTAAAAATATTCCTTAAGAGATATGCAAATATTTTCAATGGATTCTTGTTCAGGGCGTCGTTGACTATGACTGAGTACAATTTCAAGACATTCCAACATACTTGGAATGTCCAAGTGCATGGATCGCTTTTCGGATTTTCAAAATTTCATTAAAAATATTCTTCAAGAGATATGCAAATATATTCAACGGATTCTTGTTCAGGGCATGCTTGACTATGACTGTGTACAATTTCAAGACAATCCAAGATACTTTTGGGGTCTTTTTTGAATAAAAAGTTAAGTCACTGCCTAAGTGCACAGACTTTCATCATTTTCAAAAATTCATTAAAAATATTCCTTAAGAGATATGCAAATATTTTCAATGGATTTTTGTTCAGGGCGTCGTTGACTATGACCGAGTACAATTTCAAGACATTCCAACATACTTGGAATGTCCAAGTGCATGGATCGCTTTCCGGATTTTCAAAAATTCATTAAAAATATTCTTCAAGAGATATGCAAATATATTCAATGGATTCTTGTTCAGGGCATTCTTGACTATGACTGTGTACAATTTCAAGACATTCCAAGATACTTTTGGGGTCTTTTTTGACGAAAAAGTTAAGTCACTGCCTAAGTGCATGGATCGCTTTCCTGATTTTCAGAAATTCTTTAAAAATATTCCTTAAACGATATGCAAATATTTTCAACGGATTCTTGTTCAGGGCGTCGTTGACTATGACTGAGTACAATTTCAAGACATTCCAACATACTTGGAATGTCCAAGTGCATGGATCGCTTTCCTGATTTTCAAAAGTTCATTAAAAATATTCTTCAAGAGATATGCAAATATATTCAACGGATTCTTGTTCAGGGCATGCTTGACTATGACTGTGTACAATTTCAAGACATTCCAAGATACTTTTGGGGTCTTTTTTGAATAAAAAGTTAAGTCACTGCCTAAGTGCACAGACTTTCATCATTTTCAAAAATTCATTAAAAATATTCCTTAAGAGATATGCAAATATTTTCAATGGATTTTTGTTCAGGGCGTCGTTGACTATGACCGAGTACAATTTCAAGACATTCCAACATACTTGGAATGTCCAAGTGCATGGATCGCTTTCCGGATTTTCAAAAATTCATTAAAAATATTCTTCAAGAGATGTGCAAATATATTCAACGGATTCTTGTTCAGGGCATGCTTGACTATGACTGTGTACAATTTCAAGACATTCCAAGATACTTTTGGGGTCTTTTTTGACGAAAAAGTTAAGTCACTGCCTAAGTGCATGGATCGCTTTCCTGATTTTCAGAAATTCTTTAAAAATATTCCTTAAACGATATGCAAATATTTTCAACGGATTCTTGTTCAGGGCGTCGTTGACTATGACTGAGTACAATTTCAAGACATTCCAACATACTTGGAATGTCCAAGTGCATGGATCGCTTTCCTGATTTTCAAAAGTTCATTAAAAATATTCTTCAAGAGATATGCAAATATATTCAACGGATTCTTGTTCAGGGCATGCTTGACTATGACTGTGTACAATTTCAAGACATTCCAAGATACTTTTGGGGTCTTTTTTGAATAAAAAGTTAAGTCACTGCCTAAGTGCATGGATCGCTTTACTGATTTTCAGAAATTCTTTAAAAATATTCCTTAAACGATATGCAAATATTTTCAACGGATTCTTGTTCAGGGCGTCGTTGACTATGACTGAGTACAATTTCAAGACATTCCAACATACTTGGAATGTCCAAGTGCATGGATCGCTTTCCTGATTTTCAAAAGTTCATTAAAAATATTCTTCAAGAGATATGCAAATATATTCAACGGATTCTTGTTCAGGGCATGCTTGACTATGACTGTGTACAATTTCAAGATATTCCAAGATACCTTTGGGGTCTTTTTTGAATAAAAAGTTAAGTCACTGCCTAAGTGCACAGACTTTCATCATTTTCAAAAATTCATTAAAAATATTCCTTAAGAGATATGCAAATATTTTCAATGGATTCTTGTTCAGGGCGTCGTTGACTATGACCGAGTACAATTTCAAGACATTCCAACATACTTGGAATGTCCAAGTGCATGGATCGCTTTCCGGATTTTCAAAAATTCATTAAAAATATTCTTCAAGAGATATGCAAATATATTCAATGGATTCTTGTTCAGGGCATGCTTGACTATGACTGTGTACAATTTCAAGACATTCCAAGATACTTTTGGGGTCTTTTTTGACGAAAAAGTTAAGTCACTGCCTAAGTGCATGGATCGCTTTCCTGATTTTCAGAAATTCTTTAAAAATATTCCTTAAACGATATGCAAATATTTTCAACGGATTCTTGTTCAGGGCGTCGTTGACTATGACTGAGTACAATTTCAAGACATTCCAACATACTTGGAATGTCCAAGTGCATGGATCGCTTTCCTGATTTTCAAAAGTTCATTAAAAATATTCTTCAAGAGATATGCAAATATATTCAACGGATTCTTGTTCAGGGCATGCTTGACTATGACTGTGTACAATTTCAAGACATTCCAGGATACTTTTGGGGTCTTTTTTGAATAAAAAGTTAAGTCACTGCCTAAGTGCACAGACTTTCCTTATTTTCAAAAATTCATTAAAAATATTCCTTAAGAGATATGCAAATATTTTCAATTGATTCTTGTTCAGGGCGTCGTTGACTATGACTGAGTACAATTTCAAGACATTCCAACATACTTGGAATGTCCAAGTGCATGGATCGCTTTTCGGATTTTCAAAAATTCATTAAAAATATTCTTCAAGAGATATGCAAATATATTCAACGGATTCTTGTTCAGGGCATGCTTGACTATGACTGTGTACAATTTCAAGACATTCCAAGATACTTTTGGGGTCTTTTTTGACAAAAAAGTTAAGTCACTGCCTAAGTGCATGGATCGCTTTTCTGATTTTCAAAATTTCATTAAAAATATTCCTTAAGCGATATGCAAATATTTTCAACGGATTCTTGTTCAGGGCGTCGTTGACTATGACTGAGTACAATTTCAAGACATTCCAACATACTTGGAATGTCCAAGTGCATGGATCGCTTTCCTGATTTTCAAAAGTTCATTAAAAATATTCTTCAAGAGATATGCAAATATATTCAACGGATTCTTGTTCAGGGCATGCTTGACTATGACTGTGTACAATTTCAAGACATTCCAAGATACTTTTGGGGTCTTTTTTGAATAAAAAGTTAAGTCACTGCCTAAGTGCACAGACTTTCCTCATTTTCAAAAATTCATTAAAAATATTCCTTAAGAGATATGCAAATATTTTCAATTGATTCTTGTTCAGGGCGTTGTTGACTATGACTGAGTACAATTTCAAGACATTCCAACATACTTGGAATGTCCAAGTGCATGGATCGCTTTTCGGATTTTCAAAAATTCATTAAAAATATTCCTCAAGAGATATGCAAATATATTCAACGGATTCTTGTTCAGGGCATGCTTGACTATGACTGTGTACAATTTCAAGACATTCCAAGATACTTTTGGGGTCTTTTTTGACAAAAAAGTTAAGTCACTGCCTAAGTGCATGGATCGCTTTCCTGATTTTCAAAAATTCATTAAAAATGTTCCTTAAGCGATATGCAAATATTTTCAACGGATTCTTGTTCAGGGCGTCGTTGACTATGACTGAGTACAATTTCAAGACATTCCAACATACTTGGAATATCCAAGTGCATGGATCGCTTTCCTGATTTTCAAAAGTTCATTAAAAATATTCTTCAAGAGATATGCAAATATATTCAACGGATTCTTGTTCAGGGCATGCTTGACTATGACTGTGTACAATTTCAAGACATTCCAAGATACCTTTGGGGTCTTTTTTGAATAAAAAGTTAAGTCACTGCCTAAGTGCACAGACTTTCATCATTTTCAAAAATTCATTAAAAATATTCCTTAAGAGATATGCAAATATTTTCAATTGATTCTTGTTCAGGGCGTCGTTGACTATGACTGAGTACAATTTCAAGACATTCCAACATACTTGGAATGTCCAAGTGCATGGATCACTTTTCGGATTTTCAAAAATTCATTAAAAATATTCTTCAAGAGATATGCAAATATATTCAACGGATTCTTGTTCAGGGCATGCTTGACTATGACTGTGTACAATTTCAAGACATTCCAAGATACTTTTGGGGTCTTTTTTGACGAAAAAGTTAAGTCACTGCCTAAGTGCATGGATCGCTTTCCTGATTTTCAGAAATTCTTTAAAAATATTCCTTAAACGATATGCAAATATTTTCAACGGATTCTTGTTCAGGGCGTCGTTGACTATGACTGAGTACAATTTCAAGACATTCCAACATACTTGGAATGTCCAAGTGCATGGATCGCTTTCCTGATTTTCAAAAGTTCATTAAAAATATTCTTCAAGAGATATGCAAATATATTCAACGGATTCTTGTTCAGGGCATGCTTGACTATGACTGTGTACAATTTCAAGACATTCCAAGATACTTTTGGGGTCTTTTTTGAATAAAAAGTTAAGTCACTGCCTAAGTGCATGGATCGCTTTCCTGATTTTCAGAAATTCTTTAAAAATATTCCTTAAACGATATGCAAATATTTTCAACGGATTCTTGTTCAGGGCGTCGTTGACTATGACTGAGTACAATTTCAAGACATTCCAACATACTTGGAATGTCCAAGTGCATGGATCGCTTTCCTGATTTTCAAAAGTTCATTAAAAATATTCTTCAAGAGATATGCAAATATATTCAACGGATTCTTGTTCAGGGCATGCTTGACTATGACTGTGTACAATTTCAAGATATTCCAAGATACCTTTGGGGTCTTTTTTGAATAAAAAGTTAAGTCACTGCCTAAGTGCACAGACTTTCATCATTTTCAAAAATTCATTAAAAATATTCCTTAAGAGATATGCAAATATTTTCAATGGATTCTTGTTCAGGGCGTCGTTGACTATGACCGAGTACAATTTCAAGACATTCCAACATACTTGGAATGTCCAAGTGCATGGATCGCTTTCCGGATTTTCAAAAATTCATTAAAAATATTCTTCAAGAGATATGCAAATATATTCAACGGATTCTTGTTCAGGGCATTCTTGACTATGACTGTGTACAATTTCAAGACATTCCAAGATACTTTTGGGGTCTTTTTTGACGAAAAAGTTAAGTCACTGCCTAAGTGCATGGATCGCTTTCCTGATTTTCAGAAATTCTTTAAAAATATTCCTTAAACGATATGCAAATATTTTCAACGGATTCTTGTTCAGGGCGTCGTTGACTATGACTGAGTACAATTTCAAGACATTCCAACATACTTGGAATGTCCAAGTGCATGGATCGCTTTCCTGATTTTCAAAAGTTCATTAAAAATATTCTTCAAGAGATATGCAAATATATTCAACGGATTCTTGTTCAGGGCATGCTTGACTATGACTGTGTACAATTTCAAGACATTCCAAGATACTTTTGGGGTCTTTTTTGAATAAAAAGTTAAGTCACTGCCTAAGTGCACAGACTTTCCTCATTTTCAAAAATTCATTAAAAATATTCCTTAAGAGATATGCAAATATTTTCAATTGATTCTTGTTCAGGGCGTCGTTGACTATGACTGAGTACAATTTCAAGACATTCCAACATACTTGGAATGTCCAAGTGCATGGATCGCTTTTCGGATTTTCAAAATTTCATTAAAAATATTCTTCAAGAGATATGCAAATATATTCAACGGATTCTTGTTCAGGGCATGCTTGACTATGACTGTGTACAATTTCAAGACATTCCAAGATACTTTTGGGGTCTTTTTTGACAAAAAAGTTAAGTCACTGCCTAAGTGCATGGATCGCTTTCCTCATTTTCAGAAATTCATTAAAAATATTCCTTAAGCGATATGCAAATATTTTCAACGGATTCTTGTTCAGGGCGTCGTTGACTATGACTGAGTACAATTTCAAGACATTCCAACATACTTGGAATGTCCAAGTGCATGGATCGCTTTCCTGATTTTCAAAAGTTCATTAAAAATATTCTTCAAGAGATATGCAAATATATTCAACGGATTCTTGTTCAGGGCATGCTTGACTATGACTGTGTACAATTTCAAGACATTCCAAGATACCTTTGGGGTCTTTTTTGAATAAAAAGTTAAGTCACTGCCTAAGTGCACAGACTTTCATCATTTTCAAAAATTCATTAAAAATATTCCTTAAGAGATATGCAAATATTTTCAATGGATTTTTGTTCAGGGCGTCGTTGACTATGACCGAGTACAATTTCAAGACATTCCAACATACTTGGAATGTCCAAATGCATGGATCGCTTTCCGGATTTTCAAAAATTCATTAAAAATATTCTTCAAGAGATATGCAAATATATTCAACGGATTCTTGTTCAGGGCATTCTTGACTATGACTGTGTACAATTTCAAGACATTCCAAGATACTTTTGGGGTCTTTTTTGACGAAAAAGTTAAGTCACTGCCTAAGTGCATGGATCGCTTTCCTGATTTTCAGAAATTTTTTAAAAATATTCCTTAAACGATATGCAAATATTTTCAACGGATTCTTGTTCAGGGCGTCGTTGACTATGACTGAGTACAATTTCAAGACATTCCAACATACTTGGAATGTCCAAGTGCATGGATCGCTTTCCTGATTTTCAAAAGTTCATTAAAAATATTCTTCAAGAGATATGCAAATATATTCAACGGATTCTTGTTCAGGGCATGCTTGACTATGACTGTGTACAATTTCAAGACATTCCAAGATACTTTTGGGGTCTTTTTTGAATAAAAAGTTAAGTCACTGCCTAAGTGCACAGACTTTCCTCATTTTCAAAAATTCATTAAAAATATTCCTTAAGAGATATGCAAATATTTTCAATTGATTCTTGTTCAGGGCGTCGTTGACTATGACTGAGTACAATTTCAAGACATTCCAACATACTTGGAATGTCCAAGTGCATGGATCGCTTTCCTGATTTTCAAAAGTTCATTAAAAATATTCTTCAAGAGATATGCAAATATATTCAACGGATTCTTGTTCAGGGCATGCTTGACTATGACTGTGTACAATTTCAAGACATTCCAAGATACTTTTGGGGTCTTTTTTGACAAAAAAGTTAAGTCACTGCCTAAGTGCATGGATCGCTTTTCTGATTTTCAAAAATTCATTAAAAATATTCCTTAAGCGATATGCAAATATTTTCAACGGATTCTTGTTCAGGGCGTCGTTGACTATGACTGAGTACAATTTCAAAACATTCCAACATACTTGGAATGTCCAAGTGCATGGATCGCTTTCCTGATTTTCAAAAATTCATTAAAAATATTCTTCAAGAGATATGCAAATATATTCAACGGATTCTTGTTCAGGGCATGCTTGACTATGACTGTGTACAATTTCAAGACATTCCAAGATACTTTTGGGGTCTTTTTTGACGAAAAAGTTAAGTCACTGCCTAAGTGCATGGATCGCTTTCCTGATTTTCAGAAATTCTTTAAAAATATTCCTTAAACGATATGCAAATATTTTCAACGGATTCTTGTTCAGGGCGTCGTTGACTATGACTGAGTACAATTTCAAGACATTCCAACATACTTGGAATGTCCAAGTGCATGGATCGCTTTCCTGATTTTCAAAAGTTCATTAAAAATATTCTTCAAGAGATATGCAAATATATTTAACGGATTCTTGTTCAGGGCATGCTTGACTATGACTGTGTACAATTTCAAGACATTCCAAGATACTTTTGGGGTCTTTTTTGAATGAAAAGTTAAGTCACTGCCTAAGTGCACAGACTTTCCTCATTTTCAAAAATTCATTAAAAATATTCCTTAAGAGATATGCAAATATTTTCAATTGATTCTTGTTCAGGGCGTCGTTGACTATGACTGAGTACAATTTCAAGACATTCCAACAAACTTGGAATGTCCAAGTGCATGGATCGCTTTTCGGATTTTCAAAAATTCATTAAAAATATTCTTCAAGAGATATGCAAATATATTCAACGGATTCTTGTTCAGGGCATGCTTGACTATGACTGTGTACAATTTCAAGACATTCCAATTTACTTTTGGGTTTTTTTTTGAAAAAAAAGTCAAGTCACTAAGTGCATCAGGGCAAATGGATCGTTTCCTTCGTCTCACCTGATATCCTGCTGTGTGATCCACGGTGTCCAAACGTTTGTTTCCAGCGACTGGACGACATGGATGAACTCCTGCAGCTTTAATTCTTTAAAAACAACCCAAAAACATCAAAAGTTAAGTCACTGCCTAAGTGCATGGATCGCTTTCCTGATTTTCAAAAATTCATTAAAAATATTCCTCAAGAGATATGCAAATATATTCAACGAATTCTTGTTCAGGGCATGCTTGACTATGACTGTGTACAATTTCAAGACATTCCAAGATACTTTTGGGGTCTTTTTTGACGAAAAAGTTAAGTCACTGCCTAAGTGCATGGATCGCTTTCCTGATTTTCAAAAATTCATTAAAAATATTCCTTAAGAGATATGCAAATATTTTCAATTGATTCTTGTTCAGGGCGTCGTTGACTATGACTGAGTACAATTTCAAGACATTCCAACATACTTGGAATGTCCAAGTGCATGGATCGCTTTCCGGATTTTCAAAAATTCATTAAAAATATTCTTCAAGAGATATGCAAATATATTCAACGGATTCTTATTCAGGGCATGCTTGACTATGACTGTGTACAATTTCAAGACATTCCAATTTACTTTTGGGGTTTTTTTTGAAAAAAAAGTCAAGTCACTAAGTGCATCAGGGCAAATGGATCGTTTCCTTCGTCTCACCTGATATCCTGCTGTGTGATCCACGGTGTCCAAACGTTTGTTTCCAGCGACTGGGCGACATGGATGAACTCCTGCAGCTTTAATGCTTTAAAAACAAACCAAAAACATCAAAAGTTAAGTCACTGCCTAAGTGCATGGATCGCTTTCCTAATTTTCAAAAATTCATTAAAAATATTCCTTAAGAGATATGCAAATATTTTCAATTGATTCTTGTTCAGGGCGTCGTTGACTATGACTGAGTACAATTTCAAGACATTCCAACATACTTGGAATGTCCAAGTGCATGGATCGCTTTTCGGATTTTCAAAAATTCATTAAAAATATTCTTCAAGAGATATGCAAATATATTCAACGGATTCTTGTTCAGGGCATGCTTGACTATGACTGTGTACAATTTCAAGACATTCCAAGATACTTTTGGGGTCTTTTTTGACGAAAAAGTTAAGTCACTGCCTAAGTGCATGGATCGCTTTCCTGATTTTCAAAAATTCATTAAAAATATTCCTTAAGCGATATGCAAATATTTTCAACGGATTCTTGTTCAGGGCGTCGTTGACTATGACTGAGTACAATTTCAAGACATTCCAACATACTTGGAATGTCCAAGTGCATGGATCGCTTTCCTGATTTTCAAAAGTTCATTAAAAATATTCTTCAAGAGATATGCAAATATATTCAACGGATTCTTGTTCAGGGCATGCTTGACTATGACTGTGTACAATTTCAAGACATTCCAAGATACTTTTGGGGTCTTTTTTGAATAAAAAGTTAAGTCACTGCCTAAGTGCACAGACTTTCATCATTTTCAAAAATTCATTAAAAATATTCCTTAAGAGATATGCAAATATTTTCAATTGATTCTTGTTCAGGGCGTCGTTGACTATGACTGAGTACAATTTCAAGACATTCCAACATACTTGGAATGTCCAAGTGCATGGATCGCTTTTCGGATTTTCAAAAATTCATTAAAAATATTCTTCAAGAGATATGCAAATATATTCAACGGATTCTTGTTCAGGGCATGCTTGACTATGACTGTGTACAATTTCAAGACATTCCAAGAAACTTTTGGGGTCTTTTTTGACAAAAAAGTTAAGTCACTGCCTAAGTGCATGGATCGCTTTCCTGATTTTCAAAAATTCATTAAAAATATTCCTTAAGCGATATGCAAATATTTTCAACGGATTCTTGTTCAGGGCGTCGTTGACTATGACTGAGTACAATTTCAAGACATTCCAACATACTTGGAATGTCCAAGTGCATGGATCGCTTTCCTGATTTTCAAAAGTTCATTAAAAATATTCTTCAAGAGATATGCAAATATATTCAACGGATTCTTGTTCAGGGCATGCTTCACTATGACTGTGTACAATTTCAAGACATTCCAAGATACTTTTGGGGTCTTTTTTGACGAAAAAGTTAAGTCACTGCCTAAGTGCATGGATCGCTTTCCTGATTTTCAAAAATTCATTAAAAATATTCCTTAAGCGATATGCAAATATATTCAATGGATTCTTGTTCAGGGCATGCTTGACTATGACTGTGTACAATTGCAAGACATTCCAAGATACTTTTGGGGTCTTTTTTGACAAAAAAGTTAAGTCACTGCCTAAGTGCATGGATCGCTTTCCTGATTTTCAAAAATTCATTAAAAATATTCCTTAAGCGATATGCATATATTTTCAACGGATTCTTGTTCAGGGCGTCGTTGACTATGACTGAGTACAATTTCAAGACATTCCAACATACTTGGAATGTCCAAGTGCATGGATCGCTTTCCTGATTTTCAAAAGTTCATTAAAAATATTCTTCAAGAGATATGCAAATATATTCAACGGATTCTTGTTCAGGGCATGCTTGACTATGACTGTGTACAATTTCAAGACATTCCAAGATACCTTTGGGGTCTTTTTTCACAAAAAAGTTAAGTCACTGCCTAAGTGCATGGATTGCTTTCCTGATTTTCAAAAATTCATTAAAAATATTCCTTAAGAGATATGCGAATATTTTCAATTGATTCTTGTTCAGGGCGTCGTTGACTATGACTGAGTACAATTTCAAGACATTCCAACATACTTGGAATGTCCAAGTGCATGGATCGCTTTCCGGATTTTCAAAAATTCATTAAAAATATTCTTCAAGAGATATGCAAATATATTCAACGGATTCTTGTTCAGGGCATGCTTGACTATGACTGTGTACAATTTCAAGACATTCCAAGATACTTTTGGGGTCTTTTTTGACGAAAAAGTTAAGTCACTGCCTAAGTGCATGGATCGCTTTCCTGATTTTCAAAAATTCATTAAAAATATTCCTTAAGCGATATGCAAATATATTCAATGGATTCTTGTTCAGGGCATGCTTGACTATGACTGTGTACAATTTCAAGACATTCCAAGATACTTTTGGGGTCTTTTTTGACAAAAAAGTTAAGTCACTTACCTAAGTGCATGGATCGCTTTCCTGATTTTCAAAAATTCATTAAAAATATTCTTTAAGAGATATGCGAATATTTTCAATTGATTCTTGTTCAGGGCGTCGTTGACTATGACTGAGTACAATTTCAAGACATTCCAACATACTTGGAATGTCCAAGTGCATGGATCGCTTTCCGGATTTTCAAAAATTCATTAAAAATATTCTTCAAGAGATATGCAAATATATTCAACGGATTCTTGTTCAGGGCATGCTTGACTATGACTGTGTACAATTTCAAGACATTCCAAGATACTTTTGGGGTCTTTTTTGACGAAAAAGTTAAGTCACTGCCTAAGTGCATGGATCGCTTTCCTGATTTTCAAAAATTCATTAAAAATATTCCTTAAGCGATATGCAAATATTTTCAACGGATTCTTGTTCAGGGCGTCGTTGACTATGACTGAGTACAATTTCAAGACATTCCAAGATACTTTTGGGGTCTTTTTTGAATAAAAAGTTAAGTCACTGCCTAAGTGCACAGAAATTCCTCATTTTCAAAAATTCATTAAAAATATTCCTTAAGAGATATGCAAATATATTCAACGGATTCTTGTTCAGGGCATGCTTGACTATGACTGTGTACAATTTCAAGACATTCCAAGATACTTTTGGGGTCTTTTTTGACGAAAAAGTTAAGTCACTGCCTAAGTGCATGGATCGCTTTCCGGATTTTCAAAAATTCATTAAAAATATTCTTCAAAAGATATGCAAATATATTCAACGGATTCTTGTTCAGGGCATGCTTGACTATGACTGTGTACAATTTCAAGACATTCCAAGATACTTTTGGGGTCTTTTTTGACGAAAAAGTTAAGTCACTGCCTAAGTGCATGGATCGCTTTCCTGATTTTTTAAAAAATTCATTAAAAATATTCCTTAAGCGATATGCAAATATTTTCAACGGATTCTTGTTCAGGGCGTCGTTGACTATGACTGAGTACAATTTCAAGACATTCCAACATACTTGGAATGTCCAAGTGCATGGATCGCTTTCCGGATTTTCAAAAGTTCATTAAAAATATTCTTCAAGAGATATGCAAATATATTCAACGGTTTCTTGTTCAGGGCATGCTTGACTATGACTGTGTACAATTTCAAGACATTCCAAGATACTTTTGGGGTCTTTTTTGACAAAAAAGTTAAGTCACTGCCTAAGTGCATGGATCGCTTTCCTGATTTTCAAAAATTCATTAAAAATATTCCTTAAGAGATATGCAAATATTTTCAACGGATTCTTCTTCAGGGCGTCGTTGACTATGACTGAGTACAATTTCAAGACATTCCAACATACTTGGAATGTCCAAGTGCATGGATCGCTTTCCGGATTTTCAAAAATTCATTAAAAATATTCTTCAAGAGATATGCAAATATATTCAACGGATTCTTGTTCAGGGCATGCTTGACTATGACTGTGTACAATTTCAAGACATTCCAATTTACTTTTGGGTTTTTTTTTGAAAAAAAAGTCAAGTCACTAAGTGCATCAGGGCAAATGGATCGTTTCCTTCGTCTCACCTGATATCCTGCTGTGTGATCCACGGTGTCCAAACGTTTGTTTCCAGCGACTGGACGACATGGATGAACTCCTGCAGCTTTAATTCTTTAAAAACAACCCAAAAACATCAAAAGTTAAGTCACTGCCTCAGTGCATGGATCGCTTTCCTGATTTTCAAAAATTCATTAAAAATATTCCTCAAGAGATATGCAAATATATTCAACGGATTCTTGTTCAGGGCATGCTTGACTATGACTGTGTACAATTTCAAGACATTCCAAGATACTTTTGGGGTCTTTTTGAAAAAAAAGTCAAGTCACTAAGTGCATCAGGGCAAATGGATCGTTTCCTTCGTCTCACCTGATATACTGCTGTGTGATCCACGGTGTCAAAACGTTTGTTTCCAGCGACTGGGCGACATGGATGAACTCCTGCAGCTGTAATGCTTTAAAAACAAACCAAAAACATCAAAAGTTAAGTCACTGCCTAAGTGCATGGATCGCTTTCCTAATTTTCAAAAATTCATTAAAAATATTCCTTAAGAGATATGCAAATATTTTCAACGGATTCTTGTTCAGGGTGTCGTTGACTATGGCTGTGTACAATTTCAAGACATTCCAAGATACTTTTGGTTTTTTTCTGTTAAATCAATCAATCAATCAATCATTTTTTGTATAGCCCACAGTTTACAAAACATAGTTTGTCTCAGGGACTTCACAGGGTTGGTAACATCCTCTGTCCTTCGACCAGGGTAAGGAAAAACTACCAGCGAAAAAACTCTTCTAACAGGGAAAAGGGTAGAAACCTTAAGGAGAACCACAGTTGAGGGATCCACTCCCTGGACGGACAGACGTGCAGTAGATGTTACCAAAAACATACAATACACAATGACAAAGAATAAAAAGTGAAAAGTCTTTAAATGCCAGGATCATCTGTCACAGCCTGTCGTGAAGGCTGTTGTGGTCAGAGACTTGAAGATGACGGAGTCCTCTTTCCTGTCCTGACCTCATGTCGTTCACTGGTGTCAGCAGAACTGTAAGAGATTAAACATCAGTTAGAGAAGGTCTACATGTGAATTTATGGTCTACATGTGGATTTATGTGCTACATGTGGATTTATGGTCTACATGTGGATTTATGGTGTACATGTGGATTTATGGTGTACATGTGGATGTATGGTGTACATGTGGATTTATGTGCTACATGTGGATTTATGGTCTAAATGTGGATTTATGGTGTACATGTGGATGTATGGTGTACATGTGGATTTATGTGCTACATGTGGATTTATGGTCTAAATGTGGATTTATGGTGTACATGTGGATGTATGGTGTACATGTGGATTTATGTGCTACATGTGGATTTATGGTCTAAATGTGGATTTATGGTCTACATGTCATGGGGGACATCGGGTAAGTGGTGAGGGTTGAGAAATTGAGGACGGGGTAGAGAAAGTGCGGCTCGTGCAAAGTCTGTGTGCTCATTCTAAGTGCATGATGGGAAATTCCTCCAGCAGTCTAAGCCTATGGCAGCATAAGATAGACTATTCTAATCAGGACATACCTGATCTAGCTTTGACTATAGTCTATGTTAAAAAGGTAGGTTTTCAGTCTCACCTTAAAGGCAGAGACAGAGTCAGACTGTCTGACTGAAAGCAGAAGTTGGTTCCACAGGAGAGGAGCCTGGTAGATAAATGTTCTACCACCGATTCTACTTCTAGTTATTTTAGGAATAACCAGTAGACCTGAGTTCAGGGTCTATTGGGTTGATATAAAGTGATTAAGTCACAAATATAAGAAGGTGCCTGATTATTCAGGGCCTTGTATGTGAGTAGAAGTATTTTAAAATCTATTCTACTTTTCACTGGGAGCCAGTGAAGAGAAGCCAAGACAGGAGTTGTATAATCACGTCGTCTGGTTCCAGTCAGTATCCGTGCTGCTGCGTTCTGGACAAGTTGAAGGCTTCTCAAGGACTTACTAGGACATCCAGACAGTAAGGAGTTACAGTAATCCAGCCTAGAGGTTATAAAGGCGTGGATAAGTTTCTCAGAGTCTTGTCGTGATATAATATTTCTAATTGTCTTAATGTTGCGAAGGTGGAAGAAGGCTGTTCTACATATATGCTTAATATGTTCATCCAGTGATAAATCCTGGTCAAACAGGACTCCTAGGTTCCTTACTGTAGTGCAAGGGACTGAAGTGTTACTGCCTCGGTTTAGAGCTCCACTTAAAAGTGCTGCTCTTATATCTTTTGGCCCAAGGACCATGACCTCAGTTTTTTCTGTGTTAAGCATCAGAAAGTTCAGAGTCATCCACGTCTGTATGTCTATGAGACAATCCTGGAGTTTTATAGATGGGTTTGGGTCATCCGGTCGTACAGATACATATAGCTGGGTGTCGTCTGCATAACAATGGAAATCTATGTTGTGTTTCCTGATAATGTTGCCTAATGGCAGCATGTACAGGGTAAAAAGAATAGGTCCGAGCACGGAACCCTGAGGAACTCCGTAGTTGACCTTAGTGAATATGGAGTAGTCCTCGTTAACACTAACAAACTGAAATCTGTCCCATAAATAGGACTTGAACCAGACAAGTGCAGATCCTCTAATCACAACATCTTGTTCTAGTCTATGTAGCAGGATCTCATGATCTATCGTATCAAATGCTGCACTGAGATCCAGCAGGACCGATCTGGCGTTGTCTGGTAAACCAGCAGATGGCAGCAACTTTCAAGAGACCAGCTTCTCCATCTCTGAGCCCAGTAATGTCCAGGTAAGGCATTGGATATTTGAGATATTATTCAATAGAATCTTCCTCTTACTTCTAATCTTACTCTACGTATGTAGAAGATGTTTCTCCTGCTTTGATCTATTCTCTCTCATGCTCTGCTTCATCAATGAAGAACGAATTCATCGACAACATCCTTTCAGCTAATGTTCTACCTTAAAAACATCCCTACAGTTTCTTCCTTTCATCACAGTGACTCAATAATGATGGATTGTCATGAGTGAAAGTGGCTTCAGCTGCTTTTCCTTGTGTTTCAGGTCCGTGGAGATTTGAGGCCGAGGAGAAGCGAGCCTGGTGATGAGTCCAGAATCCCTCAAGGCTCCATCACACTTCCCTCCTCTATCACAAAAGTCACTTTACATGTAGAGGGAAAAAAAAGAAAACAAAGTCACACACTCATCCAACAAAGCAGCCTTTCAGCACCACGGACAGCGCCCGAAGCTCCACAGTTACCGTAGCGACCCGCCCTCACCTATTCCATTCTTACTCACACACACAGGGATTGGATTGGAACAGAATGGCTACTTGAACTTTTTAAATGTTAAACTTCAAAAAAACATATATCTATATTATATATTTTATAAAATCTAAAATAAAATGCTTGAGGGGCTTAACTGGGGCTACACAGATGTTTGACGGTGTAGCGTGTTCGGTGTGAGTGAATGGGGCGATGGAGGAGGTCTGAAGGTAAGAAGGATTTGTAGGTGGTGAAGAGGATCTTGAAATGTGTTTACATGTTGAAACTGCCCTCTGGTGGACACGTTTGACATTACATGTAAGGTCACATGAGATTTAGAGCTGCTAAACTGGTGAAATAAATAGTAACTTTTGTGAGGGAAACAGTTTTTTTATGTTTAAGACCCTGCCAGGCCATAAATAATTCATCATAAAACAGAACTGCAAAAACCTGACCTCCAGTGGACAAAGGTGACATTACGTGTAGATGAAAAATGTATTCAAAGCTGCTGAATTCAAGTCACTGCCAGCCCATAAATAACTTGAGAAAACATTCAGGGTTCAGGCCATACAGAGTTTCACCGAGGGCCAGAATGTGGCACACATTTGTTCAGCCAGTTCAGCAGAGTGAGTGTGAGTGAAAGAGCGAGAGACTTCAAATAAGTGACTTATTTATTTATTTAACACAAAAGATTCAAGATGGAAAAAACATCAACACAAAGCAGAAAAGAAACAAAACGGCATCAAAGAAACATATAAAGGTTAAGTAGAAATTAAAGTCAAACAATCACAGGCTCTTTTCTTCAACGCAATAAAACAATACAGAGAAGAAAATACAGTTAGCTTTAAATAACAATAAAAACAAGAACTTATTCTTCATAAACCCTGTTGGCTTTAAACCCCACTTACACTGTGAATTAGAAATGGAAAAGAAAAAAGACTCAGCTTCACCCACTGAGGCTGAAGTGGCTGTGACGCCCCCTGCTGGTTGGACTAAAACCTCATTTAATCAGAAAAAGGAAGGAAGCAATAAAGTCCATTAGAGAAGGAGAGAACACAGGGATGGAGGAAATGGCAAAAAGAAAGGGCTGAAAGACATGAAAAAGAATGGAAGGAAAGAGAAAAGGAAAGCAATAAAAGGACAGCAAGGAAATAAATGAGTTTGTCGACTCACAGGGAAACCACATCAAGTCCAGTCGGTGAAATCCAGTCCATGTTTTGCTGCCGTTTCTGGACACATGAAAACACATGAAGTGAAAATTAACTTGACTATCGTCACAACAATGACAAACATTCAAACACATTCTACACATTAACATTTACTCAAAAAGATCAACTTTTCAAATAAGTCACAAATGTCCGGGTAAACTTATCGTTTGCCGCCGTCGTTAGCGTTACCCAGAGTGCACCACGTGGAGGTGACAGTCGGACTTGCACTCCTTTTTTTTTTTTTTTTTTTTAAATCATTCATAATATTAGAGAGAAGAGAAACCCAACAATTCACACAATGAGCAAGCAATCGTGGCAACAGTGGAGAGAAAAAACTCCCTTTTAACAGGAAGAAATCTCTGGCAGAACCAGACTCAAAGTGTGCGGCCGTCTGCCTCGACCGGTTGGGGGGAATGGGAGGGGAACAGAAAGGACAAGAGGTGGTAACTTTTGTTAGTCAGTGGTTTTGGTTGGACGACCACAAGGAGGCCATTTTGTGCAGTTCATGTTGGGTTTTTTTCAGATTCTTGTGTTCCGTTCCTCCAGGTTTTGAATCCACTGATCCCATTTCCTCAAAGATCATCATGCAGATCCATCCATTTTCCAAGAGTAGATTCACTGAGGTGAATGAATTCCTCCATTTGCTGCATCATCGTGTTGACAAAGTTGTCCAGAAAGTTACTTTTGCATTTCCAAGCCATGATTCCAGTTTGTCCATCCTTGTGAGCAGATTTTTGTTTTGCTGTCACGTATGGAGAGTTCCGTCCAATCAGAGTTATCAATCCTCCGACACCTGCACCCGTTTACTGTCAACTAAGTTTTGCTAAGTGTACACATTTGTGTAACAACGACAACACAGGAAGATGAAACGACAGACCAAAGTAGAAGTGCATATTGACACAAACAAAAAAACACTCATCTTGTTTTGACAGCCGGTGTTCAGAGTTCGTCTAAGTTGTCCAGGACGTAAGAAGTGCACCAAGTGTTAGGGTCTCAATTCTGGAACAGATTAGGAAAAACAAAACTGAAAAGCAGTAGCAAAGTGTCATTGATGTCAAAAGGAGTCTAATATACTCACCACTGTAGGTTCTTGTGTAGTGGAAGTGGTTAACGAGCTCTGCAGAACTCTGATAACCTGTGCACCTGAACCAGGTGTTTTGGGGATAACTAACTAAGGTTAGCTAACCCTAACCCCCTCATTTGTTCCTTGTTGCAGAAAACGGCCCCTTGCCAAAAACTGCTGTAAAAATATCTTAATATTTATTTCCACTTTAAATGAGTCAGTCTTTTGAAGCTACTTCATCCTGAAATATGCATATCAAATATTAATATTTTTAAAAGGTGAACCTTTTAAAGGCCATATTGTTTACGCAACTACACTGTTTTTATTGGGAAAAAAAAACTACAATAACTTTTGATTCTGATGCATTCTTATTTTTTGCAATGTCAGATTTTTCTAAAAACTGTCTCCTACAAAAATATTGTTCATATTTTTTTCAACTTTAAATTGTCACTCTTTTAACGCTACTTCAGACTGAGATATACTCATCAAATTATATTTTTAAAATTCTAACCCTTTAAAGGCCATAATGTTTATGCAACTCTTTAAATCAACAGAAAAACTACAATCCTTTCCAATCAATCATAAAATACCTTTCAAGGACTATTTATTATTATCAGGCCCTGAGATGGTCAGTGATTGGAAGAAACATTGATTTTGATGCATTGTTAGTTTCTGTAGTGGCAGATGCAATTTAATAATCTTGTGATATGATGGATTTTGAACCGTCTCCTTCTATAAGCAAACTTTTTTCCAACTAAATAATTATTACCCTGTTTTGTTTAAAGATAAATAAACAAGAATAGGTTCAACCTGAACAAATATTTATTTTGCAAAGATGACCCTGAATGATGAAGACTGAAATATAAACATTGAATATGAAACATGGGGCAGTTGGGTGTGTTGTTGGAGATGGGGAGAAAGGAAGAGAGATGGTGAGTGAGTGCATCATGTGTGACTGAGTGAGGGAGTGAGGGAGTGAGGGAGCGAGTGAGCGAGCGAGCGAGAGTGAGTGAGTGACTGTGAGTGAGTGAGCGAGCGAGAGTGAGCGAGCGAGCGTGACTGCGAGTGAACGAGCGAGATTTGGAGTCTCTGCTCCACCTGAGCTGAACTCTCACATTCACACATGATGAACTCACTCACCATCTCCATCTTTTCCCTTCTCCCCATTGCCAACAACACACCAAACTGCCCCATGTTTCATATTCAATGTTCATATTTAAGTGTTCATCATTCAGTGTCCTTTGCAAAATAAATGTTTTTCAGGTTCAAACTATTATTGTATGTTTATTCATCTTAAAACAAAACCAGGCTATAATTGGGTTAGTAGGAAAAAAATGTTTTACTTGTAGTCGGAGACCGATTCAAAATCCATCATATATCACAAAATAAGATTACATTGGATCTGCTACTACAAACAACTAATGCATCAAAATCAATGTTTCTCCTAGTCACTGACCCATCTCAGGGTCTAATAACAACCAAATATTCCTTAAACCACACCAAACATTTCATTTCAAAAATGAAATAAACTTGAACCCTGAGTCTGTTTATATATCAAATAACAACCTGTGTTTGAATCGTATTCAGTGCTTTGTGACTAAAGGGATTTTTGTACACTTCAAAAATAATGGAAAAACTAAATAATGAAAAGGGACGAGAGCAGCAGCAAACAAGTAACAATACTCATCTTCTTCTGACAGTTGGTGTTCAGATGTTCAAAGTTGTGCTGGACGTCAGAAATCCACCAAGCCTTGGGTCTCCATCCTGGAACAGATTAGGAAAAACGAAACTAAAAAGCAGCATCAAACAGTCACTGATGTCCAAAGGAATCTGATATACTCACCACTGCAGATTCTTCTTGTGCAGTAGGAGTCACCGATGAGATCAGGGAAGACGCGACTGTAGGGTAGAATGTCCACCAAGCACCACCTCGAGGTCGACCATGTTGGGTCACCCTTCTGGAACAGATTAGGAAAAACAAACAAATTAACAGAGACAAAAGCAGCAGCAAACAATTAACAATACTCATCCTCTTCCGACCGCTGGGGTTCAGAGTTCTTCAAAGTTGTCCAGAACGTAGGAAGTCCACCAAGCGTAGGGTCTCCATTCTGAAACAGATTAGGAAAAACGAAACTGAAAAGCAGCATCAAACAGTCACTGATGTCCAAAGGAATCTGATATACTCACCACTGCAGGTTCTTCTTGTGCAGTGGGAGTCACCGACCAGATCAGGGAAGAGGCGACTGTAGTGTAGAACGTCCACCAAGCACCACCTCGAGGTCGATCATGTTGGGTCTCCCTTCTGGAACAGATTAGGAAAAACAAACAGATAAAAGTGACAAAAGCAGCAGCAAAAACAACAATTAACAATACTCATCCTCTTCCGACAGCTGGGGTTCAGAGTTCTTCAAAGTTGTCCAGGACATAGGAAGTCCACCAAGCGTAGGGTCTCCATTCTGAAACAGATTAGGAAAAACAAAACTAAAAAGCAGCATCAAACAGTCACTGATGTCCAAAGGAATCTGATATACTCACCACTGCAGATTCTTCTTGTGCAGTAGGAGTCACCGATGAGATCAGGGAAGACGCGACTGTAGGGTAGAACGTCCACCAAGCACCACCTCGAGGTCGACCATGTTGGGTCACCCTTCTGGAACAGATTAGGAAAAACAAACAAATTAACAGAGACAAAAGCAGCAGCAAACAATTAACAATACTCATCCTCTTCCGACCGCTGGGGTTCAGAGTTCTTCAAAGTTGTCCAGAACGTAGGAAGTCCACCAAGCGTAGGGTCTCCATTCTGAAACAGATTAGGAAAAACAAAACTGAAAAGCAGTATCAAACTGTCACTGATGCCCAAAGGAATCTGATATACTCACAACTGGAGGTTCTTGTGTTGTAGGAGTCACCGATGAGATCAGGGAAGAGGCGACTGTAGACGAAAGTAGAGGTCAACAACGATGAAGCAAACACAAATAAGAAATATCACCATACTCCTCCTCTTCCGACAGTCTGTGTTCAGTCAATATGCATATCAAATATTAATATTTTTTAAAATGTTAACCTTTTAAAGGCCATATTGTTTATGCAACTACAATAACTTTTGATTCTGATGCATTCTTATTTTTTGCAATGTCAGATTTTTCTAAAAACAGTCTCCTACAAAAATATTGTTCATATTTTTTTCAACTTTAAATTGTCACTCTTTTAACGCTACTTCAGACTGAGATATACTCATCAAATTATATTTTTAAAAATTCTAACCCTTTAAAGGCTATAATGTTTATGCAACTCTTTAAATCAACAAAAAAACTACAATCCTTTCCAATCAATCATAAAATACCTTTCAAGGACTATTTATTATTATCAGGCCCTGAGATGGTCAGTGATTGGAAGAAACATTGATTTTGATGCATTGTTAGTTTCTGTAGTGGCAGATGCAATTTAATAATCTTGTGATATGATGGATTTTGAATCGTCTCCTTATATAAGCAAACTTTTTTTTCCTACTAAATAATTATTACCCTGTTTTGTTTTAAGATAAATAAACAAGAATAGGTTCAACCTGAACAAATATTTATTTTGCAAAGACGACCCTGAATGATGAAGACTGAAATATAAACATTGAATATGAAACATGGGGCAGTTGGGTGTGTTGTTGGAGATGGGGAGAAAGGAAGAGAGATGGTGAGTGAGTGCATCATGTGTGACTGAGTGAGGGAGTGAGGGAGTGAGGGAGCGAGTGAGCGAGCGAGCGAGAGTGAGTGAGTGACTGTGAGTGAGTGAGTGAGCGAGAGTGAGCGAGCGTGACTGCGAGTGAACGAGCGAGATTTGGAGTCTCTGCTCCACCTGAGCTGAACTCTCACATTCACACATGATGAACTCACTCACCATCTCCATCTTTTCCCTTCTCCCCATCGCCAACAACACACCAAACTGCCCCATGTTTCATATTCAATGTTCATATTTAAGTGTTCATCATTCAGTGTCCTTTGCAAAATAAATGTTTTTCAGGTTCAAACTATTATTGTATGTTTATTCATCTTAAAACAAAACCAGGTTATAATTGGGTTAGTAGGAAAAAAATGTTTTACTTGTAGTCGGAGACCGATTCAAAATCCATCATATATCACAAAATAAGATTACATTGGATCTGCTACTACAAAAAAGTAATAATGCATCAAAATCAATGTTTCTCCTAGTCACTGACCCATCTCAGGGTCTAATAACAACCAAATATTCCTTAAACCACACCAAACATTTCAAAAATGAAACAAACTTGAACCCTGAGTCTGTTTATATATCAAAAAACAACCTGTGTTTGAATCGTATTCAGTGCTTTGTGACTATAGTGATTTTTGTACACTTCAAAAATAATGGAAAAAACGAAATAATGAAAAGGGACGAGAGCAGCAGAAAACAACAATACTCATCTTCTTCTGACAGTTGGTGTTCAGATGTTCAAAGTTGTCCTGGACGTCAGAAATCCACCAAGCCTTGGGTCTCCATTCTGAAACAGATTAGGAAAAACGAAACTGAAAAGCAGCATCAAACTTTCATTGATGTTCAAAGGAATCTGATATACTCACCACTGTAGGTTCTTCTTGTGCAGTGGGAGTCACCGATGAGATCAGGGAAGAGGCGACTGTAGACAAAAGTAGAGGTCAGTTTTCCGGCCAGTTTTCTGCTGCCTTTAACCAGCTCTGTGTCCCCTCTGAATTATTACCAAACACGGAGGTGCTCAGTTCTTCGTTTCACTCCTCCTGCCGAACCATATTGGACTCTGTGGCTCCATTTAAAACCGTGCAGCCCAAAGCTAAACCTGAGCCCTGGTTCAATGCGAGAACTCGCGCAGCCAGACAGGATTGCCGCAAAGCTGAACGCAGGTGGAAAAAGGACAAGCTGCAGGTTTCTCGCCAAATCCTAAAAGACAGCTGGCGCTGCTACCAGAGCACTGTCAAAGAGTCCAGAAGAGAGCACCTGTCAAATATTATTGAATCAAACTCTCACAACCCACGTGTGTTATTTAAAACCATAGAGTCTGTTCTTGGCTCACCTCAGCCTGTGTGCACAGAGGAATCCCCTGAAATGTGCAATAGCTTCCTGCAGTTCTTCATTGATAAGGTTGCTACCACAAGGGCTCTAATCACCACACCTGTGTCTGACCCCTCTGACAGTGTGCTTTTCTCAGCTGTGCTTGATTCGTTTGAGCCCGTGTCTCTGATTGCCTTAGAAAAAGTGGTTGCCCAGATGAAGCCATCAGGCTCTCCCTGTGACACTGTCCCGCCTCACTTTTTTAAAGAGGTATTTCCTTGTATAGGGCAGTCAGTCCTGGCCATTATTAACAGCAGTCTGTCTTCTGGTGTTGTCCCCCAATGTTTTAAACATGCTGTTGTACAACCCCTGCTTAAGAAACCTGGCCTTGATCGTGTTATGCTAGCCAATTATAGACCTATCTCCAAGCTGCCTTTTATTTCAAAGATCCTGGAAAAAGTTGTCCACGCCCAGTTGCAGTCGTTCCTGGACGAGCATGATATTCTGGAGATTTTCCAGTCTGGCTTTAAAACAAGGCATAGTACAGAGTCAGCTTTATTAAGAGTGTTCAATGACATCCTCCTGACGGTTGATTCTGGAGACTCTGTGATCCTTGTCCTGCTGGACCTAACTGCAGCGTTTGACACTGTGGACCACAATATTTTAGTGGCACGCTTGCAGCACCTAGTGGGCATTAGTGGTAGCGCCCTTAATTGGTTTAGATCGTATCTTGAGGGAGGATCTATGTGTGTACGCCTCGGTGGCTCTGAGTCCCGCTCTGCTCCACTGTCATATGGGGTTCCACAGGGCTCAATTTTAGGGCCCCTGCTCTTCTCCCTGTATCTGCTTCCCCTGGGCTCCATCTTGAGAAAACATGGCATCTCATTTCATTTTTATGCAGACGACAGTCAGATTTATGTCCCACTGAGTAAGAAAAATGCCTGTCTGCAACCACTTCTATTATGTCTTGATGACATAAAAGCATGGATGTCACTGAACTTTTTAAAATTTAATGAAAAGAAGACGGAAGTCATAATGTTTGGTCCTAGCGGCTCTAGTGAACCCCCCCCTGCTGATTTGGGCCCTTTGGCATCGTATGTGAAGCCTTTAGTGACAAACTTAGGTTTTATTATGGACAGTGATTTTAAATTGGACCGGCAAATTGGGGCAACAGTAAAGTCCAGCTTTTTTCACCTCAGGCAGCTGGCAAAGGTGAGGCCCTTTCTCTCACAAAAGCACTTTGAAACAGTAATCCATGCCTTTGTTACATCTCGGCTGGATTACTGTAACGCTCTTTATCTTGGAGTCAGCCAGTCCTCCCTCTCACGTCTCCAGTTGGTCCAGAACGCTGCTGCTCGCCTCTTAACTGGAGCACGTAAGAGGGAGCACATTACTCCCATTTTGGCCTCCCTTCACTGGCTGCCTGTGCATTTTAGAGTCCATTTTAAGATTCTTTTATTTGTTTTTAAATCTTTAAATGGTCTTGCCCCGCCTTACCTCTCTGAGCTTCTCCATCCTTACACTCCTGCTCGGTGCCTCAGGTCAGCTGACCAGCTGCTCCTGGAGGTACCGAGGTCTAAACGGAAGCTCAGAGGGGAAAGAGCTTTCTCCATTGCCGGTCCCAAACTTTGGAACGCCCTCCCGCTTCATATTAGACAGGCCCCCTCACTGTCCATTTTTAAAACTCATCTTAAAACACATTTTTATTCTTCTGCGTTCAACTCAGCATGAGACTCTGCTCTTGTTTTAGTGTTTTATTGTTTAAACATTTTTATTGTTTTATAGTTTTTTTTATTATTTAAACATTGTTACTGTTTTATAGTTTTATTGTTTTTATTTTGTCTCCTATGTTTTATGTGCCATGTTTTATTTATTGTACTGTTAAGCACTTTGTACCAGCTTTAGCTGCCTAAAGCGCTCTATAAATAAAGTTGAGTTGAGTTGAGTTGAGTCAACAACAATGACGCAAAGAAAAATAAATATCACCATTCTCCTCCTCTTCCGACAATCTGTGTTCAGAGTTCGTCGAAGTTGTCCAGAACGTCCACCAAGCACCGCCTCGAGGTCGACCATGTTGGGTCTCCATTCTGGAACAGATTAGGAACAACAAACAAATTAACAGAGACAAACGCAGCAAACACAACAACTTACAATACTCATCCTCTTCTGACAGCTGGTGTTCAGAGTTCGTCAATGTTGTCCTGGACATACACCAGGCGTGACCGTTCCATCACAAGGTCCATGTCGGGTCTCGATTCTGGAACAGAAAATTTGTGTCCAGCCATGGCAAAAGGGTTCACATGTCTACTTCGGGACATTTGGAGTTATTTACAGATTCCGAAAGTGCTAAGCTTTCCAACAATGTCAAACCCATGTCCATCTGATCATTTTTGAAGAAGATGTGGTCATTTGAATGTAGACACTCCTCAAACTGCTTTAGGGAGAAATTCAGCCTGAAAGATTTCGACCCTCTTGAGGAGCCAGGCCAATAGCTGCTCATTTGCATGACATTAACATGGTCACAACCCCCCACCCAGTCTAGCTGTCAGTGACATCTGATGTCTGTTAGCCCACAGGACAGTAACAGTGTAGCAGTTTGGAAAAAAAAAGGAATGAATGTAGTTCATGTCAATGTAAGGCAAGGCAAGGCAAGTTTATTTGTATAGCACATTTCAACAACAAGGTAATTCAAAGTGCTTTACATAAAGCATTAAAAAGCATAGAAAAGAGACATTTATAAAATCAGATATAACATCAAAATAAAAACAAGCAGGTAAAATTTAAAGATTAAGATTAAAAAATAAAATAGATACAAATAAAATAAAAAGATAACAAATAAAATCAAGAGTATATATAAGGAATAAAGGTTACAGTGCAGTATTGGAAATGACTGAAATGCAGCGGCAAACAGAAAAGTCTTCACTCTTGATTTAAAAGAGGTGAGAGTTTCAGCAGACCTACAGTTTTCTGGGAGTTTGTTCCAGATATATGGTGCATAGAACTAAAATAAAGAAATAAAATATATCTAAGTGTGTGAAGGAATATTTTCCAGACCATGGACTATATTATCATCTTCAATACCAGTTCCTCCCCCACAATGTGGCTGTACCCACTCTGTCCATCACAGTTGATATGCGGACTAAATGATGACATCACAAACGCACCCTCTTCTGTGCTGTAACCTTTGGTGCTGGGCATGTGAAGAATTTTGCCTCATCAGAACAGAAAGGCCGGATTTTTTCAAAAAGATACGTCTGCCTGTCCATGGTCAGTCCAGGTGGGGCCAGGACGGGGAGACTGTCAACAGGGGGCAGAACTCCTGGGTTGCGCAGTAGCTGAAACTCGATAGGCTCTGCATCACTGTGAGTTTGAGCAAGCACCACACCTGGTCTGTTGGCATCAAAGCTGTGACAGAATAGAAGCACACAACAGGATATTTAAAACATGGCTCACTGTTCACATGGAACACTATTATGTTCATTCGTGATTTTTTTATTCATAAAATGCAGAATTTTGAATATAAATACCTAAAGTTCTGATAACTCTTGATCTGTGGGAGCTTTTGAAAGTAGGGACTCAGATGTGTCTGCCAGTCGATGGTCTTTACTATCACTCTGCCATCTGCCGTTCCAACAAGCTGCGGAATATTGAGGCGACTTTCAGCAGAGCTGTGTTCCACTACCTGTTGACAGCAAGAACCACAATGAAAATAATGATTTTATTTTTCCAAAAAAATCACATTTTACACATTACATATTGCAGTCTATATAAGCATTTGGCTATTGTATAGAAATCAATTTATACACATACCAAGAGCCTTAGCCGACCTCATGTATTGACGCCACACTGAGGCCTTGGACACATGGGTTGGCAGCAACTTCACATGCCAATCCTTATGCCCAGGATTCTGAAAAAAAATTAAAAAATACTTATTTCAGATCATGGTTCATGTTAAAAGGCATTTAATCACTGAATCAGTATAGATTGATCAGTAGTATTGCTTGAATGATGTGTGAATGCCACACCTTTATGTGCATGAATTGCACGTGTAATTAACACGTTCATCACACATTGTGTTAATCATGTGTGATTCATGCATGCAAAGGTGTGGCATTCACACATCATTCAATGCAATGTTAGGTTTCGAACACGGGAGTTTCGTCTCAAAGCATTTGAATTATCAAACTGAACCTGCGGGTGTACAAAATCTCAAAGAGGGCCGTGACATGCTCCTCTTACGGCTTATAATACGCTCATCTGACCGAACAAAAGTTTCGATGTGCGCATCATTCTCATTGTAATAATACAGTACCGAGCTAGCGAGCTAAGCTAGCGAGCTAAGCAAGCATGGCTAATAACAATGTAGCCAAACGGCGTTATGAAACGCACAGTGGATTATTAAAAGACAGCTTCCCTATGTGCGTCTGTATGTGACTTTGAATGAACACTAACATAACATCGATTAACAACGTTAAGGAAAACTCACCCCATAAGAACATGAGTTCCTCTGATCATAAGAGGTCCGTGCTTGCTTCCTTTTCGTTGCAGTTTTACGTCTGTTCGCCTCCAAAAGTCCAATTCGATAGGAGATAGAGCGGTGCTGGCGTCATGTCATCATCTCAGACAACTACCGTGTGTGTCCTGCTCTCTTTCAGCCGCGGAATAATCATCTGTTTGTTGTTTTTGTGACGATGAAGTCTGCTAACACGTTAGCATAAAGATCGCTAGCTTAAAATGCTAACAGTCCACACACAGCAGTCTCTGTACGTTCGCTGTCCTTGTCCGTGAAGAAGCTGCTCAGCCACAGACTTATTGTCCTTTTCTCTTTGTCTTCCTTTGTCAAACAAAGCTTTGATGATGACTGCTTTGATGATATTCACGCTTTAATTTCGCACTGCACACACACACACTGCACACATACGCTGGACATTCGACACACTCTCTCTCCCTCTCCCTGTCTCTCTCTCTCTCTCCGTATAATTAGCCATGTGTATTCTCTGTGATCGTCAGCTGATTGGCTGAAAAAGCCGATTGGCTGACACTGTTTTCTTCACTTTTAAGTTTTAACAAAGCATTATGGGTAATGGATTGGTTCACATGGTGTAACAGCTTCCTGGTGAACCAATGTGTTTTTACAAGGAGGGTCACATTTGATTTATGGCCGCTGAATTATTCAGACTGCCCTCTATTGGACAAGTTTGACATTACAAGTAAGGTCAAATCTGATTCATGGCTGCTGGGTTCTTCAAATTGCCCTCTAGTGGATAAAGGTGTCATTACATGTAAGCTCAAATTTGATGTATGGATACTTAATTATTTCAACTGCCCTCTAGTGGACAAGTTTGACATTACAAGTAAGGTCAAATCTGATTCATGGCTGCTGGGTTCTTCAAACTGCCCTCTAGTGGACAAACATGTCGTTACATGTAAGCTCAAATTTGATGTATGGATACTTAATTATTTCAACTGCCCTCTAGTGGACAAGTTTGACATTACAAGTAAGTTCAAATCTGATTTATGGGTGCTGGATTGGTCAGACTGCCCTCTGGTGGACAAATGTGTTATTACATGTAAGGTCAAATCTGATTTATGGCTGCTAAATTCTTCAGACTGCCCTCTAGTGGAAAAAGATGTCATTACATGTAAGGTCAAATTTGACTTTTGGCTGCTGGATTCTTCAGACTGCCCTCTGGTGGATAAACATGTCATTACATGCACGCTCAAATTTGATTTATAGCTGATAAATTATTTCAACTGCCCTCTAGTGGACAAGTTTGACATTACAAGTAAGGTCAAATCTGATTTATGGCTGCTGGATTGGTCAGACTGCCCTCTGGTGGACAAATGTGTCATTACATGTAAGCTCAAATCTGATTTATGGCTGTTAAATTCTTCAGACTGCCCTCTAGTGGATAAAGGTGTCATTACATGTAAGGTCAAATTTGACTTTTGGCTGCTGGATTCTTCAGACTGCCCTCTGGTGGATAAACATGTCATTACATGCACGCTCAAATTTGATTTATAGCTGCTTAATTATTTCAACTGCCCTCTAGTGGACAAGTTTGACATCACAAGTAAGGTCAAATCTGATTTATGGCTGCTGGATTGGTCAGACTGCCCTCTGGTGGACAAATGTGTCATTACATGTAAGCTCAAATCTGATTTATGGCTGTTAAATTCTTCAGACTGCCCTCTAGTGGATAAAGGTGTCATTACATGTAAGGTCAAATTTGACTTTTGGCTGCTGGATTCTTCAGACTGCCCTCTGGTGGATAAACATGTCATTACATGCACGCTCAAATTTGATTTATGGATACTAAATTATTTCAACTGCCCTCTGGTGGACAAACATGTCATTATATGTTATGTCAAATCTGATTTATAGCTGCTTTATTATTTCAACTGCCATCTAGTGGACAAGTTTGACATTACAAGTAAGGTCAAATCTGATTTATGGCTGCTGGATTGGTCAGACTGCCCTCTGGTGGACAAATGTGTCACTACATGTAAGCTCAAATCTGATTTATGGCATGCTAAATTCTTCAGACTGCTCTCTAGTGGATAAAGGTGTCATTACATGTAAGCTCAAATCGGATTTATGGCATGCTAAATTCTTCAGACTGCTCTCTAGTGGATAAAGGTGTCATTGCATGTAAGCTCAAATTTGATGTATGGATACCTAATTATTTCAACTGCCCTCTAGTGGACAAGTTTGACATTGCAAGTAAGGTCAAATCTGATTTATGGCTGCTGGATTGGTCAGACTGCCCTCTGGTGGACAAATGTGTCATTACATGTAAGCTCAAATCTGATTTATGGCATGCTAAATTCTTGGAACTGCCCTTTAGTGGATAAAGGTGTCATTACATGTAAGCTCAAATTTAATGTATGGATACTTAATTATTTCAACTGCCCTCTAGTGGACAAGTTTGACATTACAAGTAAGGTCAAATCTGATTCATGGCTGCTTGGTTCTTCAAACTGCCCTCTAGTGGACAAACATGTCATGTTTGTCATGACATGGGTTAACCCATGCCAAACTATGTCATGTTCAAAAGTTCATTAAAAATATTCTTCAAGAGATATGCAAATATATTCAACGGATTCTTGTTCAGGGCATGCTTGACTATGACTGTGTACAATTTCAAGACATTCCAAGATACTTTTGGGGTCTTTTTTGACAAAAAAGTTAAGTCACTGCGTAAGTGCATGGTTCGCTTTCCTGATTTTCAAAAATTCATTTAAAATATTGGTTAGGCGATATGCAAATATTTTCAACGGATTCTTGTTCAGGGTGTCGTTGACTATGACTGAGTACAATTTCAAGACATTCCAACATACTTGGAATGTCCAAGTGCATGGATCGCTTTCCGGATTTTCAAAAATTAATTAAAAATATTCCTTAAGAGATATGCAAATATTTTCAACGGATTCTTGTTCAGGGTGTCGTTGACTATGACTGAGTACAATTTCAAGACATTCCAACATACTTGGAATGTCCAAGTGCATGGATCGCTTTCCGGATTTTCAAAAATTCATTAAAAATATTCCTTAAGAGATATGCAAATATTTTCAACGGATTCTTGTTCAGGGTGTCGTTGACTATGACTGAGTACAATTTCAAGACATTCCAACATACTTGGAATGTCCAAGTGCATGGATCGCTTTCCGGATTTTCAAAAATTCATTAAAAATATTCTTCAAGAGATGTGCAAATATATTCAACGGATTCTTGTTCAGGGCATGCTTGACTATGACTGTGTACAATTTCAAGACATTCCAAGATGCTTTTGGGGTCTTTTTTGACAAAAAAGTTAAGTCACTGCCTAAGTGCATCGATCGCTTTCCTGATTTTCAAAAATTCATTAAAAATATTCCTTAAGCGATATGCAAATATTTACAACGGATTCTTGTTCAGGGCGTCGTTGACTATGACTGAGTACAATTTCAAGACATTCCAACATACTTGGAATGTCCAAATGCATGGATCGCTTTCCTGATTTTCAAAAGTTCTATAAAAATATTCTTCAAGAGATATGCAAATATATTCAACGGATTCTTGTTCAGGACATGCTTGACTATGACTGTGTACAATTTCAAGACATTCCAAGATACTTTTGGGGTCTTTTTTGAATAAAAAGTTAAGTCACTGCCTAAGTGCACAGACTTTCCTCCTTTTCAAAAATTCATTAAAAATATTCCTTAAGAGATTTGCAAATATTTTTAATGGATTCTTGTTCAGGGCGTCGTTGACTATGACCGAGTACAATTTCAAGACATTCCAACATACTTGGAATGTCCAAGTGCATGGATCACTTTCCGGATTTTCAAAAATTCTATAAAAATATTCTTCAAGAGATATGCAAATATATTCAACGGATTCTTGTTCAGGGCATGCTTGACTATGACTGTGTACAATTTCAAGACATTCCAAGATACTTTTGGGGTCTTTTTTGAATAAAAAGTTAAGTCACTGCCTAAGTGCACAGACTTTCCTCATTTTCAGAAATTCATTAAAAATATTCCTTAAGAGATTTGCAAATATTTTTAATGGATTGTTGTTCAGGGCATGCTTGACTATGACTGTGTACAATTTCAAGACATTCCAACATACTTGGAATGTCCAAGTGCATGGATCGCTTTCCGGATTTTCAAAAATTCTATAAAAATATTCTTCAAGAGATATGCAAATATATTCAACGGATTCTTGTTCAGGGCATGCTTGACTATGACTGTGTACAATTTCAAGACATTCCAAGATACTTTTGGGGTCTTTTTTGAATAAAAAGTTAAGTCACTGCCTAAGTGCACAGACTTTCCTCATTTTCAGAAATTCATTAAAAATATTCCTTAAGAGATATGCAAATATATTCAACGGATTCTTGTTCAGGGCATGCTTGACTATGACTGTGTACAATTTCAAGACATTCAAAGATACTTTTGGGGTCTTTTTTGAATAAAAAGTTAAGTCACTGCCTAAGTGCACAGACTTTCCTCATTTTCAAAAATTCATTAAAAATATTCCTTAAGAGATATGCAAATATTTTCAATGGATTCTTGTTCAGGGCGTCGTTGACTATGACTGAGTACAATTTCAAGACATTCCAACATACTTGGAATGTCCAAGTGCATGGATCGCTTTCCTCATTTTCAAAAATTCATTAAAAATATTCCTTAAGAGATATGCAAATATTTTCAATTGATTCTTGTTCAGATCGTCGTTGACTATGACTGTGTACAATTTCAAGACATTCCAAGATACTTTTGGGGTCTTTTTTGACGAAAAAGTTAAGTCACTGCCTCAGTGCATGGATCGCTTTCCTGATTTTCAAAAATTCATTAAAAATATTCCTTAAGCGATATGCAAATATTTTCAACGGATTCTTGTTCAGGGCGTCGTTGACTATGACTGAGTACAATTTCAAGACATTCCAACATACTTGGAATGTCCAAGTGCATGGATCGCTTTCCTGATTTTCAAAAGTTCATTAAAAATATTCTTCAAGAGATATGCAAATATATTCAACGGATTCTTGTTCAGGGCATGCTTGACTATGACTGTGTACAATTTCAAGACATTCCAAGATACTTTTGGGGTCTTTTTTGTCAAAAAAGTTAAGTCACTGCCTAAGTGCATGGATCGCTTTCCTGATTTTCAAAAATTCATTTAAAATATCCCTGAAGCGATATGCAAATATTTTCAACGGATTCTTGTTCAGGGCGTCGTTGACTATGACTGAGTACAATTTCAAGACATTCCAAGATACTTTTGGGGTCTTTTTTGAATAAAAAGTTAAGTCACTGCCTAAGTGCACAGAAATTCCTCATTTTCAAAAATTCATTAAAAATATTCCTTAAGCGATATGCAAATATTTTCAACGGATTCTTGTTCAGGGCGTCGTTGACTATGACTGAGTACAATTTCAAGACATTCCAACATACTTGGAATGTCCAAGTGCATGGATCAATTTCCTGATTTTCAAAAGTTCATTAAAAATATTCTTCAAGAGATATGCAAATATATTCAACGGATTCTTGTTCAGGGCATGCTTGACTATGACTGTGTACAATTTCAAGACATTCCAAGATACTTTTGGGGTCTTTTTTGAATAAAAAGTTAAGTCACTGCCTAAGTGCATGGATCGCTTTCCTGATTTTCAGAAATTCTTTAAAAATATTCCTTAAACAATATGCAAATATTTTCAATGGATTCTTGTTCAGGGCGTCGTTGACTATGACTGAGTACAATTTCAAGACATTCCAACATACTTGGAATGTCCAAGTGCATGGATCGCTTTCCTGATTTTCAAAAGTTCATTAAAAATATTCTTCAAGAGATATGCAAATATATTCAACGGATTCTTGTTCAGGGCATGCTTGACTATGACTGTGTACAATTTCAAGACATTGCAAGATACTTTTGGGGTCTTTTTTGAATAAAAAGTTAAGTCACTGCCGAAGTGCACAGACTTTCCTCATTTTCAAAAATTCATTAAAAATATTCCTTAAGAGATATGCAAATATTTTCAATTGATTCTTGTTCAGGGCGTCGTTGACTATGACTGAGTACAATTTCAAGACATTCCAACATACTTGGAATGTCCAAGTGCATGGATCGCTTTTCTGATTTTCAAAAATTCATTAAAAATATTCTTCAAGAGATATGCAAATATATTCAACGGATTCTTGTTCAGGGCATGCTTGACTATGACTGTGTACAATTTCAAGACATTCCAAGATACTTTTGGGGTCTTTTTTGAATAAAAAGTTAAGTCACTGCCTAAGTGCATGGATCGCTTTCCTGATTTTCAAAAATTCATTAAAAATATTCCTTAAGCAATATGCAAATATTTTCAACGGATTCTTGTTCAGGCCATCCTTGACTATGACTGAGTACAATTTCAAAACATTCCAACATACTTGGAATGTCCAAGTGCATGGATCGCTTTCCTGATTTTCAAAAGTTCATTAAAAATATTCTTCAAGAGATATGCAAATATATTCAACAGATTCTTGTTCAGGGCATGCTTGACTATGACTGTGTACAATTTCAAGACATTCCAAGATACTTTTGGGGTCTTTTTTGAATAAAAAGTTAAGTCACTGCCTAAGTGCACAGACTTTCCTCATTTTCAAAAATTCATTAAAAATATTCCTTAAGAGATATGCAAATATTTTCAATGGATTCTTGTTCAGGGCGTTGTTGACTATGACTGAGTACAATTTCAAGACATTCAAAGATACTTTTGGGGTCTTTTTTGAATAAAAAGTTAAGTCACTGCCTAAGTGCACAGACTTTCCTCATTTTCAAAAATTCATTAAAAATATTCCTTAAGAGATATGCAAATATTTTCAATGGATTCTTGTTCAGGGCGTTGTTGACTATGACTGTGTACAATTTCAAGACATTCCAAGATACCTTTGGGGTCTTTTTTGAATAAAAAGTTAAGTCACTGCCTAAGTGCACAGACTTTCATCATTTTCAAAAATTCATTAAAAATATTCCTTAAGAGATATGCAAATATTTTCAATGGATTCTTGTTCAGGGCGTCGTTGACTATGACCGAGTACAATTTCAAGACATTCCAACATACTTGGAATGTCCAAGTGCATGGATCGCTTTCCGGATTTTCAAAAATTCATTTAAAATATTCTTCAAGAGATATGCAAATATATTCAACGGATTCTTGTTCAGGGCATTCTTGACTATGACTGTGTACAATTTCAAGACATTCCAAGATACTTTTGGGGTCTTTTTTGACGAAAAAGTTAAGTCACTGCCTAAGTGCATGGATCGCTTTCCTGATTTTCAGAAATTCTTTAAAAATATTCCTTAAACGATATGCAAATATTTTCAACGGATTCTTGTTCAGGGCGTCGTTGACTATGACTGAGTACAATTTCAAGACATTCCAACATACTTGGAATGTCCAAGTGCATGGATCGCTTTCCTGATTTTCAAAAGTTCATTAAAAATATTCTTCAAGAGATATGCAAATATATTCAACGGATTCTTGTTCAGGGCATGCTTGACTATGACTGTGTACAATTTCAAGACATTCCAAGATACTTTTGGGGTCTTTTTTGACAAAAAAGTTAAGTCACTGCCTAAGTGCATGGATCGCTTTCCTGATTTTCAAAAATTCATTAAAAATATTCCTTAAGCGATATGCAAATATTTTCAACGGATTCTTGTTCAGGGCGTCGTTGACTATGACTGAGTACAATTTCAAGACATTCCAACATACTTGGAATGTCCAAGTGCATGGATCGCTTTCCTGATTTTCAAAAGTTCATTAAAAATATTCTTCAAGAGATATGCAAATATATTCAACGGATTCTTGTTCAGGGCATGCTTGACTATGACTGTGTACAATTTCAAGACATTCCAAGATACCTTTGTGGTCTTTTTTGAATAAAAAGTTAAGTCACTGCCTAAGTGCACAGACTTTCATCATTTTCAAAAATTCATTAAAAATATTCCTTAAGAGATATGCAAATATTTTCAATTGATTCTTGTTCAGGGCGTCGTTGACTATGACTGAGTACAATTTCAAGACATTCCAACATACTTGGAATGTCCAAGTGCATGGATCGCTTTTCGGATTTTCAAAAATTCATTAAAAATATTCTTCAAGAGATATGCAAATATATTCAACGGATTCTTGTTCAGGGCATGCTTGACTATGACTGTGTACAATTTCAAGACATTCCAAGATACTTTTGGGGTCTTTTTTGACAAAAAAGTTAAGTCACTGCCTAAGTGCATGGATCGCTTTCCTGATTTTCAAAAATTCATTAAAAATATTCCTTAAGCGATATGCAAATATTTTCAACGGATTCTTGTTCAGGGCGTCGTTGACTATGACTGAGTACAATTTCAAGACATTCCAACATACTTGGAATGTCCAAGTGCATGGATCGCTTTCCTGATTTTCAAAAGTTCATTAAAAATATTCTTCAAGAGATATGCAAATATATTCAACGGATTCTTGTTCAGGGCATGCTTGACTATGACTGTGTACAATTTCAAGACATTCCAAGATACCTTTGGGGTCTTTTGTGAATAAAAAGTTAAGTCACTGCCTAAGTGCACAGACTTTCATCATTTTCAAAAATTCATTAAAAATATTCCTTAAGAGATATGCAAATATTTTCAATGGATTCTTGTTCAGGGCGTCGTTGACTATGACCGAGTACAATTTCAAGACATTCCAACATACTTGGAATGTCCAAGTGCATGGATCGCTTTCCGGATTTTCAAAAATTCATTAAAAATATTCTTCAAGAGATATGCAAATATATTCAACGGATTCTTGTTCAGGGCATTCTTGACTATGACTGTGTACAATTTCAAGACATTCCAAGATACTTTTGGGGTCTTTTTTGACGAAAAAGTTAAGTCACTGCCTAAGTGCATGGATCGCTTTCCTGATTTTCAGAAATTCTTTAAAAATATTCCTTAAACGATATGCAAATATTTTCAACGGATTCTTGTTCAGGGCGTCGTTGACTATGACTGAGTACAATTTCAAGACATTCCAACATACTTGGAATGTCCAAGTGCATGGATCGCTTTCCTGATTTTCAAAAGTTCATTAAAAATATTCTTCAAGAGATATGCAAATATATTCAACGGATTCTTGTTCAGGGCATGCTTGACTATGACTGTGTACAATTTCAAGACATTCCAAGATACTTTTGGGGTCTTTTTTGACAAAAAAGTTAAGTCACTGCCTAAGTGCATGGATCGCTTTCCTGATTTTCAAAAATTCATTAAAAATATTCCTTAAGCGATATGCAAATATTTTCAACGGATTCTTGTTCAGGCGTCGTTGACTATGACTGAGTACAATTTCAAGACATTCCAACATACTTGGAATGTCCAAGTGCATGGATCGCTTTCCTGATTTTCAAAAATTCATTAAAAATATTCCTTAAGCGATATGCAAATATATTCAACGGATTCTTGTTCAGGGCATGCTTGACTATGACTGCCTACAATTTCAAGACATTCCAAGATACTTTTGGGGTCTTTTTTGAATAAAAAGTTAAGTCACTGCCTAAGTGCACAGAAATTCCTCATTTTCAAAAATTCATTAAAAATATTCCTTAAGAGATATGCAAATATTTTCAATAGATTCTTGTTCAGGGCGTCGTTGACTATGACTGAGTACAATTTCAAGACATTCCAACTTACTTGGAATGTCCAAGTGCATGGATAGCTTTCCGGATTTTCAAAAATTCATTAAAAATATTCTTCAAGAGATATGCAAATATATTCAACAGCTTCTTGTTCAGGGCATGCTTGACTATGACTGTGTACAATTTCAAGACATTCCAAGATACTTTTGGGGTCTTTTTTGACAAAAAAGTTAAGTCACTGCCTAAGTGCATGGATCGCTTTCCTGATTTTCAAAAATTCATTAAAAATATTCCTTAAGAGATATGCAAATATTTTCAACGGATTCTTGTTCAGGGCGTCGTTGACTATGACTGAGTACAATTTCAAGACATTCCAACATACTTGGAATGTCCAAGTGCATGGATCGCTTTTCGGATTTTCAAAAATTCATTAAAAATATTCTTCAAGAGATATGCAAATATATTCAACGGATTCTTGTTCAGGGCATGCTTGACTATGACTGTGTACAATTTCAAGACATTCCAAGATACCTTTGGGGTCTTTTTTGAATAAAAAGTTAAGTCACTGCCTAAGTGCACAGACTTTCATCATTTTCAAAAATTCATTAAAAATATTCCTTAAGAGATATGCAAATATTTTCAATGGATTCTTGTTCAGGGCGTCGTTGACTATGACTGAGTACAATTTCAAGACATTCCAACATACTTGGAATGTCCAAGTGCATGGATCGCTTTCCGGATTTTCAAAAATTCATTAAAAATATTCTTCAAGAGATATGCAAATATATTCAACGGATTCTTGTTCAGGGCATGCTTGACTATGACTGTGTACAATTTCAAGACATTCCAAGATACTTTTGGGGTCTTTTTTTGACGAAAAAGTTAAGTCACTGCCTAAGTGCATGGATCGCTTTCCTGATTTTCAGAAATTCTTTAAAAATATTCCTTAAACGATATGCAAATATTTTCAACGGATTCTTGTTCAGGGCGTCGTTGACTATGACTGAGTACAATTTCAAGACATTCCAACATACTTGGAATGTCCAAGTGCATGGATCGCTTTCCTGATTTTCAAAAGTTCATTAAAAATATTCTTCAAGAGATATGCAAATATATTCAACGGATTCTTGTTCAGGGCATGCTTGACTATGACTGTGTACAATTTCAAGACATTCCAGGATACTTTTGGGGTCTTTTTTGAATAAAAAGTTAAGTCACTGCCTAAGTGCACAGACTTTCCTCATTTTCAAAAATTCATTAAACATATTCCTTAAGAGATATGCAAATATTTTCAATTGATTCTTGTTCAGGGCGTCGTTGACTATGACTGAGTACAATTTCAATACATTCCAACATACTTGGAATGTCCAAGTGCATGGATCGCTTTTCGGATTTTCAAAAATTCATTAAAAATATTCTTCAAGAGATGCAAATATATTCAACGGATTCTTGTTCAGGGCATGCTTGACTATGACTGTGTACAATTTCAAGACATTCCAAGATACTTTTGGGGTCTTTTTTGACAAAAAAGTTAAGTCACTGCCTAAGTGCATGGATCGCTTTTCTGATTTTCAAAAATTCATTAAAAATATTCCTTAAGCGATATGCAAATATTTTCAACGGATTCTTGTTCAGGGCGTCGTTGACTATGACTGAGTACAATTTCAAAACATTCCAACATACTTGGAATGTCCAAGTGCATGGATCGCTTTCCTGATTTTCAAAAGTTCATTAAAAATATTCTTCAAGAGATATGCAAATATATTCAACGGATTCTTGTTCAGGGCATGCTTGACTATGACTGTGTACAATTTCAAGACATTCCAAGATACTTTTGGGGTCTTTTTTGAATAAAAAGTTAAGTCACTGCCTAAGTGCACAGACTTTCCTCATTTTCAAAAATTCATTAAAAATATTCCTTAAGAGATATGCAAATATTTTCAATGGATTCTTGTTCAGGGCGTTGTTGACTATGACTGAGTACAATTTCAAGACATTCCAACATACTTGGAATGTCCAAGTGCATGGATCGCTTTCCGGATTTTCAAAAATTCATTAAAAATATTCTTCAAGAGATATGCAAATATATTCATCGGATTCTTGTTCAGGGCATGCTTGACTATGACTGTGTGCAATTTCAAGACATTCCAAGATACTTTTGGGGTCTTTTTTGACGAAAAAGTTAAGTCACTGCCTAAGTGCATGGATCGCTTTCCTGATTTTCAGAAATTCTTTAAAAATATTCCTTAAACGATATGCAAATATTTTCAACGGATTCTTGTTCAGGGCGTCGTTGACTATGACTGAGTACAATTTCAAGACATTCCAACATACTTGGAATGTCCAAGTGCATGGATCGCTTTCCTGATTTTCAAAAGTTCATTAAAAATATTCTTCAAGAGATATGCAAATATATTCAACGGATTCTTGTTCAGGGCATGCTTGACTATGACTGTGTACAATTTCAAGACATTCCAAGATACTTTTGGGGTCTTTTTTGAATAAAAAGTTAAGTCACTGCCTAAGTGCACAGACTTTCCTCATTTTCAAAAATTCATTAAAAATATTCCTTAAGAGATATGCAAATATTTTCAATTGATTCTTGTTCAGGGCGTCGTTGACTATGACTGAGTACAATTTCAAGACATTCCAACATACTTGGAATGTCCAAGTGCATGGATCGCTTTTCGGATTTTCAAAAATTCATTAAAAATATTCTTCAAGAGATATGCAAATATATTCAACGGATTCTTGTTCAGGGCATGCTTGACTATGACTGTGTACAATTTCAAGACATTCCAAGATACTTTTGGGGTCTTTTTTGACAAAAAAGTTAAGTCACTGCCTAAGTGCATGGATCGCTTTCCTGATTTTCAAAAATTCATTAAAAATATTCCTTAAGCGATATGCAAATATTTTCAAGGGATTCTTGTTCAGGGCGTCGTTGACTATGACTGAGTACAATTTCAAGACATTCCAACATACTTGGAATGTCCAAGTGCATGGATCGCTTTCCTGATTTTCAAAAGTTCATTAAAAATATTCTTCAAGAGATATGCAAATATATTCAACGGATTCTTGTTCAGGGCATGCTTGACTATGACTGTGTACAATTTCAAGACATTCCAAGATACCTTTGGGGTCTTTTTTGGATAAAAAGTTAAGTCACTGCCTAAGTGCACAGACTTTCATCATTTTCAAAAATTCATTAAAAATATTCCTTAAGAGATATGCAAATATTTTCAATGGATTCTTGTTCAGGGCGTCGTTGACTATGACCGAGTACAATTTCAAGACATTCCAACATACTTGGAATGTCCAAGTGCATGGATCGCTTTTCGGATTTTCAAAAATTCATTAAAAATATTCTTCAAGAGATATGCAAATATATTCAACGGATTCTTGTTCAGGGCATGCTTGACTATGACTGTGTACAATTTCAAGACATTCCAAGATACTTTTGGGGTCTTTTTTGACGAAAAAGTTAAGTCACTGCCTAAGTGCATGGATCGCTTTCCTGATTTTCAGAAATTCTTTAAAAATATTCCTTAAACGATATGCAAATATTTTCAACGGATTCTTGTTCAGGGCGTCGTTGACTATGACTGAGTACAATTTCAAGACATTCCAACATACTTGGAATTTCCAAGTGCATGGATCGCTTTCCTGATTTTCAAAAGTTCATTAAAAATATTCTTCAAGAGATATGCAAATATATTCAACGGATTCTTGTTCAGGGCATGCTTGACTATGACTGTGTACAATTTCAAGACATTCCAGGATACTTTTGGGGTCTTTTTTGAATAAAAAGTTAAGTCACTGCCTAAGTGCACAGACTTTCCTCATTTTCAAAAATTCATTAAAAATATTCCTTAAGAGATATGCAAATATTTTCAATTGATTCTTGTTCAGGGCGTCGTTGACTATGACTGAGTACAATTTCAAGACATTCCAACATACTTGGAATGTCCAAGTGCATGGATCGCTTTTCGGATTTTCAAAAATTCATTAAAAATATTCTTCAAGAGATATGCAAATATATTCAACGGATTCTTGTTCAGGGCATGCTTGACTATGACTGTGTACAATTTCAAGACATTCCAAGATACTTTTGGGGTCTTTTTTGACAAAAAAGTTAAGTCACTGCCTAAGTGCATGGATCGCTTTTCTGATTTTCAAAAATTCATTAAAAATATTCCTTAAGCGATATGCAAATATTTTCAACGGATTCTTGTTCAGGGCGTCGTTGACTATGACTGAGTACAATTTCAAAACATTCCAACATACTTGGAATGTCCAAGTGCATGGATCGCTTTCCTGATTTTTAAAAATTCATTAAAAATATTCTTCAAGAGATATGCAAATATATTCAACGGATTCTTGTTCAGGGCATGCTTGACTATGACTGTGTACAATTTCAAGACATTCCAAGATACTTTTGGGGTCTTTTTTGACGAAAAAGTTAAGTCACTGCCTAAGTGCATGGATCGCTTTCCTGATTTTCAGAAATTCTTTAAAAATATTCCTTAAACGATATGCAAATATTTTCAACGGATTCTTGTTCAGGGCGTCGTTGACTATGACTGAGTACAATTTCAAGACATTCCAACATACTTGGAATGTCCAAGTGCATGGATCGCTTTCCTGATTTTCAAAAGTTCATTAAAAATATTCTTCAAGAGATATGCAAATATATTCAACGGATTCTTGTTCAGGGCATGCTTGACTATGACTGTGTACAATTTCAAGACATTCCAAGATACTTTTGGGGTCTTTTTTGAATAAAAAGTTAAGTCACTGCCTAAGTGCACAGACTTTCCTCATTTTCAAAAATTCATTAAAAATATTCCTTAAGAGATATGCAAATATTTTCAATTGATTCTTGTTCAGGGCGTCGTTGACTATGACTGAGTACAATTTCAAGACATTCCAACATACTTGGAATGTCCAAGTGCATGGATCGCTTTTCGGATTTTCAAAAATTCATTAAAAATATTCTTCAAGAGATATGCAAATATATTCAACGGATTCTTGTTCAGGGCATGCTTGACTATGACTGTGTACAATTTCAAGACATTCCAAGATACTTTTGGGGTCTTTTTTGACGAAAAAGTTAAGTCACTGCCTAAGTGCATGGATCGCTTTCCTGATTTTCAGAAATTCTTTAAAAATATTCCTTAAACGATATGCAAATATTTGCAACGGATTCTTGTTCAGGGCGTCGTTGACTATGACTGAGTACAATTTCAAGACATTCCAACATACTTGGAATGTCCAAGTGCATGGATCGCTTTCCTGATTTTCAAAAGTTCATTAAAAATATTCTTCAAGAGATATGCAAATATATTCAACGGATTCTTGTTCAGGGCATGCTTGACTATGACTGTGTACAATTTCAAGACATTCCAAGATACTTTTGGGGTCTTTTTTGAATAAAAAGTTAAGTCACTGCCTAAGTGCACAGACTTTCCTCATTTTCAAAAATTCATTAAAAATATTCCTTAAGAGATATGCAAATATTTTCAATTGATTCTTGTTCAGGGCGTCGTTGACTATGACTGAGTACAATTTCAAGACATTCCAACATACTTGGAATGTCCAAGTGCATGGATCGCTTTTCGGATTTTCAAAAATTCATTAAAAATATTCTTCAAGAGATATGCAAATATATTCAACGGATTCTTGTTCAGGGCATGCTTGACTATGACTGTGTACAATTTCAAGACATTCCAAGATACTTTTGGGGTCTTTTTTGACAAAAAAGTTAAGTCACTGCCTAAGTGCATGGATCGCTTTCCTGATTTTCAAAAATTCATTAAAAATATTCCTTAAGCGATATGCAAATATTTTCAAGGGATTCTTGTTCAGGGCGTCGTTGACTATGACTGAGTACAATTTCAAGACATTCCAACATACTTGGAATGTCCAAGTGCATGGATCGCTTTCCTGATTTTCAAAAGTTCATTAAAAATATTCTTCAAGAGATATGCAAATATATTCAACGGATTCTTGTTCAGGGCATGCTTGACTATGACTGTGTACAATTTCAAGACATTCCAAGATACCTTTGGGGTCTTTTTTGGATAAAAAGTTAAGTCACTGCCTAAGTGCACAGACTTTCATCATTTTCAAAAATTCATTAAAAATATTCCTTAAGAGATATGCAAATATTTTCAATGGATTCTTGTTCAGGGCGTCGTTGACTATGACCGAGTACAATTTCAAGACATTCCAACATACTTGGAATGTCCAAGTGCATGGATCGCTTTTCGGATTTTCAAAAATTCATTAAAAATATTCTTCAGGAGATATGCAAATATATTCAACGGATTCTTGTTCAGGGCATGCTTGACTATGACTGTGTACAATTTCAAGACATTCCAAGATACTTTTGGGGTCTTTTTTGACGAAAAAGTTAAGTCACTGCCTAAGTGCATGGATCGCTTTCCTGATTTTCAGAAATTCTTTAAAAATATTCCTTAAACGATATGCAAATATTTTCAACGGATTCTTGTTCAGGGCGTCGTTGACTATGACTGAGTACAATTTCAAGACATTCCAACATACTTGGAATTTCCAAGTGCATGGATCGCTTTCCTGATTTTCAAAAGTTCATTAAAAATATTCTTCAAGAGATATGCAAATATATTCAACGGATTCTTGTTCAGGGCATGCTTGACTATGACTGTGTACAATTTCAAGACATTCCAGGATACTTTTGGGGTCTTTTTTGAATAAAAAGTTAAGTCACTGCCTAAGTGCTAAGACTTTCCTCATTTTCAAAAATTCATTAAAAATATTCCTTAAGAGATATGCAAATATTTTCAATTGATTCTTGTTCAGGGCGTCGTTGACTATGACTGAGTACAATTTCAAGACATTCCAACATACTTGGAATGTCCAAGTGCATGGATCGCTTTTCGGATTTTCAAAAATTCATTAAAAATATTCTTCAAGAGATATGCAAATATATTCAACGGATTCTTGTTCAGGGCATGCTTGACTATGACTGTGTACAATTTCAAGACATTCCAAGATACTTTTGGGGTCTTTTTTGACAAAAAAGTTAAGTCACTGCCTAAGTGCATGGATCGCTTTTCTGATTTTCAAAAATTAATTAAAAATATTCCTTAAGCGATATGCAAATATTTTCAACGGATTCTTGTTCAGGGCGTCGTTGACTATGACTGAGTACAATTTCAAAACATTCCAACATACTTGGAATGTCCAAGTGCATGGATCGCTTTCCTGATTTTCAAAAATTCATTAAAAATATTCTTCAAGAGATATGCAAATATATTCAACGGATTCTTGTTCAGGGCATGCTTGACTATGACTGTGTACAATTTCAAGACATTCCAAGATACTTTTGGGGTCTTTTTTGACGAAAAAGTTAAGTCACTGCCTAAGTGCATGGATCGCTTTCCTGATTTTCAGAAATTCTTTAAAAATATTCCTTAAACGATATGCAAATATTTTCAACGGATTCTTGTTCAGGGCGTCGTTGACTATGACTGAGTACAATTTCAAGACATTCCAACATACTTGGAATGTCCAAGTGCATGGATCGCTTTCCTGATTTTCAAAAGTTCATTAAAAATATTCTTCAAGAGATATGCAAATATATTCAACGGATTCTTGTTCAGGGCATGCTTGACTATGACTGTGTACAATTTCAAGACATTCCAAGATACTTTTGGGGTCTTTTTTGAATAAAAAGTTAAGTCACTGCCTAAGTGCACAGACTTTCCTCATTTTCAAAAATTCATTAAAAATATTCCTTAAGAGATATGCAAATATTTTCAATTGATTCTTGTTCAGGGCGTCGTTGACTATGACTGAGTACAATTTCAAGACATTCCAACATACTTGGAATGTCCAAGTGCATGGATCGCTTTTCGGATTTTCAAAAATTCATTAAAAATATTCTTCAAGAGATATGCAAATATATTCAACGGATTCTTGTTCAGGGCATGCTTGACTATGACTGTGTACAATTTCAAGACATTCCAAGATACTTTTGGGGTCTTTTTTGACGAAAAAGTTAAGTCACTGCCTAAGTGCATGGATCGCTTTCCTGATTTTCAGAAATTCTTTAAAAATATTCCTTAAAAGATATGCAAATATTTGCAACGGATTCTTGTTCAGGGCGTCGTTGACTATGACTGAGTACAATTTCAAGACATTCCAACATACTTGGAATGTCCAAGTGCATGGATCGCTTTCCTGATTTTCAAAAGTTCATTAAAAATATTCTTCAAGAGATATGCAAATATATTCAACGGATTCTTGTTCAGGGCATGCTTGACTATGACTGTGTACAATTTCAAGACATTCCAAGATACTTTTGGGGTCTTTTTTGAATAAAAAGTTAAGTCACTGCCTAAGTGCACAGACTTTCCTCATTTTCAAAAATTCATTAAAAATATTCCTTAAGAGATATGCAAATATTTTCAATGGATTCTTGTTCAGGGCGTCGTTGACTATGACCGAGTACAATTTCAAGACATTCCAACATACTTGGAATGTCCAAGTGCATGGATCGCTTTTCGGATTTTCAAAAATTCATTAAAAATATTCTTCAAGAGATATGCAAATATATTCAACGGATTCTTGTTCAGGGCATGCTTGACTATGACTGTGTACAATTTCAAGACATTCCAAGATACTTTTGCGGTCTTTTTTGACGAAAAAGTTAAGTCACTGCCTAAGTGCATGGATCGCTTTCCTGATTTTCAGAAATTCTTTAAAAATATTTCTTAAACGATATGCAAATATTTTCAACGGATTCTTGTTCAGGGCGTCGTTGACTATGACTGAGTACAATTTCAAGACATTCCAACATACTTGGAATTTCCAAGTGCATGGATCGCTTTCCTGATTTTCAAAAGTTCATTAAAAATATTCTTCAAGAGATATGCAAATATATTCAACGGATTCTTGTTCAGGGCATGCTTGACTATGACTGTGTACAATTTCAAGACATTCCAGGATACTTTTGGGGTCTTTTTTGAATAAAAAGTTAAGTCACTGCCTAAGTGCACAGACTTTCCTCATTTTCAAAAATTCATTAAAAATATTCCTTAAGAGATATGCAAATATTTTCAATTGATTCTTGTTCAGGGCGTCGTTGACTATGACCGAGTACAATTTCAAGACATTCCAACATACTTGGAATGTCCAAGTGCATGGATCGCTTTTCGGATTTTCAAAAATTCATTAAAAAGATTCTTCAAGAGATATGCAAATATATTCAACGGATTCTTGTTCAGGGCATGCTTGACTATGACTGTGTACAATTTCAAGACATTCCAAGATACTTTTGGGGTCTTTTTTGACAAAAAAGTTAAGTCACTGCCTAAGTGCATGGATCGCTTTTCTGATTTTCAAAAATTCATTAAAAATATTCCTTAAGCGATATGCAAATATTTTCAACGGATTCTTGTTCAGGGCGTCGTTGACTATGACTGAGTACAATTTCAAAACATTCCAACATACTTGGAATGTCCAAGTGCATGGATCGCTTTCCTGATTTTCAAAAATTCATTAAAAATATTCTTCAAGAGATATGCAAATATATTCAACGGATTCTTGTTCAGGGCATGCTTGACTATGACTGTGTACAATTTCAAGACATTCCAAGATACTTTTGGGGTCTTTTTTGACAAAAAAGTTAAGTCACTGCCTAAGTGCATGGATCGCTTTCCTGATTTTCAGAAATTCTTTAAAAATATTCCTTAAACGATATGCAAATATTTTCAACGGATTCTTGTTCAGGGCGTCGTTGACTATGACTGAGTACAATTTCAAGACATTCCAACATACTTGGAATGTCCAAGTGCATGGATCGCTTTCCTGATTTTCAAAAGTTCATTAAAAATATTCTTCAAGAGATATGCAAATATATTCAACGGATTCTTGTTCAGGGCATGCTTGACTATGACTGTGTACAATTTCAAGACATTCCAAGATACTTTTGGGGTCTTTTTTGAATAAAAAGTTAAGTCACTGCCTAAGTGCACAGACTTTCCTCATTTTCAAAAATTCATTAAAAATATTCCTTAAGAGATATGCAAATATTTTCAATTGATTCTTGTTCAGGGCGTCGTTGACTATGACTGAGTACAATTTCAAGACATTCCAACATACTTGGAATGTCCAAGTGCATGGATCGCTTTTCGGATTTTCAAAAATTCATTAAAAATATTCTTCAAGAGATATGCAAATATATTCAACGGATTCTTGTTCAGGGCATGCTTGACTATGACTGTGTACAATTTCAAGACATTCCAAGATACTTTTGGGGTCTTTTTTGACAAAAAAGTTAAGTCACTGCCTAAGTGCATGGATCGCTTTTCTGATTTTCAAAAATTCATTAAAAATATTCCTTAAGCGATATGCAAATATTTTCAACGGATTCTTGTTCAGGGCGTCGTTGACTATGACTGAGTACAATTTCAAAACATTCCAACATACTTGGAATGTCCAAGTGCATGGATCGCTTTCCTGATTTTCAAAAATTCATTAAAAATATTCTTCAAGAGATATGCAAATATATTCAACGGATTCTTGTTCAGGGCATGCTTGACTATGACTGTGTACAATTTCAAGACATTCCAAGATACTTTTGGGGTCTTTTTTGACGAAAAAGTTAAGTCACTGCCTAAGTGCATGGATCGCTTTCCTGATTTTCAGAAATTCTTTAAAAATATTCCTTAAACGATATGCAAATATTTTCAACGGATTCTTGTTCAGGGCGTCGTTGACTATGACTGAGTACAATTTCAAGACATTCCAACATACTTGGAATGTCCAAGTGCATGGATCGCTTTCCTGATTTTCAAAAGTTCATTAAAAATATTCTTCAAGAGATATGCAAATATATTCAACGGATTCTTGTTCAGGGCATGCTTGACTATGACTGTGTACAATTTCAAGACATTCCAAGATACTTTTGGGGTCTTTTTTGAATAAAAAGTTAAGTCACTGCCTAAGTGCACAGACTTTCCTCATTTTCAAAAATTCATTAAAAATATTCCTTAAGAGATATGCAAATATTTTCAATTGATTCTTGTTCAGGGCGTCGTTGACTATGACTGAGTACAATTTCAAGACATTCCAACATACTTGGAATGTCCAAGTGCATGGATCGCTTTTCGGATTTTCAAAAATTCATTAAAAATATTCTTCAAGAGATATGCAAATATATTCAACGGATTCTTGTTCAGGGCATGCTTGACTATGACTGTGTACAATTTCAAGACATTCCAAGATACTTTTGGGGTCTTTTTTGACGAAAAAGTTAAGTCACTGCCTAAGTGCATGGATCGCTTTCCTGATTTTCAGAAATTCTTTAAAAATATTCCTTAAAAGATATGCAAATATTTGCAACGGATTCTTGTTCAGGGCGTCGTTGACTATGACTGAGTACAATTTCAAGACATTCCAACATACTTGGAATGTCCAAGTGCATGGATCGCTTTCCTGATTTTCAAAAGTTCATTAAAAATATTCTTCAAGAGATATGCAAATATATTCAACGGATTCTTGTTCAGGGCATGCTTGACTATGACTGTGTACAATTTCAAGACATTCCAAGATACTTTTGGGGTCTTTTTTGAATAAAAAGTTAAGTCACTGCCTAAGTGCACAGACTTTCCTCATTTTCAAAAATTCATTAAAAATATTCCTTAAGAGATATGCAAATATTTTCAATGGATTCTTGTTCAGGGCGTCGTTGACTATGACCGAGTACAATTTCAAGACATTCCAACATACTTGGAATGTCCAAGTGCATGGATCGCTTTTCGGATTTTCAAAAAATTCATTAAAAATATTCTTCAAGAGATATGCAAATATATTCAACGGATTCTTGTTCAGGGCATGCTTGACTATGACTGTGTACAATTTCAAGACATTCCAAGATACTTTTGCGGTCTTTTTTGACGAAAAAGTTAAGTCACTGCCTAAGTGCATGGATCGCTTTCCTGATTTTCAGAAATTCTTTAAAAATATTTCTTAAACGATATGCAAATATTTTCAACGGATTCTTGTTCAGGGCGTCGTTGACTATGACTGAGTACAATTTCAAGACATTCCAACATACTTGGAATGTCCAAGTGCATGGATCGCTTTCCTGATTTTCAAAAGTTCATTAAAAATATTCTTCAAGAGATATGCAAATATATTCAACGGATTCTTGTTCAGGGCATGCTTGACTATGACTGTGTACAATTTCAAGACATTCCAGGATACTTTTGGGGTCTTTTTTGAATAAAAAGTTAAGTCACTGCCTAAGTGCACAGACTTTCCTCATTTTCAAAAATTCATTAAAAATATTCCTTAAGAGATATGCAAATATTTTCAATTGATTCTTGTTCAGGGCGTCGTTGACTATGACCGAGTACAATTTCAAGACATTCCAACATACTTGGAATGTCCAAGTGCATGGATCGCTTTTCGGATTTTCAAAAATTCATTAAAAATATTCTTCAAGAGATATGCAAATATATTCAACGGATTCTTGTTCAGGGCATGCTTGACTATGACTGTGTACAATTTCAAGACATTCCAAGATACTTTTGGGGTCTTTTTTGACAAAAAAGTTAAGTCACTGCCTAAGTGCATGGATCGCTTTTCTGATTTTCAAAAATTCATTAAAAATATTCCTTAAGCGATATGCAAATATTTTCAACGGATTCTTGTTCAGGGCGTCGTTGACTATGACTGAGTACAATTTCAAAACATTCCAACATACTTGGAATGTCCAAGTGCATGGATCGCTTTCCTGATTTTCAAAAATTCATTAAAAATATTCTTCAAGAGATATGCAAATATATTCAACGGATTCTTGTTCAGGGCATGCTTGACTATGACTGTGTACAATTTCAAGACATTCCAAGATACTTTTGGGGTCTTTTTTGACAAAAAAGTTAAGTCACTGCCTAAGTGCATGGATCGCTTTCCTGATTTTCAGAAATTCTTTAAAAATATTCCTTAAACGATATGCAAATATTTTCAACGGATTCTTGTTCAGGGCGTCGTTGACTATGACTGAGTACAATTTCAAGACATTCCAACATACTTAGAATGTCCAAGTGCATGGATCGCTTTCCTGATTTTCAAAAGTTCATTAAAAATATTCTTCAAGAGATATGCAAATATATTCAACGGATTCTTGTTCAGGGCATGCTTGACTATGACTGTGTACAATTTCAAGACATTCCAAGATACTTTTGGGGTCTTTTTTGAATAAAAAGTTAAGTCACTGCCTAAGTGCACAGACTTTCCTCATTTTCAAAAATTCATTAAAAATATTCCTTAAGAGATATGCAAATATTTTCAATTGATTCTTGTTCAGGGCGTCGTTGACTATGACTGAGTACAATTTCAAGACATTCCAACATACTTGGAATGTCCAAGTGCATGGATCGCTTTTCGGATTTTCAAAAATTCATTAAAAATATTCTTCAAGAGATATGCAAATATATTCAACGGATTCTTGTTCAGGGCATGCTTGACTATGACTGTGTACAATTTCAAGACATTCCAAGATACTTTTGGGGTCTTTTTTGACGAAAAAGTTAAGTCACTGCCTAAGTGCATGGATCGCTTTCCTGATTTTCAGAAATTCTTTAAAAATATTCCTTAAACGATATGCAAATATTTGCAACGGATTCTTGTTCAGGGCGTCGTTGACTATGACTGAGTACAATTTCAAGACATTCCAACATACTTGGAATGTCCAAGTGCATGGATCGCTTTCCTGATTTTCAAAAGTTCATTAAAAATATTCTTCAAGAGATATGCAAATATATTCAACGGATTCTTGTTCAGGGCATGCTTGACTATGACTGTGTACAATTTCAAGACATTCCAAGATACTTTTGGGGTCTTTTTTGAATAAAAAGTTAAGTCACTGCCTAAGTGCACAGACTTTCCTCATTTTCAAAAATTCATTAAAAATATTCCTTAAGAGATATGCAAATATTTTCAATTGATTCTTGTTCAGGGCGTCGTTGACTATGACTGAGTACAATTTCAAGACATTCCAACATACTTGGAATGTCCAAGTGCATGGATCGCTTTTCGGATTTTCAAAAATTCATTAAAAATATTCTTCAAGAGATATGCAAATATATTCAACGGATTCTTGTTCAGGGCATGCTTGACTATGACTGTGTACAATTTCAAGACATTCCAAGATACTTTTGGGGTCTTTTTTGACAAAAAAGTTAAGTCACTGCCTAAGTGCATGGATCGCTTTCCTGATTTTCAAAAATTCATTAAAAATATTCCTTAAGCGATATGCAAATATTTTCAACGGATTCTTGTTCAGGGCGTCGTTGACTATGACTGAGTACAATTTCAAGACATTCCAACATACTTGGAATGTCCAAGTGCATGGATCGCTTTCCTGATTTTCAAAAGTTCATTAAAAATATTCTTCAAGAGATATGCAAATATATTCAACGGATTCTTGTTCAGGGCATGCTTGACTATGACTGTGTACAATTTCAAGACATTCCAAGATACTTTTGGGGTCTTTTTTGAATAAAAAGTTAAGTCACTGCCTAAGTGCACAGACTTTCCTCATTTTCAAAAATTCATTAAAAATATTCCTTAAGAGATATGCAAATATTTTCAATGGATTCTTGTTCAGGGCGTCGTTGACTATGACCGAGTACAATTTCAAGACATTCCAACAAACTTGGAATGTCCAAGTGCATGGATCGCTTTTCGGATTTTCAAAAAATTCATTAAAAATATTCTTCAAGAGATATGCAAATATATTCAACGGATTCTTGTTCAGGGCATGCTTGACTATGACTGTGTACAATTTCAAGACATTCCAAGATACTTTTGCGGTCTTTTTTGACGAAAAAGTTAAGTCACTGCCTAAGTGCATGGATCGCTTTCCTGATTTTCAGAAATTCTTTAAAAATATTTCTTAAACGATATGCAAATATTTTCAACGGATTCTTGTTCAGGGCGTCGTTGACTATGACTGAGTACAATTTCAAGACATTCCAACATACTTGGAATTTCCAAGTGCATGGATCGCTTTCCTGATTTTCAAAAGTTCATTAAAAATATTCTTCAAGAGATATGCAAATATATTCAACGGATTCTTGTTCAGGGCATGCTTGACTATGACTGTGTACAATTTCAAGACATTCCAGGATACTTTTGGGGTCTTTTTTGAATAAAAAGTTAAGTCACTGCCTAAGTGCACAGACTTTCCTCATTTTCAAAAATTCATTAAAAATATTCCTTAAGAGATATGCAAATATTTTCAATTGATTCTTGTTCAGGGCGTCGTTGACTATGACCGAGTACAATTTCAAGACATTCCAACATACTTGGAATGTCCAAGTGCATGGATCGCTTTTCGGATTTTCAAAAATTCATTAAAAATATTCTTCAAGAGATATGCAAATATATTCAACGGATTCTTGTTCAGGGCATGCTTGACTATGACTGTGTACAATTTCAAGACATTCCAAGATACTTTTGGGGTCTTTTTTGACAAAAAAGTTAAGTCACTGCCTAAGTGCATGGATCGCTTTTCTGATTTTCAAAAATTCATTAAAAATATTCCTTAAGCGATATGCAAATATTTTCAACGGATTCTTGTTCAGGGCGTCGTTGACTATGACTGAGTACAATTTCAAAACATTCCAACATACTTGGAATGTCCAAGTGCATGGATCGCTTTCCTGATTTTCAAAAATTCATTAAAAATATTCTTCAAGAGATATGCAAATATATTCAACGGATTCTTGTTCAGGGCATGCTTGACTATGACTGTGTACAATTTCAAGACATTCCAAGATACTTTTGGGGTCTTTTTTGACAAAAAAGTTAAGTCACTGCCTAAGTGCATGGATCGCTTTCCTGATTTTCAGAAATTCTTTAAAAATATTCCTTAAACGATATGCAAATATTTTCAACGGATTCTTGTTCAGGGCGTCGTTGACTATGACTGAGTACAATTTCAAGACATTCCAACATACTTAGAATGTCCAAGTGCATGGATCGCTTTCCTGATTTTCAAAAGTTCATTAAAAATATTCTTCAAGAGATATGCAAATATATTCAACGGATTCTTGTTCAGGGCATGCTTGACTATGACTGTGTACAATTTCAAGACATTCCAAGATACTTTTGGGGTCTTTTTTGAATAAAAAGTTAAGTCACTGCCTAAGTGCACAGACTTTCCTCATTTTCAAAAATTCATTAAAAATATTCCTTAAGAGATATGCAAATATTTTCAATTGATTCTTGTTCAGGGCGTCGTTGACTATGACTGAGTACAATTTCAAGACATTCCAACATACTTGGAATGTCCAAGTGCATGGATCGCTTTTCGGATTTTCAAAAATTCATTAAAAATATTCTTCAAGAGATATGCAAATATATTCAACGGATTCTTGTTCAGGGCATGCTTGACTATGACTGTGTACAATTTCAAGACATTCCAAGATACTTTTGGGGTCTTTTTTGACGAAAAAGTTAAGTCACTGCCTAAGTGCATGGATCGCTTTCCTGATTTTCAGAAATTCTTTAAAAATATTCCTTAAACGATATGCAAATATTTGCAACGGATTCTTGTTCAGGGCGTCGTTGACTATGACTGAGTACAATTTCAAGACATTCCAACATACTTGGAATGTCCAAGTGCATGGATCGCTTTCCTGATTTTCAAAAGTTCATTAAAAATATTCTTCAAGAGATATGCAAATATATTCAACGGATTCTTGTTCAGGGCATGCTTGACTATGACTGTGTACAATTTCAAGACATTCCAAGATACTTTTGGGGTCTTTTTTGAATAAAAAGTTAAGTCACTGCCTAAGTGCACAGACTTTCCTCATTTTCAAAAATTCATTAAAAATATTCCTTAAGAGATATGCAAATATTTTCAATTGATTCTTGTTCAGGGCGTCGTTGACTATGACTGAGTACAATTTCAAGACATTCCAACATACTTGGAATGTCCAAGTGCATGGATCGCTTTTCGGATTTTCAAAAATTCATTAAAAATATTCTTCAAGAGATATGCAAATATATTCAACGGATTCTTGTTCAGGGCATGCTTGACTATGACTGTGTACAATTTCAAGACATTCCAAGATACTTTTGGGGTCTTTTTTGACAAAAAAGTTAAGTCACTGCCTAAGTGCATGGATCGCTTTCCTGATTTTCAAAAATTCATTAAAAATATTCCTTAAGCGATATGCAAATATTTTCAACGGATTCTTGTTCAGGGCGTCGTTGACTATGACTGAGTACAATTTCAAGACATTCCAACATACTTGGAATGTCCAAGTGCATGGATCGCTTTCCTGATTTTCAAAAGTTCATTAAAAATATTCTTCAAGAGATATGCAAATATATTCAACGGATTCTTGTTCAGGGCATGCTTGACTATGACTGTGTACAATTTCAAGACATTCCAAGATACTTTTGGGGTCTTTTTTGACGAAAAAGTTAAGTCACTGCCTAAGTGCATGGATCGCTTTCCTGATTTTCAGAAATTCTTTAAAAATATTCCTTAAATGATATGCAAATATTTTCAACGGATTCTTGTTCAGGGCGTCGTTGACTATGACTGAGTACAATTTCAAGACATTCCAACATACTTGGAATGTCCAAGTGCATGGATCGCTTTCCTGATTTTCAAAAGTTCATTAAAAATATTCTTCAAGAGATATGCAAATATATTCAACGGATTCTTGTTCAGGGCATGCTTGACTATGACTGTGTACAATTTCAAGACATTCCAGGATACTTTTGGGGTCTTTTTTGAATAAAAAGTTAAGTCACTGCCTAAGTGCACAGACTTTCCTCATTTTCAAAAATTCATTAAAAATATTCCTTAAGAGATATGCAAATATTTTCAATTGATTCTTGTTCAGGGCGTCGTTGACTATGACTGAGTACAATTTCAAGACATTCCAACATACTTGGAATGTCCAAGTGCATGGATCGCTTTTCGGATTTTCAAAAATTCATTAAAAATATTCTTCAAGAGATATGCAAATATATTCAACGGATTCTTGTTCAGGGCATGCTTGACTATGACTGTGTACAATTTCAAGACATTCCAAGATACTTTTGGGGTCTTTTTTGACAAAAAAGTTAAGTCACTGCCTAAGTGCATGGATCGCTTTTCTGATTTTCAAAAATTAATTAAAAATATTCCTTAAGCGATATGCAAATATTTTCAACGGATTCTTGTTCAGGGCGTCGTTGACTATGACTGAGTACAATTTCAAAACATTCCAACATACTTGGAATGTCCAAGTGCATGGATCGCTTTCCTGATTTTCAAAAGTTCATTAAAAATATTCTTCAAGAGATATGCAAATATATTCAACGGATTCTTGTTCAGGGCATGCTTGACTATGACTGTGTACAATTTCAAGACATTCCAAGATACTTTTGGGGTCTTTTTGAATAAAAAGTTAAGTCACTGCCTAAGTGCACAGACTTTCCTCATTTTCAAAAATTCATTAAAAATATTCCTTAAGAGATATGCAAATATTTTCAATGGATTCTTGTTCAGGGCGTTGTTGACTATGACTGAGTACAATTTCAAGACATTCCAACATACTTGGAATGTCCAAGTGCATGGATCGCTTTCCGGATTTTCAAAAATTCATTAAAAATATTCTTCAAGAGATATGCAAATATATTCAACGGATTCTTGTTCAGGGCATGCTTGACTATGACTGTGTACAATTTCAAGACATTCCAAGATACTTTTGGGGTCTTTTTTGACGAAAAAGTTAAGTCACTGCCTAAGTGCATGGATCGCTTTCCTGATTTTCAGAAATTCTTTAAAAATATTCCTTAAACGATATGCAAATATTTTCAACGGATTCTTGTTCAGGGCGTCGTTGACTATGACTGAGTACAATTTCAAGACATTCCAACATACTTGGAATGTCCAAGTGCATGGATCGCTTTCCTGATTTTCAAAAGTTCATTAAAAATATTCTTCAAGAGATATGCAAATATATTCAACGGATTCTTGTTCAGGGCATGCTTGACTATGACTGTGTACAATTTCAAGACATTCCAAGATACCTTTGGGGTCTTTTTTGAATAAAAAGTTAAGTCACTGCCTAAGTGCACAGACTTTCATCATTTTCAAAAATTCATTAAAAATATTCCTTAAGCGATATGCAAATATTTTCAATGGATTCTTGTTCAGGGCGTCGTTGACTATGACCGAGTACAATTTCAAGACATTCCAACATACTTGGAATGTCCAAGTGCATGGATCGCTTTCCGGATTTTCAAAAATTCATTAAAAATATTCTTCAAGAGATATGCAAATATATTCAACGGATTCTTGTTCAGGGCATGCTTGACTATGACTGTGTACAATTTCAAGACATTCCAAGATACTTTTGGGGTCTTTTTTGACGAAAAAGTTAAGTCACTGCCTAAGTGCATGGATCGCTTTCCTGATTTTCAGAAATTCTTTAAAAATATTCCTTAAACGATATGCAAATATTTGCAACGGATTCTTGTTCAGGGCGTCGTTGACTATGACTGAGTACAATTTCAAGACATTCCAACATACTTGGAATGTCCAAGTGCATGGATCGCTTTCCTGATTTTCAAAAGTTCATTAAAAATATTCTTCAAGAGATATGCAAATATATTCAACGGATTCTTGTTCAGGGCATGCTTGACTATGACTGTGTACAATTTCAAGACATTCCAAGATACTTTTGGGGTCTTTTTTGAATAAAAAGTTAAGTCACTGCCTAAGTGCACAGACTTTCCTCATTTTCAAAAATTCATTAAAAATATTCCTTAAGAGATATGCAAATATTTTCAATTGATTCTTGTTCAGGGCGTCGTTGACTATGACTGAGTACAATTTCAAGACATTCCAACATACTTGGAATGTCCAAGTGCATGGATCGCTTTTCGGATTTTCAAAAATTCATTAAAAATATTCTTCAAGAGATATGCAAATATATTCAACGGATTCTTGTTCAGGGCATGCTTGACTATGACTGTGTACAATTTCAAGACATTCCAAGATACTTTTGGGGTCTTTTTTGACAAAAAAGTTAAGTCACTGCCTAAGTGCATGGATCGCTTTCCTGATTTTCAAAAATTCATTAAAAATATTCCTTAAGCGATATGCAAATATTTTCAACGGATTCTTGTTCAGGGCGTCGTTGACTATGACTGAGTACAATTTCAAGACATTCCAACATACTTGGAATGTCCAAGTGCATGGATCGCTTTCCTGATTTTCAAAAGTTCATTAAAAATATTCTTCAAGAGATATGCAAATATATTCAACGGATTCTTGTTCAGGGCATGCTTGACTATGACTGTGTACAATTTCAAGACATTCCAAGATACTTTTGGGGTCTTTTTTGACGAAAAAGTTAAGTCACTGCCTAAGTGCACAGACTTTCCTCATTTTCAAAAATTCATTAAAAATATTCCTTAAGAGATATGCAAATATTTTCAATTGATTCTTGTTCAGGGCGTCGTTGACTATGACTGAGTACAATTTCAAGACATTCCAACATACTTGGAATGTCCAAGTGCATGGATCGCTTTTCGGATTTTCAAAAATTCATTAAAAATATTCTTCAAGAGATATGCAAATATATTCAACGGATTCTTGTTCAGGGCATGCTTGACTATGACTGTGTACAATTTCAAGACATTCCAAGATACTTTTGGGGTCTTTTTTGACGAAAAAGTTAAGTCACTGCCTAAGTGCATGGATCGCTTTCCTGATTTTCAAAAATTCATTAAAAATATTCCTTAAGCGATATGCAAATATTTTCAACGGATTCTTGTTCAGGGCGTCGTTGACTATGACTGAGTACAATTTCAAGACATTCCAACATACTTGGAATGTCCAAGTGCATGGATCGCTTTCCTGATTTTCAAAAGTTCATTAAAAATATTCTTCAAGAGATATGCAAATATATTCAACGGATTCTTGTTCAGGGCATGCTTGACTATGACTGTGTACAATTTCAAGACATTCCAAGATACTTTTGGGGTCTTTTTTGAATAAAAAGTTAAGTCACTGCCTAAGTGCACAGACTTTCCTCATTTTCAAAAATTCATTAAAAATATTCCTTAAGAGATATGCAAATATTTTCAATGGATTCTTGTTCAGGGCGTTGTTGACTATGACTGAGTACAATTTCAAGACATTCCAACATACTTGGAATGTCCAAGTGCATGGATCGCTTTCCGGATTTTCAAAAATTCATTAAAAATATTCTTCAAGAGATATGCAAATATATTCAACGGATTCTTGTTCAGGGCATGCTTGACTATGACTGTGTACAATTTCAAGACATTCCAAGATACTTTTGGGGTCTTTTTTGAATAAAAAGTTAAGTCACTGCCTAAGTGCATGGATCGCTTTCCTGATTTTCAGAAATTCTTTAAAAATATTCCTTAAACGATATGCAAATATTTTCAACGGATTCTTGTTCAGGGCGTCGTTGACTATGACTGAGTACAATTTCAAGACATTCCAACATACTTGGAATGTCCAAGTGCATGGATCGCTATCCTGATTTTCAAAAGTTCATTAAAAATATTCTTCAAGAGATATGCAAATATGTTCAACGGATTCTTGTTCAGGGCATGCTTGACTATGACTGTGTACAATTTCAAGACATTCCAAGATACTTTTGGGGTCTTTTTTGAATAAAAAGTTAAGTCACTGCCTAAGTGCACAGACTTTCATCATTTTCAAAAATTCATTAAAAATATTCCTTAAGAGATATGCAAATATTTTCAATTGATTCGTGTTCAGGGCGTCGTTGACTATGACTGAGTACAATTTCAAGACATTCCAACATACTTGGAATGTCCAAGTGCATGGATCGCTTTTCGGATTTTCAAAAATTCATTAAAAATATTCTTCAAGAGATATGCAAATATATTCAACGGATTCTTGTTCAGGGCACGCTTGACTATGACTGTGTACAATTTCAAGACATTCCAAGATACTTTTGGGGTCTTTTTTGACAAAAAAGTTAAGTCACTGCCTAAGTGCATGGATCGCTTTCCTGATTTTCAAAAATTCATTAAAAATATTGCTTAAGCGATATGCAAATATTTTCAATTGATTCTTGTTCAGGGCGTCGTTGACTATGACTGAGTACAATTTCAAGACATTCCAACATACTTGGAATGTCCAAGTGCATGGATCGCTTTTCGGATTTTCAAAAATTCATTTAAAATATTCTTCAAGAGATATGCAAATATATTCAACGGATTCTTGTTCAGGGCATGCTTGACTATGACTGTGTACAATTTCAAGACATTCCAAGATACTTTTGGGGTCTTTTTTGACAAAAAAGTTAAGTCACTGCCTAAGTGCATGGATCGCTTTCCTGATTTTCAAAAATTCATTAAAAATATTCCTTAAGCGATATGCAAATATTCTCAACGGATTCTTGTTCAGGGCGTCGTTGACTATGACTGAGTACAATTTCAAGACATTCCAACATACTTGGAATGTCCAAGTGCATGGATCGCTTTTCGGATTTTCAAAAATTCATTAAAAATATTCTTCAAGAGATATGCAAATATATTCAACGGATTCTTGTTCAGGGCATGCTTGACTATGACTGTGTACAATTTCAAGACATTCCAAGATACTTTTGGGGTCTTTTTTGAATAAAAAGTTAAGTCACTGCCTAAGTGCACAGACTTTCCTCATTTTCAAAAATTCATTAAAAATATTCCTTAAGAGATATGCAAATATTTTCAATGGATTCTTGTTCAGGGCGTTGTTGACTATGACTGAGTACAATTTCAAGACATTCCAACATACTTGGAATGTCCAAGTGCATGGATCGCTTTCCGGATTTTCAAAAATTCATTAAAAATATTCTTCAAGAGATATGCAAATATATTCAACGGATTCTTGTTCAGGGCATGCTTGACTATGACTGTGTACAATTTCAAGACATTCCAAGATACTTTTGGGGTCTTTTTTGACGAAAAAGTTAAGTCACTGCCTAAGTGCATGGATCGCTTTCCTGATTTTCAGAAATTCTTTAAAAATATTCCTTAAACGATATGCAAATATTTTCAACGGATTCTTGTTTAGGGCGTCGTTGACTATGACTGAGTACAATTTCAAGACATTCCAACATACTTGGAATGTCCAAGTGCATGGATCGCTATCCTGATTTTCAAAAGTTCATTAAAAATATTCTTCAAGAGATATGCAAATATATTCAACGGATTCTTGTTCAGGGCATGCTTGACTATGACTGTGTACAATTTCAAGACATTCCAATTTACTTTTGGGGTTTTTTTTGAAAAAAAAGTCAAGTCACTAAGTGCATCAGGGCAAATGGATCGTTTCCTTCGTCTCACCTGATATCCTGCTGTGTGATCCACGGTGTCCAAACGTTTGTTTCCAGCGACTGGACGACATGGATGAACTCCTGCAGCTTTAATTCTTTAAAAACAACCCAAAAACATCAAAAGTTAAGTCACTGCCTAAGTGCATGGATCGCTTTTCGGATTTTCAAAAATTCATTAAAAATATTCCTCAAGAGATATGCAAATATATTCAACGGATTCTTGTTCAGGGCATGCTTGACTATGACTGTGTACAATTTCAAGACATTCCAAGATACTTTTGGGGTCTTTTTTGACGAAAAAGTTAAGTCACTGCCTAAGTGCATGGATCGCTTTCCTGATTTTCAAAAATTCATTAAAAATATTCCTTAAGCGATATGCAAATATTTTCAACGGATTCTTGTTCAGGGCGTCGTTGACTATGACTGAGTACAATTTCAAGACATTCCAACATACTTGGAATGTCCAAGTGCATGGATCGCTTTCCTGATTTTCAAAAGTTCATTAAAAATATTCTTCAAGAGATATGCAAATATATTCAACGGATTCTTGTTCAGGGCATGCTTAACTATGACTGTGTACAATTTCAAGACATTCCAAGATACTTTTGGGGTCTTTTTTGAATAAAAAGTTAAGTCACTGCCTAAGTGCACAGACTTTCCTCATTTTCAAAAATTCATTAAAAATATTCCTTAAGAGATATGCAAATATTTTCAATTGATTCTTGTTCAGGGCGTCGTTGACTATGACTGAGTACAATTTCAAGACATTCCAACATACTTGGAATGTCCAAGTGCATGGATCGCTTTCCGGATTTTCAAAAATTCATTAAAAATATTCTTCAAGAGATATGCAAATATGTTCAACGGATTCTTATTCAGGGCATGCTTGACTATGACTGTGTACAATTTCAAGACATTCCAATTTACTTTTGGGGTTTTTTTTGAAAAAAAAGTCAAGTCACTAAGTGCATCAGGGCAAATGGATCGTTTCCTTCGTCTCACCTGATATCCTGCTGTGTGATCCACGGTGTCGAAACGTTTGTTTCCAGCGACTGGGCGACATGGATGAACTCCTGCAGCTTTAATGCTTTGAAAACAAACCAAAAACATCAAAAGTTAAGTCACTGCCTAAGTGCATGGATCGCTTTCCTAATTTTCAAAAATTCATTAAAAATATTCCTTAAGCGATATGCAAATATTTTCAACGGATTCTTGTTCAGGGCGTCGTTGACTATGACTGAGTACAATTTCAAGACATTCCAACATACTTGGAATGTCCAAGTGCATGGATCGCTTTTCGGATTTTCAAAAATTCATTAAAAATATTCTTCAAGAGATATGCAAATATATTCAACGGATTCTTGTTCAGGGCATGCTTGACTATGACTGTGTACAATTTCAAGACATTCCAAGAAACTTTTGGGGTCTTTTTTGAATAAAAAGTTAAGTCACTGCCTAAGTGCACAGACTTTCCTCATTTTCAAAAATTCATTAAAAATATTCCTTAAGAGATATGCAAATATTTTCAATGGATTCTTGTTCAGGGCGTTGTTGACTATGACTGAGTACAATTTCAAGACATTCCAACATACTTGGAATGTCCAAGTGCATGGATCGCTTTCCGGATTTTCAAAAATTCATTAAAAATATTCTTCAAGAGATATGCAAATATATTCAACGGATTCTTGTTCAGGGCATGCTTGACTATGACTGTGTACAATTTCAAGACATTCCAAGATACTTTTGGGGTCTTTTTTGACGAAAAAGTTAAGTCACTGCCTAAGTGCATGGATCGCTTTCCTGATTTTCAGAAATTCTTTAAAAATATTCCTTAAACGATATGCAAATATTTTCAACGGATTCTTGTTTAGGGCGTCGTTGACTATGACTGAGTACAATTTCAAGACATTCCAACATACTTGGAATGTCCAAGTGCATGGATCGCTATCCTGATTTTCAAAAGTTCATTAAAAATATTCTTCAAGAGATATGCAAATATATTCAACGGATTCTTGTTCAGGGCATGCTTGACTATGACTGTGTACAATTTCAAGACATTCCAATTTACTTTTGGGGTTTTTTTTGAAAAAAAAGTCAAGTCACTAAGTGCATCAGGGCAAATGGATCGTTTCCTTCGTCTCACCTGATATCCTGCTGTGTGATCCACGGTGTCCAAACGTTTGTTTCCAGCGACTGGACGACATGGATGAACTCCTGCAGCTTTAATTCTTTAAAAACAACCCAGAAACATCAAAAGTTAAGTCACTGCCTAAGTGCATGGATCGCTTTTCGGATTTTCAAAAATTCATTAAAAATATTCCTCAAGAGATATGCAAATATATTCAACGGATTCTTGTTCAGGGCATGCTTGACTATGACTGTGTACAATTTCAAGACATTCCAAGATACTTTTGGGGTCTTTTTTGACGAAAAAGTTAAGTCACTGCCTAAGTGCATGGATCGCTTTCCTGATTTTCAAAAATTCATTAAAAATATTCCTTAAGCGATATGCAAATATTTTCAACGGATTCTTGTTCAGGGCGTCGTTGACTATGACTGAGTACAATTTCAAGACATTCCAACATACTTGGAATGTCCAAGTGCATGGATCGCTTTCCTGATTTTCAAAAGTTCATTAAAAATATTCTTCAAGAGATATGCAAATATATTCAACGGATTCTTGTTCAGGGCATGCTTAACTATGACTGTGTACAATTTCAAGACATTCCAAGATACTTTTGGGGTCTTTTTTGAATAAAAAGTTAAGTCACTGCCTAAGTGCACAGACTTTCCTCATTTTCAAAAATTCATTAAAAATATTCCTTAAGAGATATGCAAATATTTTCAATTGATTCTTGTTCAGGGCGTCGTTGACTATGACTGAGTACAATTTCAAGACATTCCAACATACTTGGAATGTCCAAGTGCATGGATCGCTTTCCGGATTTTCAAAAATTCATTAAAAATATTCTTCAAGAGATATGCAAATATATTCAACGGATTCTTATTCAGGGCATGCTTGACTATGACTGTGTACAATTTCAAGACATTCCAATTTACTTTTGGGGTTTTTTTTGAAAAAAAAGTCAAGTCACTAAGTGCATCAGGGCAAATGGATCGTTTCCTTCGTCTCACCTGATATCCTGCTGTGTGATCCACGGTGTCGAAACGTTTGTTTCCAGCGACTGGGCGACATGGATGAACTCCTGCAGCTTTAATGCTTTGAAAACAAACCAAAAACATCAAAAGTTAAGTCACTGCCTAAGTGCATGGATCGCTTTCCTAATTTTCAAAAATTCATTAAAAATATTCCTTAAGAGATATGCAAATATTTTCAATTGATTCTTGTTCAGGGCGTCGTTGACTATGACTGAGTACAATTTCAAGACATTCCAACATACTTGGAATGTCCAAGTGCATGGATCGCTTTTCGGATTTTCAAAAATTCATTAAAAATATTCTTCAAGAGATATGCAAATATATTCAACGGATTCTTGTTCAGGGCATGCTTGACTATGACTGTGTACAATTTCAAGACATTCCAAGATACTTTTGGGGTCTTTTTTGAATAAAAAGTTAAGTCACTGCCTAAGTGCATGGATCGCTTTCCTGATTTTCAAAAAATCATTTAAAATATTCCTTAAGCGATATGCAAATATTTTCAACGGATTCTTGTTCAGGGCGTCGTTGACTATGACTGAGTACAATTTCAAAACATTCCAACATACTTGGAATGTCCAAGTGCATGGATCGCTTTCCTGATTTTCAAAAGTTCATTAAAAATATTCTTCAAGAGATATGCAAATATATTCAACGGATTCTTGTTCAGGGCATGCTTGACTATGACTGTGTACAATTTCAAGACATTCCAAGATACTTTTGGGGTCTTTTTTGAATAAAAAGTTAAGTCACTGCCTAAGTGCACAGACTTTCCTCATTTTCAAAAATTCATTCAAAATATTCCTTAAGAGATATGCAAATATTTTCAATTGATTCTTGTTCAGGGCGTCGTTGACTATGACTGAGTACAATTTCAAGACATTCCAACATACTTGGAATGTCCAAGTGCATGGATCGCTTTTCGGATTTTCAAAAATTCATTAAAAATATTCTTCAAGAGATATGCAAATATATTCAACGGATTCTTGTTCAGGGCATGCTTGACTATGACTGTGTACAATTTCAAGACATTCCAAGATACTTTTGGGGTCTTTTTTGAATAAAAAGTTAAGTCACTGCCTAAGTGCATGGATCGCTTTCCTGATTTTCAAAAATTCATTAAAAATATTCCTTAAGCGATATGCAAATATTTTCAACGGATTCTTGTTCAGGGCGTCGTTGACTATGACTGAGTACAATTTCAAGACATTCCAACATACTTGGAATGTCCAAGTGCATGGATCGCTTTCCTGATTTTCAAAAGTTCATTAAAAATATTCTTCAAGAGATATGCAAATATATTCAACGGATTCTTGTTCAGGGCATGCTTGACTATGACTGTGTACAATTTCAAGACATTCCAAGATACCTTTGGGGTCTTTTTTGAATAAAAAGTTAAGTCACTGACTAAGTGCACAGACTTTCATCATTTTCAAAAATTCATTAAAAATATTCCTTAAGAGATATGCAAATATTTTCAATGGATTCTTGTTCAGGGCGTCGTTGACTATGACCGAGTACAATTTCAAGACATTCCAACATACTTTTGGGGTCTTTTTTGAATAAAAAGTTAAGTCACTGCCTAAGTGCACAGACTTTCCTCATTTTCAAAAATTCATTCAAAATATTCCTTAAGAGATATGCAAATATTTTCAATTGATTCTTGTTCAGGGCGTCGTTGACTATGACTGAGTACAATTTCAAGACATTCCAACATACTTGGAATGTCCAAGTGCATGGATCGCTTTTCGGATTTTCAAAAATTCATTAAAAATATTCTTCAAGAGATATGCAAATATATTCAACGGATTCTTGTTCAGGGCATGCTTGACTATGACTGTGTACAATTTCAAGACATTCCAAGATACTTTTGGGGTCTTTTTTGAATAAAAAGTTAAGTCACTGCCTAAGTGCATGGATCGCTTTCCTGATTTTCAAAAATTCATTAAAAATATTCCTTAAGCGATATGCAAATATTTTCAACGGATTCTTGTTCAGGGCGTCGTTGACTATGACTGAGTACAATTTCAAGACATTCCAACATACTTGGAATGTCCAAGTGCATGGATCGCTTTCCTGATTTTCAAAAGTTCATTAAAAATATTCTTCAAGAGATATGCAAATATATTCAACGGATTCTTGTTCAGGGCATGCTTGACTATGACTGTGTACAATTTCAAGACATTCCAAGATACTTTTGGGCTCTTTTTTGAATAAAAAGTTAAGTCACTGCCTAAGTGCACAGACTTTCCTCATTTTCAAAAATTCATTAAAAATATTCCTTAAGAGATATGCAAATATTTTCAATTGATTCTTGTTCAGGGCGTCGTTGACTATGACTGAGTACAATTTCAAGACATTCCAACATACTTGGAATGTCCAAGTGCATGGATCGCTTTTCGGATTTTCAAAAATTCATTAAAAATATTCTTCAAGAGATATGCAAATATATTCAACGGATTCTTGTTCAGGGCATGCTTGAATATGACTGTGTACAATTTCAAGACATTCCAAGATACTTTTGGGGTCTTTTTTGACAAAAAAGTTAAGTCACTGCCTAAGTGCATGGATCGCTTTCCTGATTTTCAAAAATTCATTAAAAATATTCCTTAAGCGATATGCAAATATTTTCAACGGATTCTTGTTCAGGGCGTCGTTGACTATGACTGAGTACAATTTCAAGACATTCCAACATACTTGGAATGTCCAAGTGCATGGATCGCTTTCCTGATTTTCAAAAGTTCATTAAAAATATTCTTCAAGAGATATGCAAATATATTCAACGGATTCTTGTTCAGGGCATGCTTGACTATGACTGTGTACAATTTCAAGACATTCCAAGATACCTTTGGGGTCTTTTTTGAATAAAAAGTTAAGTCACTGCCTAAGTGCACAGACTTTCATCATTTTCAAAAATTCATTAAAAATATTCCTTAAGAGATATGCAAATATTTTCAATGGATTCTTGTTCAGGGCGTCGTTGACTATGACCGAGTACAATTTCAAGACATTCCAACATACTTGGAATGTCCAAGTGCATGGATCGCTTTCCGGATTTTCAAAAATTCATTAAAAATATTCTTCAAGAGATATGCAAATATATTCAACGGATTCTTGTTCAGGGCATTCTTGACTATGACTGTGTACAATTTCAAGACATTCCAAGATACTTTTGGGGTCTTTTTTGACGAAAAAGTTAAGTCACTGCCTAAGTGCATGGATCGCTTTCCTGATTTTCAGAAATTCTTTAAAAATATTCCTTAAACGATACGCAAATATTTTCAACGGATTCTTGTTCAGGGCGTCGTTGACTATGACTGAGTACAATTTCAAGACATTCCAACATACTTGGAATGTCCAAGTGCATGGATCGCTTCCCTGATTTTCAAAAGTTCATTAAAAATATTCTTCAAGAGATATGCAAATATATTCAACGGATTCTTGTTCAGGGCATGCTTGACTATGACTGTGTACAATTTCAAGACATTCCAAGATACTTTTGGGGTCTTTTTTGACAAAAAAGTTAAGTCACTGCCTAAGTGCATGGATCGCTTTCCTGATTTTCAAAAATTCATTAGAAATATTCCTTAAGCGATATGCAAATATTTTCAACGGATTCTTGTTCAGGGCGTCGTTGACTATGACTGAGTACAATTTCAAGACATTCCAACATACTTGGAATGTCCAAGTGCATGGATCGCTTTCCTGATTTTCAAAAGTTCATTAAAAATATTCTTCAAGAGATATGCAAATATATTCAACGGATTCTTGTTCAGGGCATGCTTGACTATGACTGTGTACAATTTCAAGACATTCCAAGATACCTTTGGGGTCTTTTTTGAATAAAAAGTTAAGTCACTGCCTAAGTGCACAGACTTTCATCATTTTCAAAAATTCATTAAAAATATTCCTTAAGAGATATGCAAATATTTTCAATGGATTCTTGTTCAGGGCGTCGTTGACTATGACTGAGTACAATTTCAAGACATTCCAACATACTTGGAATGTCCAAGTGCATGGATCGCTTTCCGGATTTTCAAAAATTCATTAAAAATATTCTTCAAGAGATATGCAAATATATTCAACGGATTCTTGTTCAGGGCATGCTTGACTATGACTGTGTACAATTTCAAGACATTCCAAGATACTTTTGGGGTCTTTTTTGACGAAAAAGTTAAGTCACTGCCTAAGTGCATGGATCGCTTTCCTGATTTTCAAAAATTCATTAAAAATATTCCTTAAGCGATATGCAAATATTCTCAACGGATTCTTGTTCAGGGCGTCGTTGACTATGACCGAGTACAATTTCAAGACATTCCAACATACTTTGAATGTCCAAGTACATGGATCGCTTTCCTGATTTTCAAAAGTTCATTAAAAATATTCTTCAAGAGATATGCAAATATATTCAACGGATTCTTGTTCAGGGCATGCTTGACTATGACTGTGTACAATTTCAAGACATTCCAAGATACTTTTGGGGTCTTTTTTGAATAAAAAGTTAAGTCACTGCCTAAGTGCACAGACTTTCCTCATTTTCAAAAATTCATTAAAAATATTCCTTAAGAGATATGCAAATATTTTCAATTGATTCTTGTTCAGAGCGTCGTTGACTATGACTGAGTACAATTTCAAGACATTCCAACATACTTGGAATGTCCAAGTGCATGGATCGCTTTTCGGATTTTCAAAAATTCATTAAAAATATTCTTCAAGAGATATGCAAATATATTCAACGGATTCTTGTTCAGGGCATGCTTGACTATGACTGTGTACAATTTCAAGACATTCCAAGATACTTTTGGGGTCTTTTTTGACGAAAAAGTTAAGTCACTGCCTAAGTGCATGGATCGCTTTCCTGATTTTCAAAAATTCATTAAAAATATTCCTTAAGCGATATGCAAATATTTTCAACGGATTCTTGTTCAGGGCGTCGTTGACTATGACTGAGTACAATTTCAAGACATTCCAACATACTTGGAATGTCCAAGTGCATGGATCGCTTTCCTGATTTTCAAAAGTTCATTAAAAATATTCTTCAAGAGATATGCAAATATATTCAACGGATTCTTGTTCAGGGCATGCTTGACTATGACTGTGTACAATTTCAAGACATTCCAAGATACTTTTGGGGTCTTTTTTGAATAAAAAGTTAAGTCACTGCCTAAGTGCACAGAAATTCCTCATTTTCAAAAATTCATTAAAAATATTCCTTAAGAGATATGCAAATATTTTCAATAGATTCTTGTTCAGGGCGTCGTTGACTATGACTGAGTACAATTTCAAGACATTCCAACTTAAGTGGAATGTCCAAGTGCATGGATAGCTTTCCGGATTTTCAAAAATTCATTAAAAATATTCTTCAAGAGATATGCAAATATATTCAACGGATTCTTGTTCAGGGCATGCTTGACTATGACTGTGCACAATTTCAAGACATTCCAAGATACTTTTGGGGTCTTTTTTGACGAAAAAGTTAAGTCACTGCCGAAGTGCATGGATCGCTTTCCTGATTTTCAAAAATTCATTAAAAATATTCCTTAAGCGATATGCAAATATTTTCAACGGATTCTTGTTCAGGGCGTCGTTGACTATGACTGAGTACAATTTCAAGACATTCCAACATACTTTGAATGTCCAAGTGCATGGATCGCTTTCCTGATTTTCAAAAGTTCATTAAAAATATTCTTCAAGAGATATGCAAATATATTCAACGGATTCTTGTTCAGGGCATGCTTGACTATGACTGTGTACAATTTCAAGACATTCCAAGATACTTTTGGGGTCTTTTTTGACGAAAAAGTTAAGTCACTGCCTAAGTGCATGGATCGCTTTCCTGATTTTCAGAAATTCTTTAAAAATATTCCTTAAACGATATGCAAATATTTTCAACGGATTCTTGTTCAGGGCGTCGTTGACTATGACTGAGTACAATTTCAAGACATTCCAACATACTTGGAATGTCCAAGTGCATGGATCGTTTTCCTGATTTTCAAAAGTTCATTAAAAATATTCTTCAAGAGATATGCAAATATATTCAACGGATTCTTGTTCAGGGCATGCTTGACTATGACTGTGTACAATTTCAAGACAAATCAAGATACTTTTGGGGTCTTTTTTGAATAAAAAGTTAAGTCACTGCCTAAGTGCACAGACTTTCCTCATTTTCAAAAATTCATTAAAAATAATCCTTGAGAGATATGCAAATATTTTCAATTGATTCTTGTTCAGGGCGTCGTTGACTATGACTGAGTACAATTTCAAGACATTCCAACATACTTGGAATGTCCAAGTGCATGGATCGCTTTTCGGATTTTCAAAAATTCATTAAAAATATTCTTCAAGAGATATGCAAATATATTCAACGGTTTCTTGTTCAGGGCATGCTTGACTATGACTGTGTACAATTTCAAGACATTCCAAGATACTTTTGGGGTCTTTTTTGACAAAAAAGTTAAGTCACTGCCTAAGTGCATGGATTGCTTTCCTGATTTTCAAAAATTCATTAAAAATATTCCTTAAGCGATATGCAAATATTTTCAACGGATTCTTGTTCAGGGCGTCGTTGACTATGACTGAGTACAATTTCAAGACATTCCAACATACTTGGAATGTCCAAGTGCATGGATCGCTTTCCGGATTTTCAAAAATTCATTAAAAATATTCTTCAAGAGATATGCAAATATATTCAACGGATTCTTGTTCAGGGCATGCTTGACTATGACTGTGTACAATTTCAAGACATTCCAAGATACTTTTGGGGTCTTTTTTGAATAAAAAGTTAAGTCACTGCCTAAGTGCACAGACTTTCCTCATTTCCAAAAATTCATTAAAAATATTCCTTAAGAGATATGCAAATATTTTCAATGGATTCTTGTTCAGGGCGTCGTTGACTATGACCGAGTACAATTTCAAGACATTCCAACATACTTGGAATGTCCAAGTGCATGGATCGCTTTCCGGATTTTCAAAAATTCATTAAAAATATTCTTCAAGAGATATGCAAATATATTCAACGGATTCTTGTTCAGGGCATGCTTGACTATGACTGTGTACAATTTCAAGACATTCCAAGATACTTTTGGGGTCTTTTTTGACGAAAAAGTTAAGTCACTGCCTAAGTGCATGGATCGCTTTCCTGATTTTCAAAAATTCATTAAAAATATTCCTTAAGCGATATGCAAATATTTTCAACGGATTCTTGTTCAGGGCGTCGTTGACTATGACTGAGTACAATTTCAAGACATTCCAACATACTTGGAATGTCCAAGTGCATGGATCGCTTTCCTGATTTTCAAAAATTCATTAAAAATATTCCTCAAGAGATATGCAAATATATTCAACGGATTCTTGTTCAGGGCATGCTTGACTATGACTGTGTACAATTTCAAGACATTCCAAGATACTTTTGGGGTCTTTTTTGAAAAAAAAGTCAAGTCACTAAGTGCATCAGGGCAAATGGATCGTTTCCTCCGTCTCACCTTATTTCCTGCTGTGTGATCCATGGTGTCCAAACGTTTGTTTCCAGCGACTGGGCGACATGGATGAACTCCTGCAGCTTTAATGCTTTAAAAGCAAACCAAAAACATCAAAAGTTAAGTCACTGCCTAAGTGCATGGATCGCTTTCCTAATTTTCAAAAATTCATTAAAAATATTCCTTAAGAGATATGCAAATATTTTCAATTGATTCTTGTTCAGGGCGTCGTTGACTATGACTGAGTACAATTTCAAGACATTCCAACATACTTGGAATGTCCAAGTGCATGGATCGCTTTTCGGATTTTCAAAAATTCATTAAAAATATTCTTCAAGAGATATGCAAATATATTCAACGGATTCTTGTTCAGGGCATGCTTGACTATGACTGTGTACAATTTCAAGACATTCCAAGATACTTTTGGGGTCTTTTTTGAATAAAAAGTTAAGTCACTGCCTAAGTGCATGGATCGCTTTCCTGATTTTCAAAAATTCATTAAAAATATTCCTTAAGCGATATGCAAATATTTTCAACGGATTCTTGTTCAGGGCGTCGTTGACTATGACTGAGTACAATTTCAAGACATTCCAACATACTTGGAATGTCCAAGTGCATGGATCGCTTTCCTGATTTTCAAAAGTTCATTAAAAATATTCTTCAAGAGATATGCAAATATATTCAACGGATTCTTGTTCAGGGCATGCTTGACTATGACTGTGTACAATTTCAAGACATTCCAAGATACCTTTGGGGTCTTTTTTGGATAAAAAGTTAAGTCACTGCCTAAGTGCACAGACTTTCATCATTTTCAAAACTTCATTAAAAATATTCCTTAAGAGATATGCAAATATTTTCAATGGATTCTTGTTCAGGGCGTCGTTGACTATGACCGAGTACAATTTCAAGACATTCCAACATACTTGGAATGTCCAAGTGCATGGATCGCTTTCCGGATTTTCAAAAATTCATTAAAAATATTCTTCAAGAGATATGCAAATATATTCAACGGATTCTTGTTTAGGGCATGCTTGACTATGACTGTGTACAATTTCAAGACATTCCAAGATACTTTTGGGGTCTTTTTTGACGAAAAAGTTAAGTCACTGCCTCAGTGCATGGATCGCTTTCCTGATTTTCAGAAATTCTTTAAAAATATTCCTTAAACGATATGCAAATATTTTCAACGGATTCTTGTTCAGGGCGTCGTTGACTATGACTGAGTACAATTTCAAGACATTCCAACATACTTGGAATGTCCAAGTGCATGGATCGCTTTCCTGATTTTCAAAAGTTCATTAAAAATATTCTTCAAGAGATATGCAAATATATTCAACGGATTCTTGTTCAGGGCATGCTTGACTATGACTGTGTACAATTTCAAGACATTCCAGGATACTTTTGGGGTCTTTTTTGAATAAAAAGTTAAGTCACTGCCTAAGTGCACAGACTTTCCTCATTTTCAAAAATTCATTAAAAATATTCCTTAAGAGATATGCAAATATTTTCAATTGATTCTTGTTCAGGGCGTCGTTGACTATGACTGAGTACAATTTCAAGACATTCCAACATACTTGAAATGTCCAAGTGCATGGATCGCTTTTCAGATTTTCAAAAATTCATTAAAAATATTCTTCAAGAGATATGCAAATATATTCAACGGATTCTTGTTCAGGGCATGCTTGACTATGACTGTGTACAATTTCAAGACATTCCAAGATACTTTTGGGGTCTTTTTTGACAAAAAAGTTAAGTCACTGCCTAAGTGCATGGATCGCTTTCCTGATTTTCAAAAATTCATTAAAAATATTCCTTAAGCGATATGCAAATATTTTCAACGGATTCTTGTTCAGGGCGTCGTTGACTATGACTGAGTACAATTTCAAGACATTCCAACATACTTGGAATGTCCAAGTGCATGGATCGCTTTCCTGATTTTCAAAAGTTCATTAAAAATATTCTTCAAGAGATATGCAAATATATTCAACGGATTCTTGTTCAGGGCATGCTTGACTATGACTGTGTACAATTTCAAGACATTCCAAGATACCTTTGGGGTCTTTTTTGAATAAAAAGTTAAGTCACTGCCTAAGTGCACAGACTTTCATCATTTTCAAAAATTCATTAAAAATATTCCTTAAGAGATATGCAAATATTTTCAATGGATTCTTGTTCAGGGCGTCGTTGACTATGACTGAGTACAATTTCAAGACATTCCAACATACTTGGAATGTCCAAGTGCATGGATCGCTTTCCGGATTTTCAAAAATTCATTAAAAATATTCTTCAAGAGATATGCAAATATATTCAACGGATTCTTGTTCAGGGCATGCTTGACTATGACTGTGTACAATTTCAAGACATTCCAAGATACTTTTGGGGTCTTTTTTGACGAAAAAGTTAAGTCACTGCCTAAGTGCATGGATCGCTTTCCTGATTTTCAGAAATTCTTTAAAAATATTCCTTAAACGATATGCAAATATTTTCAACGGATTCTTGTTCAGGGCGTCGTTGACTATGACTGAGTACAATTTCAAGACATTCCAACATACTTGGAATGTCCAAGTGCATGGATCGCTTTCCTGATTTTCAAAAGTTCATTAAAAATATTCTTCAAGAGATATGCAAATATATTCAACGGATTCTTGTTCAGGGCATGCTTGACTATGACTGTGTACAATTTCAAGACATTCCAAGATACTTTTGGGGTCTTTTTTGAATAAAAAGTTAAGTCACTGCCTAAGTGCACAGACTTTCCTCATTTTCAAAAATTCATTAAAAATATTCCTTAAGAGATATGCAAATATTTTCAATTGATTCTTGTTCAGGGCGTCGTTGACTATGACTGAGTACAATTTCAAGACATTCCAACATACTTGGAATGTCCAAGTGCATGGATCGCTTTTCGGATTTTCAAAAATTCATTAAAAATATTCTTCAAGAGATATGCAAATATATTCAACGGATTCTTGTTCAGGGCATGCTTGACTATGACTGTGTACAATTTCAAGACATTCCAAGATACTTTTGGGGTCTTTTTTGACGAAAAAGTTAAGTCACTGCCTAAGTGCATGGATCGCTTTCCTGATTTTCAGAAATTCTTTAAAAATATTCCTTAAACGATATGCAAATATTTTCAACGGATTCTTGTTCAGGGCGTCGTTGACTATGACTGAGTACAATTTCAAGACATTCCAACATACTTGGAATGTCCAAGTGCATGGATCGCTTTCCTGATTTTCAAAAGTTCATTAAAAATATTCTTCAAGAGATATGCAAATATATTCAACGGATTCTTGTTCAGGGCATGCTTGACTATGACTGTGTACAATTTCAAGACATTCCAAGATACTTTTGGGGTCTTTTTTGAATAAAAAGTTAAGTCACTGCCTAAGTGCACAGACTTTCCTCATTTTCAAAAATTCATTAAAAATATTCCTTAAGAGATATGCAAATATTTTCAATGGATTCTTGTTCAGGGCGTCGTTGACTATGACCGAGTACAATTTCAAGACATTCCAACATACTTGGAATGTCCAAGTGCATGGATCGCTTTCCGGATTTTCAAAAATTCATTAAAAATATTCTTCAAGAGATATGCAAATATATTCAACGGATTCTTGTTCAGGGCATTCTTGACTATGACTGTGTACAATTTCAAGACATTCCAAGATACTTTTGGGGTCTTTTTTGACGAAAAAGTTAAGTCACTGCCTAAGTGCATGGATCGCTTTCCTGATTTTCAGAAATTCTTTAAAAATATTCCTTAAACGATATGCAAATATTTTCAACGGATTCTTGTTCAGGGCGTCGTTGACTATGACTGAGTACAATTTCAAGACATTCCAACATACTTGGAATGTCCAAGTGCATGGATCGCTTTCCTGATTTTCAAAAGTTCATTAAAAATATTCTTCAAGAGATATGCAAATATATTCAACGGATTCTTGTTCAGGGCATGCTTGACTATGACTGTGTACAATTTCAAGACATTCCAAGATACTTTTGGGGTCTTTTTTGAATAAAAAGTTAAGTCACTGCCTAAGTGCACAGACTTTCCTCATTTTCAAAAATTCATTAAAAATATTCCTTAAGAGATATGCAAATATTTTCAATTGATTCTTGTTCAGGGCGTCGTTGACTATGACTGAGTACAATTTCAAGACATTCCAACATACTTGGAATGTCCAAGTGCATGGATCGCTTTTCGGATTTTCAAAAATTCATTAAAAATATTCTTCAAGAGATATGCAAATATATTCAACGGATTCTTGTTCAGGGCATGCTTGACTATGACTGTGTACAATTTCAAGACATTCCAAGATACTTTTGGGGTCTTTTTTGACAAAAAAGTTAAGTCACTGCCTAAGTGCATGGATCGCTTTCCTGATTTTCAAAAATTCATAAAAAATATTCCTTAAGCGATATGCAAATATTTTCAACGGATTCTTGTTCAGGGCGTCGTTGACTATGACTGAGTACAATTTCAAGACATTCCAACATACTTGGAATGTCCAAGTGCATGGATCGCTTTCCTGATTTTCAAAAGTTCATTAAAAATATTCTTCAAGAGATATGCAAATATATTCAACGGATTCTTGTTCAGGGCATGCTTGACTATGACTGTGTACAATTTCAAGACATTCCAAGATACCTTTGGGGTCTTTTTTGAATAAAAAGTTAAGTCACTGCCTAAGTGCACAGACTTTCATCATTTTCAAAAATTCATTAAAAATATTCCTTAAGAGATATGCAAATATTTTCAATGGATTCTTGTTCAGGGCGTCGTTGACTATGACCGAGTACAATTTCAAGACATTCCAACATACTTGGAATGTCCAAGTGCATGGATCGCTTTCCGGATTTTCAAAAATTCATTAAAAATATTCTTCAAGAGATATGCAAATATATTCAACGGATTCTTGTTCAGGGCATGCTTGACTATGACTGTGTACAATTTCAAGACATTCCAAGATACTTTTGGGGTCTTTTTTGACAAAAAAGTTAAGTCACTGCCTAAGTGCATGGATCGCTTTCCTGATTTTCAAAAATTCATTAAAAATATTCCTTAAGCGATATGCAAATATTTTCAACGGATTCTTGTTCAGGGCGTCGTTGACTATGACTGAGTACAATTTCAAGACATTCCAACATACTTGGAATGTCCAAGTGCATGGATCGCTTTCCTGATTTTCAAAAGTTCATTAAAAATATTCTTCAAGAGATATGCAAATATATTCAACGGATTCTTGTTCAGGGCATGCTTGACTATGACTGTGTACAATTTCAAGACATTCCAAGATACCTTTGGGGTCTTTTTTGAATAAAAAGTTAAGTCACTGCCTAAGTGCACAGACTTTCATCATTTTCAAAAATTCATTAAAAATATTCCTTAAGAGATATGCAAATATTTTCAATGGATTCTTGTTCAGGGCGTCGTTGACTATGACTGAGTACAATTTCAAGACATTCCAACATACTTGGAATGTCCAAGTGCATGGATCGCTTTCCGGATTTTCAAAAATTCATTAAAAATATTCTTCAAGAGATATGCAAATATATTCAACGGATTCTTGTTCAGGGCATGCTTGACTATGACTGTGTACAATTTCAAGACATTCCAAGATACTTTTGGGGTCTTTTTTGACGAAAAAGTTAAGTCACTGCCTAAGTGCATGGATCGCTTTCCTGATTTTCAGAAATTCTTTAAAAATATTCCTTAAACGATATGCAAATATTTTCAACGGATTCTTGTTCAGGGCGTCGTTGACTATGACTGAGTACAATTTCAAGACATTCCAACATACTTGGAATGTCCAAGTGCATGGATCGCTTTCCTGATTTTCAAAAGTTCATTAAAAATATTCTTCAAGAGATATGCAAATATATTCAACGGATTCTTGTTCAGGGCATGCTTGACTATGACTGTGTACAATTTCAAGACATTCCAAGATACTTTTGGGGTCTTTTTTGAATAAAAAGTTAAGTCACTGCCTAAGTGCACAGACTTTCCTCATTTTCAAAAATTCATTAAAAATATTCCTTAAGAGATATGCAAATATTTTCAATTGATTCTTGTTCAGGGCGTCGTTGACTATGACTGAGTACAATTTCAAGACATTCCAACATACTTGGAATGTCCAAGTGCATGGATCGCTTTTCGGATTTTCAAAAATTCATTAAAAATATTCTTCAAGAGATATGCAAATATATTCAACGGATTCTTGTTCAGGGCATGCTTGACTATGACTGTGTACAATTTCAAGACATTCCAAGATACTTTTGGGGTCTTTTTTGACGAAAAAGTTAAGTCACTGCCTAAGTGCATGGATCGCTTTCCTGATTTTCAGAAATTCTTTAAAAATATTCCTTAAACGATATGCAAATATTTTCAACGGATTCTTGTTCAGGGCGTCGTTGACTATGACTGAGTACAATTTCAAGACATTCCAACATACTTGGAATGTCCAAGTGCATGGATCGCTTTCCTGATTTTCAAAAGTTCATTAAAAATATTCTTCAAGAGATATGCAAATATATTCAACGGATTCTTGTTCAGGGCATGCTTGACTATGACTGTGTACAATTTCAAGACATTCCAAGATACTTTTGGGGTCTTTTTTGAATAAAAAGTTAAGTCACTGCCTAAGTGCACAGACTTTCCTCATTTTCAAAAATTCATTAAAAATATTCCTTAAGAGATATGCAAATATTTTCAATTGATTCTTGTTCAGGGCGTCGTTGACTATGACTGAGTACAATTTCAAGACATTCCAACATACTTGGAATGTCCAAGTGCATGGATCGCTTTTCGGATTTTCAAAAATTCATTGAAAATATTCTTCAAGAGATATGCAAATATATTCAACGGATTCTTGTTCAGGGCATGCTTGACTATGACTGTGTACAATTTCAAGACATTCCAAGATACTTTTGGGGTCTTTTTTGACAAAAAAGTTAAGTCACTGCCTAAGTGCATGGATCGCTTTCCTGATTTTCAAAAATTCATAAAAAATATTCCTTAAGCGATATGCAAATATTTTCAACGGATTCTTGTTCAGGGCGTCGTTGACTATGACTGAGTACAATTTCAAGACATTCCAACATACTTGGAATGTCCAAGTGCATGGATCGCTTTCCTGATTTTCAAAAGTTCATTAAAAATATTCTTCAAGAGATATGCAAATATATTCAACGGATTCTTGTTCAGGGCATGCTTGACTATGACTGTGTACAATTTCAAGACATTCCAAGATACCTTTGGGGTCTTTTTTGAATAAAAAGTTAAGTCACTGCCTAAGTGCACAGACTTTCATCATTTTCAAAAATTCATTAAAAATATTCCTTAAGAGATATGCAAATATTTTCAATGGATTCTTGTTCAGGGCGTCGTTGACTATGACCGAGTACAATTTCAAGACATTCCAACATACTTGGAATGTCCAAGTGCATGGATCGCTTTCCTGATTTTCAAAAGTTCATTAAAAATATTCTTCAAGAGATATGCAAATATATTCAACGGATTCTTGTTCAGGGCATGCTTGACTATGACTGTGTACAATTTCAAGACATTCCAAGATACTTTTGGGGTCTTTTTTGAATAAAAAGTTAAGTCACTGCCTAAGTCCACAGACTTTCCTCATTTTCAAAAATTCATTAAAAATATTCCTTAAGAGATATGCAAATATTTTCAATTGATTCTTGTTCAGGGCGTCGTTGACTATGACTGAGTACAATTTCAAGACATTCCAACATACTTTGAATGTCCAAGTGCATGGATCGCTTTTCGGATTTTCAAAAATTCATTAAAAATATTCTTCAAGAGATATGCAAATATATTCAACGGATTCTTGTTCAGGGCATGCTTGACTATGACTGTGTACAATTTCAAGACATTCCAAGATACTTTTGGGGTCTTTTTTGACAAAAAAGTTAAGTCACTGCCTAAGTGCATGGATCGCTTTCCTGATTTTCAAAAATTCATTAAAAATATTCCTTAAGCGATATGCAAATATTTTCAACGGATTCTTGTTCAGGGCGTCGTTGACTATGACTGAGTACAATTTCAAGACATTCCAACATACTTGGAATGTCCAAGTGCATGGATCGCTTTCCTGATTTTCAAAAGTTCATTAAAAATATTCTTCAAGAGATATGCAAATATATTCAACGGATTCTTGTTCAGGGCATGCTTGACTATGACTGTGTACAATTTCAAGACATTCCAAGATACCTTTGGGGTCTTTTTTGAATAAAAAGTTAAGTCACTGCCTAAGTGCACAGACTTTCATCATTTTCAAAAATTCATTAAAAATATTCCTTAAGAGATATGCAAATATTTTCAATGGATTCTTGTTCAGGGCGTCGTTGACTATGACCGAGTACAATTTCAAGACATTCCAACATACTTGGAATGTCCAAGTGCATGGATCGCTTTCCGGATTTTCAAAAATTCATTAAAAATATTCTTCAAGAGATATGCAAATATATTCAACGGATTCTTGTTCATGGCATTCTTGACTATGACTGTGTACAATTTCAAGACATTCCAAGATACTTTTGGGGTCTTTTTTGACGAAAAAGTTAAGTCACTGCCTAAGTGCATGGATCGCTTTCCTGATTTTCAAAAATTCATTAAAAATATTCCTTAAGCGATATGCAAATATTTTCAACGGATTCTTGTTCAGGGCGTCGTTGACTATGACTGAGTACAATTTCAAGACATTCCAACATACTTGGAATGTCCAAGTGCATGGATCGCTTTCCTGATTTTCAAAAGTTCATTAAAAATATTCTTCAAGAGATATGCAAATATATTCAACGGATTCTTGTTCAGGGCATGCTTGACTATGACTGTGTACAATTTCAAGACATTCCAAGATACTTTTGGGGTCTTTTTTGACGAAAAAGTTAAGTCACTGCCTAAGTGCATGGATCGCTTTCCTGATTTTCAAAAATTCATTAAAAATATTCCTTAAGCGATATGCAAATATTTTCAACGGATTCTTGTTCAGGGCGTCGTTGACTATGACCGAGTACAATTTCAAGACATTCCAACATACTTTGAATGTCCAGGTACATGGATCGCTTTCCTGATTTTCAAAAGTTCATTAAAAATATTCTTCAAGAGATATGCAAATATATTCAACGGATTCTTGTTCAGGGCATGCTTGACTATGACTGTGTACAATTTCAAGACATTCCAAGATACTTTTGGGGTCTTTTTTGAATAAAAAGTTAAGTCACTGCCTAAGTACACAGAAATTCCTCATTTTCAAAAATTCATTAAAAATATTCCTTAAGAGATATGCAAATATTTTCAATAGATTCTTGTTCAGGGCGTCGTTGACTATGACTGAGTACAATTTCAAGACATTCCAACTTACTTGGAATGTCCAAGTGCATGGATAGCTTTCCGGATTTTCAAAAATTCATTAAAAATATTCTTCAAGAGATATGCAAATATATTCAACGGATTCTTGTTCAGGGCATGCTTGACTATGACTGTGTACAATTTCAAGACATTCCAAGATACTTTTGGGGTCTTTTTTGACGAAAAAGTTAAGTCACTGCCTAAGTGCATGGATCGCTTTCCTGATTTTCAAAAATTCATTAAAAATATTCCTTAAGCGATATGCAAATATTTTCAACGGATTCTTGTTCAGGGCGTCGTTGACTATGACTGAGTACAATTTCAAGACATTCCAACATACTTTGAATGTCCAAGTGCATGGATCGCTTTCCTGATTTTCAAAAGTTCATTAAAAATATTCTTCAAGAGATATGCAAATATATTCAACGGATTCTTGTTCAGGGCATGCTTGACTATGACTGTATACAATTTCAAGACATATCAAGATACTTTTGGGGTCTTTTTTGAATAAAAAGTTAAGTCACTGCCTAAGTGCACAGACTTTCCTCATTTTCAAAAATTCATTAAAAATAATCCTTAAGAGATATGCAAATATTTTCAATTGATTCTTGTTCAGGGCGTCGTTGACTATGACTGAGTACAATTTCAAGACATTCCAACATACTTGGAATGTCCAAGTGCATGGATCGTTTTCCTGATTTTCAAAAGTTCATTAAAAATATTCTTCAAGAGATATGCAAATATATTCAACGGTTTCTTGTTCAGGGCATGCTTGACTATGACTGTGTACAATTTCAAGACATTCCAAGATACTTTTGGGGTCTTTTTTGACAAAAAAGTTAAGTCACTGCCTAAGTGCATGGATTGCTTTCCTGATTTTCAAAAATTCATTAAAAATATTCCTTAAGCGATATGCAAATATTTTCAACGGATTCTTGTTCAGGGCGTCGTTGACTATGACTGAGTACAATTTCAAGACATTCCAACATACTTGGAATGTCCAAGTGCATGGATCGCTTTCCGGATTTTCAAAAATTCATTAAAAATATTCTTCAAGAGATATGCAAATATATTCAACGGATTCTTGTTCAGGGCATGCTTGACTATGACTGTGTACAATTTCAAGACATTCCAAGATACTTTTGGGGTCTTTTTTGAATAAAAAGTTAAGTCACTGCCTAAGTGCACAGACTTTCCTCATTTCCAAAAATTCATTAAAAATATTCCTTAAGAGATATGCAAATATTTTCAATGGATTCTTGTTCAGGGCGTCGTTGACTATGACCGAGTACAATTTCAAGACATTCCAACATACTTGGAATGTCCAAGTGCATGGATCGCTTTCCGGATTTTCAAAAATTCATTAAAAATAATCCTTAAGAGATATGCAAATATTTTCAATTGATTCTTGTTCAGGGCGTCGTTGACTATGACTGAGTACAATTTCAAGACATTCCAACATACTTGGAATGTCCAAGTGCATGGATCGCTTTTCGGATTTTCAAAAATTCATTAAAAATATTCTTCAAGAGATATGCAAATATATTCAACGGTTTCTTGTTCAGGGCATGCTTGACTATGACTGTGTACAATTTCAAGACATTCCAAGATACTTTTGGGGTCTTTTTTGACAAAAAAGTTAAGTCACTGCCTAAGTGCATGGATTGCTTTCCTGATTTTCAAAAATTCATTAAAAATATTCCTTAAGCGATATGCAAATATATTCAACGGATTCTTGTTCAGGGCATGCTTGACTATGACTGTGTACAATTTCAAGACATTCCAAGATACTTTTGGGGTCTTTTTTGAATAAAAAGTTAAGTCACTGCCTAAGTGCACAGACTTTCCTCATTTCCAAAAATTCATTAAAAATATTCCTTAAGAGATATGCAAATATTTTCAATGGATTCTTGTTCAGGGCGTCGTTGACTATGACCGAGTACAATTTCAAGACATTCCAACATACTTGGAATGTCCAAGTGCATGGATCGCTTTCCGGATTTTCAAAAATTCATTAAAAATATTCTTCAAGAGATATGCAAATATATTCAACGGATTCTTGTTCAGGGCATGCTTGACTATGACTGTGTACAATTTCAAGACATTCCAAGATACTTTTGGGGTCTTTTTTGACGAAAAAGTTAAGTCACTGCCTAAGTGCATGGATCGCTTTCCTGATTTTCAAAAATTCATTAAAAATATTCCTTAAGCGATATGCAAATATTTTCAACGGATTCTTGTTCAGGGCGTCGTTGACTATGACTGAGTACAATTTCAAGACATTCCAACATACTTGGAATGTCCAAGTGCATGGATCGCTTTCCGGATTTTCAAAAATTCATTAAAAATATTCTTCAAGAGATATGCAAATATATTCAACGGATTCTTATTCAGGGCATGCTTGACTATGACTGTGTACAATTTCAAGACATTCCAATTTACTTTTGGGGTTTTTTTTGAAAAAAAAGTCAAGTCACTAAGTGCATCAGGGCAAATGGATCGTTTCCTTCGTCTCACCTGATATCCTGCTGTGTGATCCACGGTGTCCAAACGTTTGTTTCCAGCGACTGGACGACATGGATGAACTCCTGCAGCTTTAATTCTTTAAAAACAACCCAAAAACATCAAAAGTTAAGTCACTGCCTAAGTGCATGGATCGTTTTCCTGATTTTCAAAAATTCATTAAAAATATTCCTCAAGAGATATGCAAATATATTCAATGGATTCTTGTTCAGGGCATGCTTGACTATGACTGTGTACAATTTCAAGACATTCCAAGATACCTTTGGGGTCTTTTTTGAATAAAAAGTTAAGTCACTGCCTAAGTGCACAGACTTTCATCATTTTCAAAAATTCATTAAAAATATTCCTTAAGAGATATGCAAATATTTTCAATGGATTCTTGTTCAGGGCGTCGTTGACTATGACCGAGTACAATTTCAAGACATTCCAACATACTTGGAATGTCCAAGTGCATGGATCGCTTTCCGGATTTTCAAAAGTTCATTAAAAATATTCTTCAAGAGATATGCAAATATATTCAACGGATTCTTGTTCAGGGCATGCTTGACTATGACTGTGTACAATTTCAAGACATTCCAAGATACTTTTGGGGTCTTTTTTGAATAAAAAGTTAAGTCACTGCCTAAGTGCACAGACTTTCCTCATTTTCAAAAATTCATTAAAAATATTCCTTAAGAGATATGCAAATATTTTCAATTGATTCTTGTTCAGGGCGTCGTTGACTATGACTGAGTACAATTTCAAGACATTCCAACATACTTGGAATGTCCAAGTGCATGGATCGCTTTTCGGATTTTCAAAAATTCATTAAAAATATTATTCAAGAGATATGCAAATATATTCAACATATTCTTGTTCAGGGCATGCTTGACTATGACTGTGTACAATTTCAAGACATTCCAAGATACTTTTGGAGTCTTTTTTGACAAAAAAGTTTAGTCACTGCCTAAGTGCATGGATCGCTTTCCTGATTTTCAGAAATTCTTTAAAAATATTCCTTAAACGATATGCAAATATTTTCAACGGATTCTTGTTCAGGGCGTCGTTGACTATGACTGAGTACAATTTCAAGACATTCCAACATACTTGCAATGTCCAAGTGCATGGATCGCTTTCCTGATTTTCAAAAGTTCATTAAAAATATTCTTCAAGAGATATGCAAATATATTCAACGGATTCTTGTTCAGGGCATGCTTGACTATGACTGTGTACAATTTCAAGACATTCCAAGATACCTTTGGGGTCTTTTTTGAATAAAAAGTTAAGTCACTGCCTAAGTGCATGGATCGCTTTCCTGATTTTTAAAAATTCATTAAAAATATTCCTTAAGCGATATGCAAATATTTTCAACGGATTCTTGTTCAGGGCGTCGTTGACTATGACCGAGTACAATTTCAAGACATTCCAACATACTTTGAATGTCCAAGTACATGGATCGCTTTCCTGATTTTCAAAAGTTCATTAAAAATATTCTTCAAGAGATATGCAAATATATTCAACGGATTCTTGTTCAGGGCATGCTTGACTATGACTGTGTACAATTTCAAGACATTCCAAGATACTTTTGGGGTCTTTTTTGAATGAAAAGTTAAGTCACTGGCTTAGTGCACAGACTTTCCTCATTTTCAAAAATTCATTAAAAATATTCCTTAAGAGATATGCAAATATTTTCAATTGATTCTTGTTCAGAGCGTCGTTGACTATGACTGAGTACAATTTCAAGACATTCCAACATACTTGGAATGTCCAAGTGCATGGATCGCTTTTCGGATTTTCAAAAATTCATTAAAAATATTCTACAAGAGATATGCAAATATATTCAACGGATTCTTGTTCAGGGCATGCTTGACTATGACTGTGTACAATTTCAAGACATTCCAAGATACTTTTGGGGTCTTTTTTGACGAAAAAGTTAAGTCACTGCCTAAGTGCATGGATCGCTTTCCTGATTTTCAAAAATTCATTAAAAATATTCCTTAAGCGATATGCAAATATTTTCAACGGATTCTTGTTCAGGGCGTCGTTGACTATGACTGAGTACAATTTCAAGACATTCCAACATACTTGGAATGTCCAAGTGCATGGATCGCTTTCCTGATTTTCAAAAGTTCATTAAAAATATTCTTCAAGAGATATGCAAATATATTCAACGGATTCTTGTTCAGGGCATGCTTGACTATGACTGTGTACAATTTCAAGACATTCCAAGATACTTTTGGGGTCTTTTTTGACGAAAAAGTTAAGTCACTGCCTAAGTGCATGGATCGCTTTCCTGATTTTCAGAAATTCTTTAAAAATATTCCTTAAACGATATGCAAATATTTTCAACGGATTCTTGTTCAGGGCGTCGTTGACTATGACTGAGTACAATTTCAAGACATTCCAACATACTTGGAATGTCCAAGTGCATGGATCGCTTTCCTGATTTTCAAAAGTTCATTAAAAATATTCTTCAAGAGATATGCAAATATATTCAACGGATTCTTGTTCAGGGCATGCTTGACTATGACTGTGTACAATTTCAAGACATTCCAAGATACTTTTGGGGTCTTTTTTGAATAAAAAGTTAAGTCACTGCCTAAGTGCACAGACTTTCCTCATTTTCAAAAATTCATTAAAAATATTCCTTAAGAGATATGCAAATATTTTCAATTGATTCTTGTTCAGGGCGTCGTTGACTATGACTGAGTACAATTTCAAGACATTCCAACATACTTGGAATGTCCAAGTGCATGGATCGCTTTCCTGATTTTCAAAAGTTCATTAAAAATATTCTTCAAGAGATATGCAAATATATTCAACGGATTCTTGTTCAGGGCATGCTTGACTATGACTGTGTACAATTTCAAGACATTCCAAGATACCTTTGGGGTCTTTTTTGAATAAAAAGTTAAGTCACTGCCTAAGTGCACAGACTTTCATCATTTTCAAAAATTCATTAAAAATATTCCTTAAGAGATATGCAAATATTTTCAATGGATTCTTGTTCAGGGCGTCGTTGACTATGACCGAGTACAATTTCAAGACATTCCAACATACTTGGAATGTCCAAGTGCATGGATCGCTTTCCGGATTTTCAAAAATTCATTAAAAATATTCTTCAAGAGATATGCAAATATATTCAACGGATTCTTGTTCAGGGCATTCTTGACTATGACTGTGTACAATTTCAAGACATTCCAAGATACTTTTGGGGTCTTTTTTGACGAAAAAGTTAAGTCACTGCCTAAGTGCATGGATCGCTTTCCTGATTTTCAGAAATTCTTTAAAAATATTCCTTAAACGATATGCAAATATTTTCAACGGATTCTTGTTCAGGGCGTCGTTGACTATGACTGAGTACAATTTCAAGACATTCCAACATACTTGGAATGTCCACGTGCATGGATCGCTTTCCTGATTTTCAAAAGTTCATTAAAAATATTCTTCAAGAGATATGCAAATATATTCAACGGATTCTTGTTCAGGGCATGCTTGACTATGACTGTGTACAATTTCAAGACATTCCAAGATACTTTTGGGGTCTTTTTTGACGAAAAAGTTAAGTCACTGCCTAAGTGCATGGATCGCTTTCCTGATTTTCAAAAATTCATTAAAAATATTCCTTAAGCGATATGCAAATATTTTCAACGGATTCTTGTTCAGGGCGTCGTTGACTATGACTGAGTACAATTTCAAGACATTCCAACATACTTGGAATGTCCAAGTGCATGGATCGCTTTCCGGATTTTCAAAAATTCATTAAAAATATTCTTCAAGAGATATGCAAATATATTCAACGGATTCTTATTCAGGGCATGCTTGACTATGACTGTGTACAATTTCAAGACATTCCAATTTACTTTTGGGGTTTTTTTTGAAAAAAAAGTCAAGTCACTAAGTGCATCAGGGCAAATGGATCGTTTCCTTCGTCTCACCTGATATCCTGCTGTGTGATCCACGGTGTCCAAACGTTTGTTTCCAGCGACTGGACGACATGGATGAACTCCTGCAGCTTTAATTCTTTAAAAACAACCCAAAAACATCAAAAGTTAAGTCACTGCCTAAGTGCATGGATCGTTTTCCTGATTTTCAAAAATTCATTAAAAATATTCCTCAAGAGATATGCAAATATATTCAATGGATTCTTGTTCAGGGCATGCTTGACTATGACTGTGTACAATTTCAAGACATTCCAAGATACCTTTGGGGTCTTTTTTGAATAAAAAGTTAAGTCACTGCCTAAGTGCACAGACTTTCATCATTTTCAAAAATTCATTAAAAATATTCCTTAAGAGATATGCAAATATTTTCAATGGATTCTTGTTCAGGGCGTCGTTGACTATGACCGAGTACAATTTCAAGACATTCCAACATACTTGGAATGTCCAAGTGCATGGATCGCTTTCCGGATTTTCAAAAGTTCATTAAAAATATTCTTCAAGAGATATGCAAATATATTCAACGGATTCTTGTTCAGGGCATGCTTGACTATGACTGTGTACAATTTCAAGACATTCCAAGATACTTTTGGGGTCTTTTTTGAATAAAAAGTTAAGTCACTGCCTAAGTGCACAGACTTTCCTCATTTTCAAAAATTCATTAAAAATATTCCTTAAGAGATATGCAAATATTTTCAATTGATTCTTGTTCAGGGCGTCGTTGACTATGACTGAGTACAATTTCAAGACATTCCAACATACTTGGAATGTCCAAGTGCATGGATCGCTTTTCGGATTTTCAAAAATTCATTAAAAATATTATTCAAGAGATATGCAAATATATTCAACATATTCTTGTTCAGGGCATGCTTGACTATGACTGTGTACAATTTCAAGACATTCCAAGATACTTTTGGAGTCTTTTTTGACAAAAAAGTTTAGTCACTGCCTAAGTGCATGGATCGCTTTCCTGATTTTCAGAAATTCTTTAAAAATATTCCTTAAACGATATGCAAATATTTTCAACGGATTCTTGTTCAGGGCGTCGTTGACTATGACTGAGTACAATTTCAAGACATTCCAACATACTTGCAATGTCCAAGTGCATGGATCGCTTTCCTGATTTTCAAAAGTTCATTAAAAATATTCTTCAAGAGATATGCAAATATATTCAACGGATTCTTGTTCAGGGCATGCTTGACTATGACTGTGTACAATTTCAAGACATTCCAAGATACCTTTGGGGTCTTTTTTGAATAAAAAGTTAAGTCACTGCCTAAGTGCATGGATCGCTTTCCTGATTTTTAAAAATTCATTAAAAATATTCCTTAAGCGATATGCAAATATTTTCAACGGATTCTTGTTCAGGGCGTCGTTGACTATGACCGAGTACAATTTCAAGACATTCCAACATACTTTGAATGTCCAAGTACATGGATCGCTTTCCTGATTTTCAAAAGTTCATTAAAAATATTCTTCAAGAGATATGCAAATATATTCAACGGATTCTTGTTCAGGGCATGCTTGACTATGACTGTGTACAATTTCAAGACATTCCAAGATACTTTTGGGGTCTTTTTTGAATGAAAAGTTAAGTCACTGGCTTAGTGCACAGACTTTCCTCATTTTCAAAAATTCATTAAAAATATTCCTTAAGAGATATGCAAATATTTTCAATTGATTCTTGTTCAGAGCGTCGTTGACTATGACTGAGTACAATTTCAAGACATTCCAACATACTTGGAATGTCCAAGTGCATGGATCGCTTTTCGGATTTTCAAAAATTCATTAAAAATATTCTACAAGAGATATGCAAATATATTCAACGGATTCTTGTTCAGGGCATGCTTGACTATGACTGTGTACAATTTCAAGACATTCCAAGATACTTTTGGGGTCTTTTTTGACGAAAAAGTTAAGTCACTGCCTAAGTGCATGGATCGCTTTCCTGATTTTCAAAAATTCATTAAAAATATTCCTTAAGCGATATGCAAATATTTTCAACGGATTCTTGTTCAGGGCGTCGTTGACTATGACTGAGTACAATTTCAAGACATTCCAACATACTTGGAATGTCCAAGTGCATGGATCGCTTTCCTGATTTTCAAAAGTTCATTAAAAATATTCTTCAAGAGATATGCAAATATATTCAACGGATTCTTGTTCAGGGCATGCTTGACTATGACTGTGTACAATTTCAAGACATTCCAAGATACTTTTGGGGTCTTTTTTGACGAAAAAGTTAAGTCACTGCCTAAGTGCATGGATCGCTTTCCTGATTTTCAGAAATTCTTTAAAAATATTCCTTAAACGATATGCAAATATTTTCAACGGATTCTTGTTCAGGGCGTCGTTGACTATGACTGAGTACAATTTCAAGACATTCCAACATACTTGGAATGTCCAAGTGCATGGATCGCTTTCCTGATTTTCAAAAGTTCATTAAAAATATTCTTCAAGAGATATGCAAATATATTCAACGGATTCTTGTTCAGGGCATGCTTGACTATGACTGTGTACAATTTCAAGACATTCCAAGATACTTTTGGGGTCTTTTTTGAATAAAAAGTTAAGTCACTGCCTAAGTGCACAGACTTTCCTCATTTTCAAAAATTCATTAAAAATATTCCTTAAGAGATATGCAAATATTTTCAATTGATTCTTGTTCAGGGCGTCGTTGACTATGACTGAGTACAATTTCAAGACATTCCAACATACTTGGAATGTCCAAGTGCATGGATCGCTTTCCTGATTTTCAAAAGTTCATTAAAAATATTCTTCAAGAGATATGCAAATATATTCAACGGATTCTTGTTCAGGGCATGCTTGACTATGACTGTGTACAATTTCAAGACATTCCAAGATACCTTTGGGGTCTTTTTTGAATAAAAAGTTAAGTCACTGCCTAAGTGCACAGACTTTCATCATTTTCAAAAATTCATTAAAAATATTCCTTAAGAGATATGCAAATATTTTCAATGGATTCTTGTTCAGGGCGTCGTTGACTATGACCGAGTACAATTTCAAGACATTCCAACATACTTGGAATGTCCAAGTGCATGGATCGCTTTCCGGATTTTCAAAAATTCATTAAAAATATTCTTCAAGAGATATGCAAATATATTCAACGGATTCTTGTTCAGGGCATTCTTGACTATGACTGTGTACAATTTCAAGACATTCCAAGATACTTTTGGGGTCTTTTTTGACGAAAAAGTTAAGTCACTGCCTAAGTGCATGGATCGCTTTCCTGATTTTCAGAAATTCTTTAAAAATATTCCTTAAACGATATGCAAATATTTTCAACGGATTCTTGTTCAGGGCGTCGTTGACTATGACTGAGTACAATTTCAAGACATTCCAACATACTTGGAATGTCCACGTGCATGGATCGCTTTCCTGATTTTCAAAAGTTCATTAAAAATATTCTTCAAGAGATATGCAAATATATTCAACGGATTCTTGTTCAGGGCATGCTTGACTATGACTGTGTACAATTTCAAGACATTCCAAGATACTTTTGGGGTCTTTTTTGAATAAAAAGTTAAGTCACTGCCTAAGTGCACAGACTTTCCTCATTTTCAAAAATTCATTAAAAATATTCCTTAAGAGATATGCAAATATTTTCAATTGATTCTTGTTCAGGGCGTCGTTGACTATGACTGAGTACAATTTCAAGACATTCCAACATACTTGGAATGTCCAAGTGCATGGATCGCTTTTCGGATTTTCAAAAATTCATTAAAAATATTCTTCAAGAGATATGCAAATATATTCAACGGATTCTTGTTCAGGGCATGCTTGACTATGACTGTGTACAATTTCAAGACATTCCAAGATACTTTTGGGGTCTTTTTTGACAAAAAAGTTAAGTCACTGCCTAAGTGCATGGATCGCTTTCCTGATTTTCAGAAATTCATTAAAAATATTCCTTAAGCGATATGCAAATATTTTCAATTGATTCTTGTTCAGGGCGTCGTTGACTATGACTGAGTACAATTTCAAGACATTCCAACATACTTGGAATGTCCAAGTGCATGGATCGCTTTCCTGATTTTCAAAAGTTCATTAAAAATATTCTTCAAGAGATATGCAAATATATTCAACGGATTCTTGTTCAGGGCATGCTTGACTATGACTGTGTACAATTTCAAGACATTCCAAGATACCTTTGGGGTCTTTTTTGAATAAAAAGTTAAGTCACTGCCTAAGTGCACAGACTTTCATCATTTTCAAAAATTCATTAAAAATATTCCTTAAGAGATATGCAAATATTTTCAATGGATTCTTGTTCAGGGCGTCGTTGACTATGACCGAGTACAATTTCAAGACATTCCAACATACTTGGAATGTCCAAGTGCATGGATCGCTTTCCGGATTTTCAAAAATTCATTAAAAATATTCTTCAAGAGATATGCAAATATATTCAACGGATTCTTGTTCAGGGCATACTTGACTATGACTGTGTACAATTTCAAGACATTCCAAGATACTTTTGGGGTCTTTTTTGACGAAAAAGTTAAGTCACTGCCTAAGTGCACAGACTTTCCTCATTTTCAAAAAATTCATTAAAAATATTCCTTAAGAGATATGCAAATATTTTCAATTGATTCTTGTTCAGGGCGTCGTTGACTATGACTGAGTACAATTTCAAGACATTCCAACATACTTGGAATGTCCAAGTGCATGGATCGCTTTTCGGATTTTCAAAAATTCATTAAAAATATTCTTCAAGAGATATGCAAATATATTCAACGGATTCTTGTTCAGGGCATGCTTGACTATGACTGTGTACAATTTCAAGACATTCCAAGATACTTTTGGGGTCTTTTTTGACAAAAAAGTTAAGTCACTGCCTAAGTGCATGGATCGCTTTCCTGATTTTCAAAAATTCATAAAAAATATTCCTTAAGCGATATGCAAATATTTTCAACGGATTCTTGTTCAGGGCGTCGTTGACTATGACTGAGTACAATTTCAAGACATTCCAACATACTTGGAATGTCCAAGTGCATGGATCGCTTTCCTGATTTTCAAAAGTTCATTAAAAATATTCTTCAAGAGATATGCAAATATATTCAACGGATTCTTGTTCAGGGCATGCTTGACTATGACTGTGTACAATTTCAAGACATTCCAAGATACCTTTGGGGTCTTTTTTGAATAAAAAGTTAAGTCACTGCCTAAGTGCACAGACTTTCATCATTTTCAAAAATTCATTAAAAATATTCCTTAAGAGATATGCAAATATTTTCAATGGATTCTTGTTCAAGGCGTCGTTGACTATGACCGAGTACAATTTCAAGACATTCCAACATACTTGGAATGTCCAAGTGCATGGATCGCTTTCCGGATTTTCAAAAATTCATTAAAAATATTCTTCAAGAGATATGCAAATATATTCAACGGATTCTTGTTCAGGGCATGCTTGACTATGACTGTGTACAATTTCAAGACATTCCAAGATACTTTTGGGGTCTTTTTTGACGAAAAAGTTAAGTCACTGCCTAAGTGCATGGATCGCTTTCCTGATTTTCAAAAATTCATTTAAAATATTCCTTAAGCGATATGCAAATATTTTCAACGGATTCTTGTTCAGGGCGTCGTCGACTATGACTGAGTACAATTTCAAGACATTCCAACATACTTGGAATGTCCAAGTGCATGGATCGCTTTCCTGATTTTCAAAAGTTCATTAAAAATATTCTTCAAGAGATATGCAAATATATTCAACGGATTCTTGTTCAGGGCATGCTTGACTATGACTGTGTACAATTTCAAGACATTCCAAGATACTTTTGGGGTCTTTTTTGAATAAAAAGTTAAGTCACTGCCTAAGTGCACAGACTTTCATCATTTTCAAAAATTCATTAAAAATATTCCTTAAGAGATATGCAAATATTTTCAATTGATTCTTGTTCAGGGCGTCGTTGACTATGACTGAGTACAATTTCAAGACATTCCAACATACTTGGAATGTCCAAGTGCATGGATCGCTTTTCGGATTTTCAAAAATTCATTAAAAATATTCTTCAAGAGATATGCAAATATATTCAACGGATTCTTGTTCAGGGCATGCTTGACTATGACTGTGTACAATTTCAAGACATTCCAAGATACTTTTGGGGTCTTTTTTGACAAAAAAGTTAAGTCACTGCCTAAGTGCATGGATCGCTTTCCTGATTTTCAAAAATTCATTAAAAATATTCCTTAAGCTATATGCAAATATTTTCAACGGATTCTTGTTCAGGGCGTCGTTGACTATGACTGAGTACAATTTCAAGACATTCCAACATACTTGGAATGTCCAAGTGCATGGATCGCTTTCCTGATTTTCAAAAGTTCATTAAAAATATTCTTCAAGAGATATGCAAATATATTCAACGGATTCTTGTTCAGGGCATGCTTGACTATGACTGTGTACAATTTCAAGACATTCCAAGATACTTTTGGGGTCTTTTTTGAATAAAAAGTTAAGTCACTGCCTAAGTGCACAGACTTTCCTCATTTTCAAAAATTCATTAAAAATATTCCTTAAGAGATATGCAAATATTTTCAATTGATTCTTGTTCAGGGCGTCGTCGACTATGACTGAGTACAATTTCAAGACATTCCAACATACTTGGAATGTCCAAGTGCATGGATTGCTTTTCGGATTTTCAAAAATTCATTAAAAATATTCTTCAAGAGATATGCAAATATATTCAACGGATTCTTGTTCAGGGCATGCTTGACTATGACTGTGTACAATTTCAAGACATTCCAAGATACTTTTGGGGTCTTTTTTGACGAAAAAGTTAAGTCACTGCCTAAGTGCATGGATCGCTTTCCTGATTTTCAAAAATTCATTAAAAATATTCCTTAAGCGATATGCAAATATTTTCAACGGATTCTTGTTCAGGGCGTCGTTGACTATGACTGAGTACAATTTCAAGACATTCCAACATACTTGGAATGTCCAAGTGCATGGATCGCTTTCCGGATTTTCAAAAATTCATTAAAAATATTCTTCAAGAGATATGCAAATATATTCAACGGATTCTTATTCAGGGCATGCTTGACTATGACTGTGTACAATTTCAAGACATTCCAATTTACTTTTGGGGTTTTTTTTGAAAAAAAAGTCAAGTCACTAAGTGCATCAGGGCAAATGGATCGTTTCCTTCGTCTCACCTGATATCCTGCTGTGTGATCCACGGTGTCCAAACGTTTGTTTCCAGCGACTGGGCGACATGGATGAACTCCTGCAGCTTTAATGCTTAAAAAAAAAAACCAAAAACATCAAAAGTTAAGTCACTGCCTAAGTGCATGGATCGCTTTCCTAATTTTCAAAAATTCATTAAAAATATTCCTTAAGAGATATGCAAATATTTTCAATTGATTCTTGTTCAGGGCGTCGTTGACTATGACTGAGTACAATTTCAAGACATTCCAACATACTTGGAATGTCCAAGTGCATGGATCGCTTTTCGGATTTTCAAAAATTCATTAAAAATATTCTTCAAGAGATATGCAAATATATTCAACGGATTCTTGTTCAGGGCATGCTTGACTATGACTGTGTACAATTTCAAGACATTCCAGGATACTTTTGGGGTCTTTTTTGAATAAAAAGTTAAGTCACTGCCTAAGTGCATGGATCGCTTTCCTGATTTTCAAAAATTCATTAAAAATATTCCTTAAGCGATATGCAAATATTTTCAACGGATTCTTGTTCAGGGCGTCGTTGACTATGACTGAGTACAATTTCAAAACATTCCAACATACTTGGAATGTCCAAGTGCATGGATCGCTTTCCTGATTTTCAAAAGTTCATTAAAAATATTCTTCAAGAGATATGCAAATATATTCAACGGATTCCTGTTCAGGGCATGCTTGACTATGACTGTGTACAATTTCAAGACATTCCAAGATACTTTTGGGGTCTTTTTTGAATAAAAAGTTAAGTCACTGCCTAAGTGCACAGACTTTCCTCATTTTCAAAAATTCATTAAAAATATTCCTTAAGAGATATGCAAATATTTTCAATTGATTCTTGTTCAGGGCGTCGTTGACTATGACTGAGTACAATTTAAAGACATTCCAACATACTTGGAATGTCCAAGTGCATGGATCGCTTTTCGGATTTTCAAAAATTCATTAAAAATATTCTTCAAGAGATATGCAAATATATTCAACGGATTCTTGTTCAGGGCATGCTTGACTATGACTGTGTACAATTTCAAGACATTCCAAGATACTTTTGGGGTCTTTTTTGACAAAAAAGTTAAGTCACTGCCTAAGTGCATGGATCGCTTTCCTGATTTTCAAAAATTCATTAAAAATATTCCTTAAGCGATATGCAAATATTTTCAACGGATTCTTGTTCAGGGCGTCGTTGACTATGACTGAGTACAATTTCAAGACATTCCAACATACTTGGAATGTCCAAGTGCATGGATCGCTTTCCTGATTTTCAAAAGTTCATTAAAAATATTCTTCAAGAGATATGCAAATATATTCAACGGATTCTTGTTCAGGGCATGCTTGACTATGACTGTGTACAACTTCAAGACATTCCAAGATACCTTTGGGGTCTTTTTTGGATAAAAAGTTAAGTCACTGCCTAAGTGCACAGACTTTCATCATTTTCAAAAATTCATTAAAAATATTCCTTAAGAGATATGCAAATATTTTCAATGGATTCTTGTTCAGGGCGTCGTTGACTATGACCGAGTACAATTTCAAGACATTCCAACATACTTGGAATGTCCAAGTGCATGGATCGCTTTTCGGATTTTCAAAAATTCATTAAAAATATTCTTCAAGAGATATGCAAATATATTCAACGGATTCTTGTTCAGGGCATGCTTGACTATGACTGTGTACAATTTCAAGACATTCCAAGATACTTTTGGGGTCTTTTTTGACGAAAAAGTTAAGTCACTGCCTAAGTGCATGGATCGCTTTCCTGATTTTCAGAAATTCTTTAAAAATATTCCTTAAACGATATGCAAATATTTTCAACGGATTCTTGTTCAGGGCGTCGTTGACTATGACTGAGTACAATTTCAAGACATTCCAACATACTTGGAATGTCCAAGTGCATGGATCGCTTTCCTGATTTTCAAAAGTTCATTAAAAATATTCTTCAAGAGATATGCAAATATATTCAACGGATTCTTGTTCAGGGCATGCTTGACTATGACTGTGTACAATTTCAAGACATTCCAGGATACTTTTGGGGTCTTTTTTGAATAAAAAGTTAAGTCACTGCGTAAGTGCACAGACTTTCCTCATTTTCAAAAATTCATTAAAAATATTCCTTAAGAGATATGCAAATATTTTCAATTGATTCTTGTTCAGGGCGTCGTTGACTATGACTGAGTACAATTTCAAGACATTCCAACATACTTGGAATGTCCAAGTGCATGGATCGCTTTTCGGATTTTCAAAAATTCATTAAAAATATTCTTCAAGAGATATGCAAATATATTCAACGGATTCTTGTTCAGGGCATGCTTGACTATGACTGTGTACAATTTCAAGACATTCCAAGATACTTTTGGGGTCTTTTTTGACAAAAAAGTTAAGTCACTGCCTAAGTGCATGGATCGCTTTTCTGATTTTCAAAAATTCATTAAAAATATTCCTTAAGCGATATGCAAATATTTTCAACGGATTCTTGTTCAGGGCGTCGTTGACTATGACTGAGTACAATTTCAAAACATTCCAACATACTTGGAATGTCCAAGTGCATGGATCGCTTTCCTGATTTTCAAAAGTTCATTAAAAATATTCTTCAAGAGATATGCAAATATATTCAACGGATTCTTGTTCAGGGCATGCTTGACTATGACTGTGTACAATTTCAAGACATTCCAAGATACTTTTGGGGTCTTTTTTGAATAAAAAGTTAAGTCACTGCCTAAGTGCACAGACTTTCCTCATTTTCAAAAATTCATTAAAAATATTCCTTAAGAGATATGCAAATATTTTCAATGGATTCTTGTTCAGGGCGTTGTTGACTATGACTGAGTACAATTTCAAGACATTCCAACATACTTGGAATGTCCAAGTGCATGGATCGCTTTCCGGATTTTCAAAAATTCATTTAAAATATTCTTCAAGAGATATGCAAATATATTCAACGGATTCTTGTTCAGGGCATGCTTGACTATGACTGTGTACAATTTCAAGACATTCCAAGATACTTTTGGGGTCTTTTTTGACGAAAAAGTTAAGTCACTGCCTAAGTGCATGGATCGCTTTCCTGATTTTCAGAAATTCTTTAAAAATATTCCTTAAACGATATGCAAATATTTTCAACAGATTCTTGTTCAGGGCGTCGTTGACTATGACTGAGTACAATTTCAAGACATTCCAACATACTTGGAATGTCCAAGTGCATGGATCGCTTTCCTGATTTTCAAAAGTTCATTAAAAATATTCTTCAAGAGATATGCAAATATATTCAACGGATTCTTGTTCAGGGCATGCTTGACTATGACTGTGTACAATTTCAAGACATTCCAAGATACTTTTGGGGTCTTTTTTGAATAAAAAGTTAAGTCACTGCCTAAGTGCACAGACTTTCCTCATTTTCAAAAATACATTAAAAATATTCCTTAAGAGATATGCAAATATTTTCAATTGATTCTTGTTCAGGGCGTCGTTGACTATGACTGAGTACAATTTAAAGACATTCCAACATACTTGGAATGTCCAAGTGCATGGATCGCTTTTCGGATTTTCAAAAATTCATTAAAAATATTCTTCAAGAGATATGCAAATATATTCAACGGATTCTTGTTCAGGGCATGCTTGACTATGACTGTGTACAATTTCAAGACATTCCAGGATACTTTTGGGGTCTTTTTTGAATAAAAAGTTAAGTCACTGCCTAAGTGCATGGATCGCTTTCCTGATTTTCAAAAATTCATTAAAAATATTCCTTAAGCGATATGCAAATATTTTCAACGGATTCTTGTTCAGGGCGTCGTTGACTATGACTGAGTACAATTTCAAAACATTCCAACATACTTGGAATGGCCAAGTGCATGGATCGCTTTCCTGATTTTCAAAAGTTCATTAAAAATATTCTTCAAGAGATATGCAAATATATTCAACGGATTCTTGTTCAGGGCATGCTTGACTATGACTGTGTACAATTTCAAGACATTCCAAGATACTTTTGGGGTCTTTTTTGAATAAAAAGTTAAGTCACTGCCTAAGTGCACAGACTTTCCTCATTTTCAAAAATTCATTAAAAATATTCCTTAAGAGATATGCAAATATTTTCAATTGATTCTTGTTCAGGGCGTCGTTGACTATGACTGAGTACAATTTAAAGACATTCCAACATACTTGGAATGTCCAAGTGCATGGATCGCTTTTCGGATTTTCAAAAATTCATTAAAAATATTCTTCAAGAGATATGCAAATATATTCAACGGATTCTTGTTCAGGGCATGCTTGACTATGACTGTGTACAATTTCAAGACATTCCAAGATACTTTTGGGGTCTTTTTTGACAAAAAAGTTAAGTCACTGCCTAAGTGCATGGATCGCTTTCCTGATTTTCAAAAATTCATTAAAAATATTCCTTAAGCGATATGCAAATATTTTCAACGGATTCTTGTTCAGGGCGTCGTTGACTATGACTGAGTACAATTTCAAGACATTCCAACATACTTGGAATGTCCAAGTGCATGGATCGCTTTTCGGATTTTCAAAAATTCATTAAAAATATTCTTCAAGAGATATGCAAATATATTCAACGGATTCTTGTTCAGGGCATGCTTGACTATGACTGTGTACAATTTCAAGACATTCCAAGATACTTTTGGGGTCTTTTTTGACGAAAAAGTTAAGTCACTGCCTAAGTGCATGGATCGCTTTCCTGATTTTCAGAAATTCTTTAAAAATATTCCTTAAACGATATGCAAATATTTTCAACGGATTCTTGTTCAGGGCGTCGTTGACTATGACTGAGTACAATTTCAAGACATTCCAACATACTTGGAATGTCCAAGTGCATGGATCGCTTTCCTGATTTTCAAAAGTTCATTAAAAATATTCTTCAAGAGATATGCAAATATATTCAACGGATTCTTGTTCAGGGCATGCTTGACTATGACTGTGTACAATTTCAAGACATTCCAAGATACTTTTGGGGTCTTTTTTGAATAAAAAGTTAAGTCACTGCCTAAGTGCACAGACTTTCCTCATTTTCAAAAATTCATTAAAAATATTCCTTAAGAGATATGCAAATATTTTCAATTGATTCTTGTTCAGGGCGTCGTTGACTATGACTGAGTACAATTTCAAGACATTCCAACATACTTGGAATGTCCAAGTGCATGGATCGCTTTTCGGATTTTCAAAAATTCATTAAAAATATTCTTCAAGAGATATGCAAATATATTCAACGGATTCTTGTTCAGGGCATGCTTGACTATGACTGTGTACAATTTCAAGACATTCCAAGATACTTTTGGGGTCTTTTTTGACAAAAAAGTTAAGTCACTGCCTAAGTGCATGGATCGCTTTTCTGATTTTCAAAAATTCATTAAAAATATTCCTTAAGCGATATGCAAATATTTTCAACGGATTCTTGTTCAGGGCGTCGTTGACTATGACTGAGTACAATTTCAAAACATTCCAACATACTTGGAATGTCCAAGTGCATGGATCGCTTTCCTGATTTTCAAAAGTTCATTAAAAATATTCTTCAAGAGATATGCAAATATATTCAACGGATTCTTGTTCAGGGCATGCTTGACTATGACTGTGTACAATTTCAAGACATTCCAAGATACCTTTGGGGTCTTTTTTGAATAAAAAGTAAAGTCACTGCCTAAGTGCACAGACTTTCCTCATTTTCAAAAATTCATTAAAAATATTCCTTAAGAGATATGCAAATATTTTCAATGGATTCTTGTTCAGGGCGTTGTTGACTATGACTGAGTACAATTTCAAGACATTCCAACATACTTGGAATGTCCAAGTGCATGGATCGCTTTCCGGATTTTCAAAAATTCATTAAAAATATTCTTCAAGAGATATGCAAATATATTCAACGGATTCTTGTTCAGGGCATGCTTGACTATGACTGTGTACAATTTCAAGACATTCCAAGATACTTTTGGGGTCTTTTTTGACGAAAAAGTTAAGTCACTGCCTAAGTGCATGGATCGCTTTCCTGATTTTCAGAAATTCTTTAAAAATATTCCTTAAACGATATGCAAATATTTTCAACGGATTCTTGTTCAGGGCGTCGTTGACTATGACTGAGTACAATTTCAAGACATTCCAACATACTTGGAATGTCCAAGTGCATGGATCGCTTTCCTGATTTTCAAAAGTTCATTAAAAATATTCTTCAAGAGATATGCAAATATATTCAACGGATTCTTGTTCAGGGCATGCTTGACTATGACTGTGTACAATTTCAAGACATTCCAAGATACCTTTGGGGTCTTTTTTGGATAAAAAGTTAAGTCACTGCCTAAGTGCACAGACTTTCATCATTTTCAAAAATTCATTAAAAATATTCCTTAAGAGATATGCAAATATTTTCAATGGATTCTTGTTCAGGGCGTCGTTGACTATGACCGAGTACAATTTCAAGACATTCCAACATACTTGGAATGTCCAAGTGCATGGATCGCTTTTCGGATTTTCAAAAATTCATTAAAAATATTCTTCAAGAGATATGCAAATATATTCAACGGATTCTTGTTCAGGGCATGCTTGACTATGACTGTGTACAATTTCAAGACATTCCAAGATACTTTTGGGGTCTTTTTTGACGAAAAAGTTAAGTCACTGCCTAAGTGCATGGATCGCTTTCCTGATTTTCAGAAATTCTTTAAAAATATTCCTTAAACGATATGCAAATATTTTCAACGGATTCTTGTTCAGGGCGTCGTTGACTATGACTGAGTACAATTTCAAGACATTCCAACATACTTGGAATGTCCAAGTGCATGGATCGCTTTCCTGATTTTCAAAAGTTCATTAAAAATATTCTTCAAGAGATATGCAAATATATTCAACGGATTCTTGTTCAGGGCATGCTTGACTATGACTGTGTACAATTTCAAGACATTCCAGGATACTTTTGGGGTCTTTTTTGACGAAAAAGTTAAGTCACTGCCTAAGTGCACAGACTTTCCTCATTTTCAAAAATTCATTAAAAATATTCCTTAAGAGATATGCAAATATTTTCAATTGATTCTTGTTCAGGGCGTCGTTGACTATGACTGAGTACAATTTCAAGACATTCCAACATACTTGGAATGTCCAAGTGCATGGATCGCTTTTCGGATTTTCAAAAATTCATTAAAAATATTCTTCAAGAGATATGCAAATATATTCAACGGATTCTTGTTCAGGGCATGCTTGACTATGACTGTGTACAATTTCAAGACATTCCAAGATACTTTTGGGGTCTTTTTTGACAAAAAAGTTAAGTCACTGCCTAAGTGCATGAATCGCTTTCCTGATTTTCAAAAATTCATTAAAAATATTCCTTAAGCGATATGCAAATATTTTCAACGGATTCTTGTTCAGGGCGTCGTTGACTATGACTGAGTACAATTTCAAGACATTCCAACATACTTGGAATGTCCAAGTGCATGGATCGCTTTTCGGATTTTCAAAAATTCATTAAAAATATTCTTCAAGAGATATGCAAATATATTCAACGGATTCTTGTTCAGGGCATGCTTGACTATGACTGTGTACAATTTCAAGACATTCCAAGATACTTTTGGGGTCTTTTTTGACAAAAAAGTTAAGTCACTGCCTAAGTGCATGAATCGCTTTCCTGATTTTCAAAAATTCATTAAAAATATTCCTTAAGCGATATGCAAATATTTTCAACGGATTCTTGTTCAGGGCGTCGTTGACTATGACTGAGTACAATTTCAAGACATTCCAACATACTTGGAATGTCCAAGTGCATGGATCGCTTTTCGGATTTTCAAAAATTCATTAAAAATATTCTTCAAGAGATATGCAAATATATTCAACGGATTCTTGTTCAGGGCATGCTTGACTATGACTGTGTACAATTTCAAGACATTCCAAGATACTTTTGGGGTCTTTTTTGACGAAAAAGTTAAGTCACTGCCTAAGTGCATGGATCGCTTTCCTGATTTTCAAAAATTCATTAAAAATATTCCTTAAGCGATATGCAAATATTTTCAACGGATTCTTGTTCAGGGCGTCGTTGACTATGACTGAGTACAATTTCAAGACATTTCAACATACTTGGAATGTCCAAGTGCATGGATCGCTTTCCTGATTTTCAAAAGTTCATTAAAAATATTCTTCAAGAGATATGCAAATATATTCAACGGATTCTTGTTCAGGGCATGCTTGACTATGACTGTGTACAATTTCAAGACATTCCAAGATACTTTTGGGGTCTTTTTTGAATAAAAAGTTAAGTCACTGCCTAAGTGCACAGACTTTCATCATTTTCAAAAATTCATTAAAAATATTCCTTAAGAGATATGCAAATATTTTCAATGGATTCTTGTTCAGGGCGTCGTTGACTATGATCGAGTACAATTTCAAGACTTTCCAACATACTTGGAATGTCCAAGTGCATGGATCGCTTTCCGGATTTTCAAAAATTCATTAAAAATATTCTTCAAGAGATATGCAAATATATTCAACGGATTCTTTTTCAGGGCATGCTTGACTATGACTGTGTACAATTTCAAGACATTCCAAGATACTTTTGGGGTCTTTTTTGACGAAAAAGTTAAGTCACTGCCTAAGTGCATGGATCGCTTTCCTGATTTTCAGAAATTCTTTAAAAATATTCCTTAAACGAAATGCAAATATTTTCAACGGATTCTTGTTCAGGGCGTCGTTGACTATGACTGAGTACAATTTCAAGACATTCCAACATACTTGGAATGTCCAAGTGCATGGATCGCTTTCCTGATTTTCAAAAGTTCATTAAAAATATTCTTCAAGAGATATGCAAATATATTCAACGGATTCTTGTTCAGGGCATGCTTGACTATGACTGTGTACAATTTCAAGACATTCCAAGATACCTTTGGGGTCTTTTTTGGATAAAAAGTTAAGTCACTGCCTAAGTGCACAGACTTTCATCATTTTCAAAAATTCATTAAAAATATTCCTTAAGAGATATGCAAATATTTTCAATGGATTCTTGTTCAGGGCGTCGTTGACTATGACCGAGTACAATTTCAAGACATTCCAACATACTTGGAATGTCCAAGTGCATGGATCGCTTTTCGGATTTTCAAAAATTCATTAAAAATATTCTTCAAGAGATATGCAAATATATTCAACGGATTCTTGTTCAGGGCATGCTTGACTATGACTGTGTACAATTTCAAGACATTCCAAGATACTTTTGGGGTCTTTTTTGACAAAAAAGTTAAGTCACTGCCTAAGTGCATGGATCGCTTTTCTGATTTTCAAAAATTCATTAAAAATATTCCTTAAGCGATATGCAAATATTTTCAACGGATTCTTGTTCAGGGCGTCGTTGACTATGACTGAGTACAATTTCAAAACATTCCAACATACTTGGAATTTCCAAGTGCATGGATCGCTTTCCTGATTTTCAAAAGTTCATTAAAAATATTCTTCAAGAGATATGCAAATATATTCAACGGATTCTTGTTCAGGGCATGCTTGACTATGACTGTGTACAATTTCAAGACATTCCAAGATACCTTTGGGGTCTTTTTTGAATAAAAAGTAAAGTCACTGCCTAAGTGCACAGACTTTCCTCATTTTCAAAAATTCATTAAAAATATTCCTTAAGAGATATGCAAATATTTTCAATGGATTCTTGTTCAGGGCGTTGTTGACTATGACTGAGTACAATTTCAAGACATTCCAACATACTTGGAATGTCCAAGTGCATGGATCGCTTTCCGGATTTTCAAAAATTCATTAAAAATATTCTTCAAGAGATATGCAAATATATTCAACGGATTCTTGTTCAGGGCATGCTTGACTATGACTGTGTACAATTTCAAGACATTCCAAGATACTTTTGGGGTCTTTTTTGACGAAAAAGTTAAGTCACTGCCTAAGTGCATGGATCGCTTTCCTGATTTTCAGAAATTCTTTAAAAATATTCCTTAAACGATATGCAAATATTTTCAACGGATTCTTGTTCAGGGCGTCGTTGACTATGACTGAGTACAATTTCAAGACATTCCAACATACTTGGAATGTCCAAGTGCATGGATCGCTTTCCTGATTTTCAAAAGTTCATTAAAAATATTCTTCAAGAGATATGCAAATATATTCAACGGATTCTTGTTCAGGGCATGCTTGACTATGACTGTGTACAATTTCAAGACATTCCAGGATACTTTTGGGGTCTTTTTTGAATAAAAAGTTAAGTCACTGCCTAAGTGCATGGATCGCTTTCCTGATTTTCAAAAATTCATTAAAAATATTCCTTAAGCGATATGCAAATATTTTCAACGGATTCTTGTTCAGGGCGTCGTTGACTATGACTGAGTACAATTTCAAGACATTTCAACATACTTGGAATGTCCAAGTGCATGGATCGCTTTCCTGATTTTCAAAAGTTCATTAAAAATATTCTTCAAGAGATATGCAAATATATTCAACGGATTCTTGTTCAGGGCATGCTTGACTATGACTGTGTACAATTTCAAGACATTCCAAGATACTTTTGGGGTCTTTTTTGAATAAAAAGTTAAGTCACTGCCTAAGTGCACAGACTTTCATCATTTTCAAAAATTCATTAAAAATATTCCTTAAGAGATATGCAAATATTTTCAATTGATTCTTGTTCAGGGCGTCGTTGACTATGACCGAGTACAATTTCAAGACTTTCCAACATACTTGGAATGTCCAAGTGCATGGATCGCTTTCCGGATTTTCAAAAATTCATTAAAAATATTCTTCAAGAGATATGCAAATATATTCAACGGATTCTTGTTCAGGGCATGCTTGACTATGACTGTGTACAATTTCAAGACATTCCAAGATACTTTTGGGGTCTTTTTTGACGAAAAAGTTAAGTCACTGCCTAAGTGCATGGATCGCTTTCCTGATTTTCAGAAATTCTTTAAAAATATTCCTTAAACGATATGCAAATATTTTCAACGGATTCTTGTTCAGGGCGTCGTTGACTATGACTGAGTACAATTTCAAGACATTCCAACATACTTGGAATGTCCAAGTGCATGGATCGCTTTCCTGATTTTCAAAAGTTCATTAAAAATATTCTTCAAGAGATATGCAAATATATTCAACGGATTCTTGTTCAGGGCATGCTTGACTATGACTGTGTACAATTTCAAGACATTCCAAGATACCTTTGGGGTCTTTTTTGGATAAAAAGTTAAGTCACTGCCTAAGTGCACAGACTTTCATCATTTTCAAAAATTCATTAAAAATATTCCTTAAGAGATATGCAAATATTTTCAATGGATTCTTGTTCAGGGCGTCGTTGACTATGACCGAGTACAATTTCAAGACATTCCAACATACTTGGAATGTCCAAGTGCATGGATCGCTTTTCGGATTTTCAAAAATTCATTAAAAATATTCTTCAAGAGATATGCAAATATATTCAACGGATTCTTGTTCAGGGCATGCTTGACTATGACTGTGTACAATTTCAAGACATTCCAAGATACTTTTGGGGTCTTTTTTGACGAAAAAGTTAAGTCACTGCCTAAGTGCATGGATCGCTTTCCTGATTTTCAGAAATTCTTTAAAAATATTCCTTAAACGATATGCAAATATTTTCAACGGATTCTTGTTCAGGGCGTCGTTGACTATGACTGAGTACAATTTCAAGACATTCCAACATACTTGGAATGTCCAAGTGCATGGATCGCTTTCCTGATTTTCAAAAGTTCATTAAAAATATTCTTCAAGAGATATGCAAATATATTCAACGGATTCTTGTTCAGGGCATGCTTGACTATGACTGTGTACAATTTCAAGACATTCCAGGATACTTTTGGGGTCTTTTTTGAATAAAAAGTTAAGTCACTGCCTAAGTGCACAGACTTTCCTCATTTTCAAAAATTCATTAAAAATATTCCTTAAGAGATATGCAAATATTTTCAATTGATTCTTGTTCAGGGCGTCGTTGACTATGACTGAGTACAATTTCAAGACATTCCAACATACTTGGAATGTCCAAGTGCATGGATCGCTTTTCGGATTTTCAAAAATTCATTAAAAATATTCTTCAAGAGATATGCAAATATATTCAACGGATTCTTGTTCAGGGCATGCTTGACTATGACTGTGTACAATTTCAAGACATTCCAAGATACTTTTGGGGTCTTTTTTGACAAAAAAGTTAAGTCACTGCCTAAGTGCATGAATCGCTTTCCTGATTTTCAAAAATTCATTAAAAATATTCCTTAAGCGATATGCAAATATTTTCAACGGATTCTTGTTCAGGGCGTCGTTGACTATGACTGAGTACAATTTCAAGACATTCCAACATACTTGGAATGTCCAAGTGCATGGATCGCTTTTCGGATTTTCAAAAATTCATTAAAAATATTCTTCAAGAGATATGCAAATATATTCAACGGATTCTTGTTCAGGGCATGCTTGACTATGACTGTGTACAATTTCAAGACATTCCAAGATACTTTTGGGGTCTTTTTTGACAAAAAAGTTAAGTCACTGCCTAAGTGCATGGATCGCTTTCCTGATTTTCAAAAATTCATTAAAAATATTCCTTAAGCGATATGCAAATATTTTCAACGGATTCTTGTTCAGGGCGTCGTTGACTATGACTGAGTACAATTTCAAGACATTTCAACATACTTGGAATGTCCAAGTGCATGGATCGCTTTCCTGATTTTCAAAAGTTCATTAAAAATATTCTTCAAGAGATATGCAAATATATTCAACGGATTCTTGTTCAGGGCATGCTTGACTATGACTGTGTACAATTTCAAGACATTCCAAGATACTTTTGGGGTCTTTTTTGAATAAAAAGTTAAGTCACTGCCTAAGTGCACAGACTTTCATCATTTTCAAAAATTCATTAAAAATATTCCTTAAGAGATATGCAAATATTTTCAATGGATTCTTGTTCAGGGCGTCGTTGACTATGATCGAGTACAATTTCAAGACTTTCCAACATACTTGGAATGTCCAAGTGCATGGATCGCTTTCCGGATTTTCAAAAATTCATTAAAAATATTCTTCAAGAGATATGCAAATATATTCAACGGATTCTTTTTCAGGGCATGCTTGACTATGACTGTGTACAATTTCAAGACATTCCAAGATACTTTTGGGGTCTTTTTTGACGAAAAAGTTAAGTCACTGCCTAAGTGCATGGATCGCTTTCCTGATTTTCAGAAATTCTTTAAAAATATTCCTTAAACGATATGCAAATATTTTCAACGGATTCTTGTTCAGGGCGTCGTTGACTATGACTGAGTACAATTTCAAGACATTCCAACATACTTGGAATGTCCAAGTGCATGGATCGCTTTCCTGATTTTCAAAAGTTCATTAAAAATATTCTTCAAGAGATATGCAAATATATTCAACGGATTCTTGTTCAGGGCATGCTTGACTATGACTGTGTACAATTTCAAGACATTCCAAGATACCTTTGGGGTCTTTTTTGGATAAAAAGTTAAGTCACTGCCTAAGTGCACAGACTTTCATCATTTTCAAAAATTCATTAAAAATATTCCTTAAGAGATATGCAAATATTTTCAATGGATTCTTGTTCAGGGCGTCGTTGACTATGACCGAGTACAATTTCAAGACATTCCAACATACTTGGAATGTCCAAGTGCATGGATCGCTTTTCGGATTTTCAAAAATTCATTAAAAATATTCTTCAAGAGATATGCAAATATATTCAACGGATTCTTGTTCAGGGCATGCTTGACTATGACTGTGTACAATTTCAAGACATTCCAGGATACTTTTGGGGTCTTTTTTGAATAAAAAGTTAAGTCACTGCCTAAGTGCACAGACTTTCCTCATTTTCAAAAATTCATTAAAAATATTCCTTAAGAGATATGCAAATATTTTCAATTGATTCTTGTTCAGGGCGTCGTTGACTATGACTGAGTACAATTTCAAGACATTCCAACATACTTGGAATGTCCAAGTGCATGGATCGCTTTTCGGATTTTCAAAAATTCATTAAAAATATTCTTCAAGAGATATGCAAATATATTCAACGGATTCTTGTTCAGGGCATGCTTGACTATGACTGTGTACAATTTCAAGACATTCCAATATACTTTTGGGGTCTTTTTTGACAAAAAAGTTAAGTCACTGCCTAAGTGCATGGATCGCTTTCCTGATTTTCAAAAATTCATTAAAAATATTCCTTAAGCGATATGCAAATATTTTCAATTGATTCTTGTTCAGGGCGTCGTTGACTATGACTGAGTACAATTTCAAGACATTCCAACATACTTGGAATGTCCAAGTGCATGGATCGCTTTTCGGATTTTCAAAAATTCATTAAAAATATTCTTCAAGAGATATGCAAATATATTCAACGGATTCTTGTTCAGGGCATGCTTGACTATGACTGTGTACAATTTCAAGACATTCCAAGATACTTTTGGGGTCTTTTTTGACAAAAAAGTTAAGTCACTGCCTAAGTGCATGAATCGCTTTCCTGATTTTCAAAAATTCATTAAAAATATTCCTTAAGCGATATGCAAATATTTTCAACGGATTCTTGTTCAGGGCGTCGTTGACTATGACTGAGTACAATTTCAAGACATTCCAACATACTTGGAATGTCCAAGTGCATGGATCGCTTTTCGGATTTTCAAAAATTCATTAAAAATATTCTTCAAGAGATATGCAAATATATTCAACGGATTCTTGTTCAGGGCATGCTTGACTATGACTGTGTACAATTTCAAGACATTCCAAGATACTTTTGGGGTCTTTTTTGACAAAAAAGTTAAGTCACTGCCTAAGTGCATGAATCGCTTTCCTGATTTTCAAAAATTCATTAAAAATATTCCTTAAGCGATATGCAAATATTTTCAACGGATTCTTGTTCAGGGCGTCGTTGACTATGACTGAGTACAATTTCAAGACATTCCAACATACTTGGAATGTCCAAGTGCATGGATCGCTTTTCGGATTTTCAAAAATTCATTAAAAATATTCTTCAAGAGATATGCAAATATATTCAACGGATTCTTGTTCAGGGCATGCTTGACTATGACTGTGTACAATTTCAAGACATTCCAAGATACTTTTGGGGTCTTTTTTGACGAAAAAGTTAAGTCACTGCCTAAGTGCATGGATCGCTTTCCTGATTTTCAAAAATTCATTAAAAATATTCCTTAAGCGATATGCAAATATTTTCAACGGATTCTTGTTCAGGGCGTCGTTGACTATGACTGAGTACAATTTCAAGACATTTCAACATACTTGGAATGTCCAAGTGCATGGATCGCTTTCCTGATTTTCAAAAGTTCATTAAAAATATTCTTCAAGAGATATGCAAATATATTCAACGGATTCTTGTTCAGGGCATGCTTGACTATGACTGTGTACAATTTCAAGACATTCCAAGATACTTTTGGGGTCTTTTTTGAATAAAAAGTTAAGTCACTGCCTAAGTGCACAGACTTTCATCATTTTCAAAAATTCATTAAAAATATTCCTTAAGAGATATGCAAATATTTTCAATGGATTCTTGTTCAGGGCGTCGTTGACTATGACCGAGTACAATTTCAAGACTTTCCAACATACTTGGAATGTCCAAGTGCATGGATCGCTTTCCGGATTTTCAAAAATTCATTAAAAATATTCTTCAAGAGATATGCAAATATATTCAACGGATTCTTGTTCAGGGCATGCTTGACTATGACTGTGTACAATTTCAAGACATTCCAAGATACTTTTGGGGTCTTTTTTGACGAAAAAGTTAAGTCACTGCCTAAGTGCATGGATCGCTTTCCTGAATTTCAGAAATTCTTTAAAAATATTCCTTAAACGATATGCAAATATTTTCAACGGATTCTTGTTCAGGGCGTCGTTGACTATGACTGAGTACAATTTCAAGACATTCCAACATACTTGGAATGTCCAAGTGCATGGATCGCTTTTCGGATTTTCAAAAATTCATTAAAAATATTCTTCAAGAGATATGCAAATATATTCAACGGATTCTTGTTCAGGGCATGCTTGACTATGACTGTGTACAATTTCAAGACATTCCAAGATACTTTTGGGGTCTTTTTTGACAAAAAAGTTAAGTCACTGCCTAAGTGCATGGATCGCTTTCCTGATTTTCAAAAATTCATTAAAAATATTCCTTAAGCGATATGCAAATATTTTCAACGGATTCTTGTTCAGGGCGTCGTTGACTATGACTGAGTACAATTTCAAGACACTCCAACATACTTGGAATGTCCAAGTGCATGGATCGCTTTCCTGATTTTCAAAAGTTCATTAAAAATATTCTTCAAGAGATATGCAAATATATTCAACGGATTCTTGTTCAGGGCATGCCTGACTATGACTGTGTACAATTTCAAGACATTCCAAGATACTTTTGGGGTCTTTTTTGAATAAAAAGTTAAGTCACTGCCTAAGTGCACAGACTTTCCTCATTTTCAAAAATTCATTAAAAATATTCCTTAAGAGATATGCAAATATTTTCAATTGATTCTTGTTCAGGGCGTCGTTGACTATGACTGAGTACAATTTCAAGACATTCCAACATACTTGGAATGTCCAAGTGCATCGATTGCTTTTCGGATTTTCAAAAATTCATTAAAAATATTCTTCAAGAGATATGCAAATATATTCAACGGATTCTTGTTCAGGGCATGCTTGACTATGACTGTGTACAATTTCAAGACATTCCAAGATACTTTTGGGGTCTTTTTTGACAAAAAAGTTAAGTCACTGCCTAAGTGCATGGATCGCTTTCCTGATTTTCAAAAATTCATTAAAAATATTCCTTAAGCGATATGCAAATATTTTCAACGGATTCTTGTTCAGGGCGTCGTTGACTATGACTGAGTACAATTTCAAGACATTCCAACATACTTGGAATGTCCAAGTGCATGGATCGCTTTCCTGATTTTCAAAAGTTCATTAAAAATATTCTTCAAGAGATATGCAAATATATTCAACGGATTCTTGTTCAGGGCATGCTTGACTATGACTGTGTACAATTTCAAGACATTCCAAGATACTTTTGGGGTCTTTTTTGAATAAAAAGTTAAGTCACTGCCTAAGTGCACAGACTTTCCTCATTTTCAAAAATTCATTAAAAATATTCCTTAAGAGATATGCAAATATTTTCAATTGATTCTTGTTCAGGGCGTCGTTGACTATGACTGAGTACAATTTCAAGACATTCCAACATACTTGGAATGTCCAAGTGCATGGATCGCTTTTCGGATTTTCATAAATTCATTAAAAATATTCTTCAAGAGATATGCAAATATATTCAACGGATTCTTGTTCAGGGCATGCTTGACTATGACTGTGTACAATTTCAAGACATTCCAATTTACTTTTGGGGTTTTTTTTAAAAAAAAAGTCAAGTCACTAAGTGCATCAGGGCAAATGGATCGTTTCCTTCGTCTCACCTGATATCCTGCTGTGTGATCCACGGTGTCCAAACGTTTGTTTCCAGCGACTGGACGACATGGATGAACTCCTGCAGCTTTAATTCTTTAAAAACAACCCAAAAACATCAAAAGTTAAGTCACTGCCTAAGTGCATGGATCGCTTTCCTGATTTTCAAAAATTCATTAAAAATATTCCTCAAGAGATATGCAAATATATTCAACGGATTCTTGTTCAGGGCGTCGTTGACTATGACTGAGTACAATTTCAAGACATTCCAACATACTTGGAATGTCCAAGTGCATGGATCGCTTTTCGGATTTTCAAAAATTCATTAAAAATATTCTTCAAGAGATATGCAAATATATTCAACGGATTCTTGTTCAGGGCATGCTTGACTATGACTGTGTACAATTTCAAGACATTCCAAGATACTTTTGGGGTCTTTTTTGACGAAAAAGTTAAGTCACTGCCTAAGTGCATGGATCGCTTTCCTGATTTTCAAAAATTCATTAAAAATATTCCTTAAGCGATATGCAAATATTTTCAACGGATTCTTGTTCAGGGCGTCGTTGACTATGACTGAGTACAATTTCAAGACATTTCAACATACTTGGAATGTCCAAGTGCATGGATCGCTTTCCTGATTTTCAAAAGTTCATTAAAAATATTCTTCAAGAGATATGCAAATATATTCAACGGATTCTTGTTCAGGGCATGCTTGACTATGACTGTGTACAATTTCAAGACATTCCAAGATACTTTTGGGGTCTTTTTTGAATAAAAAGTTAAGTCACTGCCTAAGTGCACAGACTTTCATCATTTTCAAAAATTCATTAAAAATATTCCTTAAGAGATATGCAAATATTTTCAATGGATTCTTGTTCAGGGCGTCGTTGACTATGACCGAGTACAATTTCAAGACTTTCCAACATACTTGGAATGTCCAAGTGCATGGATCGCTTTCCGGATTTTCAAAAATTCATTAAAAATATTCTTCAAGAGATATGCAAATATATTCAACGGATTCTTGTTCAGGGCATGCTTGACTATGACTGTGTACAATTTCAAGACATTCCAAGATACTTTTGGGGTCTTTTTTGACGAAAAAGTTAAGTCACTGCCTAAGTGCATGGATCGCTTTCCTGAATTTCAGAAATTCTTTAAAAATATTCCTTAAGCGATATGCAAATATTTTCAACGGATTCTTGTTCAGGGCGTCGTTGACTATGACTGAGTACAATTTCAAGACATTCCAACATACTTGGAATGTCCAAGTGCATGGATCGCTTTTCGGATTTTCAAAAATTCATTAAAAATATTCTTCAAGAGATATGCAAATATATTCAACGGATTCTTGTTCAGGGCATGCTTGACTATGACTGTGTACAATTTCAAGACATTCCAAGATACTTTTGGGGTCTTTTTTGACAAAAAAGTTAAGTCACTGCCTAAGTGCATGGATCGCTTTCCTGATTTTCAAAAATTCATTAAAAATATTCCTTAAGCGATATGCAAATATTTTCAACGGATTCTTGTTCAGGGCGTCGTTGACTATGACTGAGTACAATTTCAAGACACTCCAACATACTTGGAATGTCCAAGTGCATGGATCGCTTTCCTGATTTTCAAAAGTTCATTAAAAATATTCTTCAAGAGATATGCAAATATATTCAACGGATTCTTGTTCAGGGCATGCCTGACTATGACTGTGTACAATTTCAAGACATTCCAAGATACTTTTGGGGTCTTTTTTGAATAAAAAGTTAAGTCACTGCCTAAGTGCACAGACTTTCCTCATTTTCAAAAATTCATTAAAAATATTCCTTAAGAGATATGCAAATATTTTCAATTGATTCTTGTTCAGGGCGTCGTTGACTATGACTGAGTACAATTTCAAGACATTCCAACATACTTGGAATGTCCAAGTGCATCGATTGCTTTTCGGATTTTCAAAAATTCATTAAAAATATTCTTCAAGAGATATGCAAATATATTCAACGGATTCTTGTTCAGGGCATGCTTGACTATGACTGTGTACAATTTCAAGACATTCCAAGATACTTTTGGGGTCTTTTTTGACAAAAAAGTTAAGTCACTGCCTAAGTGCATGGATCGCTTTCCTGATTTTCAAAAATTCATTAAAAATATTCCTTAAACGATATGCAAATATTTTCAACGGATTCTTGTTCAGGGCGTCGTTGACTATGACTGAGTACAATTTCAAGACATTCCAACATACTTGGAATGTCCAAGTGCATGGATCGCTTTTCGGATTTTCAAAAATTCATTAAAAATATTCTTCAAGAGATATGCAAATATATTCAACGGATTCTTGTTCAGGGCATGCTTGACTATGACTGTGTACAATTTCAAGACATTCCAAGATACTTTTGGGGTCTTTTTTGACAAAAAAGTTAAGTCACTGCCTAAGTGCATGGATCGCTTTCCTGATTTTCAAAAATTCATTAAAAATATTCCTTAAGCGATATGCAAATATTTTCAACGGATTCTTGTTCAGGGCGTCGTTGACTATGACTGAGTACAATTTCAAGACACTCCAACATACTTGGAATGTCCAAGTGCATGGATCGCTTTCCTGATTTTCAAAAGTTCATTAAAAATATTCTTCAAGAGATATGCAAATATATTCAACGGATTCTTGTTCAGGGCATGCCTGACTATGACTGTGTACAATTTCAAGACATTCCAAGATACTTTTGGGGTCTTTTTTGAATAAAAAGTTAAGTCACTGCCTAAGTGCACAGACTTTCCTCATTTTCAAAAATTCATTAAAAATATTCCTTAAGAGATATGCAAATATTTTCAATTGATTCTTGTTCAGGGCGTCGTTGACTATGACTGAGTACAATTTCAAGACATTCCAACATACTTGGAATGTCCAAGTGCATCGATTGCTTTTCGGATTTTCAAAAATTCATTAAAAATATTCTTCAAGAGATATGCAAATATATTCAACGGATTCTTGTTCAGGGCATGCTTGACTATGACTGTGTACAATTTCAAGACATTCCAAGATACTTTTGGGGTCTTTTTTGACAAAAAAGTTAAGTCACTGCCTAAGTGCATGGATCGCTTTCCTGATTTTCAAAAATTCATTAAAAATATTCCTTAAGCGATATGCAAATATTTTCAACGGATTCTTGTTCAGGGCGTCGTTGACTATGACTGAGTACAATTTCAAGACATTCCAACATACTTGGAATGTCCAAGTGCATGGATCGCTTTCCTGATTTTCAAAAGTTCATTAAAAATATTCTTCAAGAGATATGCAAATATATTCAACGGATTCTTGTTCAGGGCATGCTTGACTATGACTGTGTACAATTTCAAGACATTCCAAGATACTTTTGGGGTCTTTTTTGAATAAAAAGTTAAGTCACTGCCTAAGTGCACAGACTTTCCTCATTTTCAAAAATTCATTAAAAATATTCCTTAAGAGATATGCAAATATTTTCAATTGATTCTTGTTCAGGGCGTCGTTGACTATGACTGAGTACAATTTCAAGACATTCCAACATACTTGGAATGTCCAAGTGCATGGATCGCTTTTCGGATTTTCATAAATTCATTAAAAATATTCTTCAAGAGATATGCAAATATATTCAACGGATTCTTGTTCAGGGCATGCTTGACTATGACTGTGTACAATTTCAAGACATTCCAATTTACTTTTGGGTTTTTTTTAAAAAAAAAAGTCAAGTCACTAAGTGCATCAGGGCAAATGGATCGTTTCCTTCGTCTCACCTGATATCCTGCTGTGTGATCCACGGTGTCCAAACGTTTGTTTCCAGCGACTGGACGACATGGATGAACTCCTGCAGCTTTAATTCTTTAAAAACAACCCAAAAACATCAAAAGTTAAGTCACTGCCTAAGTGCATGGATCGCTTTCCTGATTTTCAAAAATTCATTAAAAATATTCCTCAAGAGATATGCAAATATATTCAACGGATTCTTGTTCAGGGCGTCGTTGACTATGACTGAGTACAATTTCAAGACATTCCAACATACTTGGAATGTCCAAGTGCATGGATCGCTTTTCGGATTTTCAAAAATTCATTAAAAATATTCTTCAAGAGATATGCAAATATATTCAACGGATTCTTGTTCAGGGCATGCTTGACTATGACTGTGTACAATTTCAAGACATTCCAAGATACTTTTGGGGTCTTTTTTGACGAAAAAGTTAAGTCACTGCCTAAGTGCATGGATCGCTTTCCTGATTTTCAAAAATTCATTAAAAATATTCCTTAAGCGATATGCAAATATTTTCAACGGATTCTTGTTCAGGGCGTCGTTGACTATGACTGAGTACAATTTCAAGACATTTCAACATACTTGGAATGTCCAAGTGCATGGATCGCTTTCCTGATTTTCAAAAGTTCATTAAAAATATTCTTCAAGAGATATGCAAATATATTCAACGGATTCTTGTTCAGGGCATGCTTGACTATGACTGTGTACAATTTCAAGACATTCCAAGATACTTTTGGGGTCTTTTTTGAATAAAAAGTTAAGTCACTGCCTAAGTGCACAGACTTTCATCATTTTCAAAAATTCATTAAAAATATTCCTTAAGAGATATGCAAATATTTTCAATGGATTCTTGTTCAGGGCGTCGTTGACTATGACCGAGTACAATTTCAAGACTTTCCAACATACTTGGAATGTCCAAGTGCATGGATCGCTTTCCGGATTTTCAAAAATTCATTAAAAATATTCTTCAAGAGATATGCAAATATATTCAACGGATTCTTGTTCAGGGCATGCTTGACTATGACTGTGTACAATTTCAAGACATTCCAAGATACTTTTGGGGTCTTTTTTGACGAAAAAGTTAAGTCACTGCCTAAGTGCATGGATCGCTTTCCTGAATTTCAGAAATTCTTTAAAAATATTCCTTAAACGATATGCAAATATTTTCAACGGATTCTTGTTCAGGGCGTCGTTGACTATGACTGAGTACAATTTCAAGACATTCCAACATACTTGGAATGTCCAAGTGCATGGATCGCTTTTCGGATTTTCAAAAATTCATTAAAAATATTCTTCAAGAGATATGCAAATATATTCAACGGATTCTTGTTCAGGGCATGCTTGACTATGACTGTGTACAATTTCAAGACATTCCAAGATACTTTTGGGGTCTTTTTTGACAAAAAAGTTAAGTCACTGCCTAAGTGCATGGATCGCTTTCCTGATTTTCAAAAATTCATTAAAAATATTCCTTAAGCGATATGCAAATATTTTCAACGGATTCTTGTTCAGGGCGTCGTTGACTATGACTGAGTACAATTTCAAGACACTCCAACATACTTGGAATGTCCAAGTGCATGGATCGCTTTCCTGATTTTCAAAAGTTCATTAAAAATATTCTTCAAGAGATATGCAAATATATTCAACGGATTCTTGTTCAGGGCATGCCTGACTATGACTGTGTACAATTTCAAGACATTCCAAGATACTTTTGGGGTCTTTTTTGAATAAAAAGTTAAGTCACTGCCTAAGTGCACAGACTTTCCTCATTTTCAAAAATTCATTAAAAATATTCCTTAAGAGATATGCAAATATTTTCAATTGATTCTTGTTCAGGGCGTCGTTGACTATGACTGAGTACAATTTCAAGACATTCCAACATACTTGGAATGTCCAAGTGCATCGATTGCTTTTCGGATTTTCAAAAATTCATTAAAAATATTCTTCAAGAGATATGCAAATATATTCAACGGATTCTTGTTCAGGGCATGCTTGACTATGACTGTGTACAATTTCAAGACATTCCAAGATACTTTTGGGGTCTTTTTTGACAAAAAAGTTAAGTCACTGCCTAAGTGCATGGATCGCTTTCCTGATTTTCAAAAATTCATTAAAAATATTCCTTAAGCGATATGCAAATATTTTCAACGGATTCTTGTTCAGGGCGTCGTTGACTATGACTGAGTACAATTTCAAGACATTCCAACATACTTGGAATGTCCAAGTGCATGGATCGCTTTCCTGATTTTCAAAAGTTCATTAAAAATATTCTTCAAGAGATATGCAAATATATTCAACGGATTCTTGTTCAGGGCATGCTTGACTATGACTGTGTACAATTTCAAGACATTCCAAGATACTTTTGGGGTCTTTTTTGAATAAAAAGTTAAGTCACTGCCTAAGTGCACAGACTTTCCTCATTTTCAAAAATTCATTAAAAATATTCCTTAAGAGATATGCAAATATTTTCAATTGATTCTTGTTCAGGGCGTCGTTGACTATGACTGAGTACAATTTCAAGACATTCCAACATACTTGGAATGTCCAAGTGCATGGATCGCTTTTCGGATTTTCATAAATTCATTAAAAATATTCTTCAAGAGATATGCAAATATATTCAACGGATTCTTGTTCAGGGCATGCTTGACTATGACTGTGTACAATTTCAAGACATTCCAATTTACTTTTGGGGTTTTTTTAAAAAAAAAAGTCAAGTCACTAAGTGCATCAGGGCAAATGGATCGTTTCCTTCGTCTCACCTGATATCCTGCTGTGTGATCCACGGTGTCCAAACGTTTGTTTCCAGCGACTGGACGACATGGATGAACTCCTGCAGCTTTAATTCTTTAAAAACAACCCAAAAACATCAAAAGTTAAGTCACTGCCTAAGTGCATGGATCGCTTTCCTGATTTTCAAAAATTCATTAAAAATATTCCTCAAGAGATATGCAAATATATTCAACGGATTCTTGTTCAGGGCGTCGTTGACTATGACTGAGTACAATTTCAAGACATTCCAACATACTTGGAATGTCCAAGTGCATGGATCGCTTTTCGGATTTTCAAAAATTCATTAAAAATATTCTTTAAGAGATATGCAAATATATTCAACGGATTCTTGTTCAGGGCATGCTTGACTATGACTGTGTACAATTTCAAGACATTCCAAGATACTTTTGGGGTCTTTTTTGAATAAAAAGTTAAGTCACTGCCTAAGTGCATGGATCGCTTTCCTGATTTTCAAAAATTCATTAAAAATATTCCTTAAGCGATATGCAAATATTTTCAACGGATTCTTGTTCAGGGCGTCGTTGACTATGACTGAGTACAATTTCAAAACATTCCAACATACTTGGAATGTCCAAGTGCAAGGATCGCTTTTCGGATTTTCAAAAATTCATTAAAAATATTCTTCAAGAGATATGCAAATATATTCAACGGATTCTTGTTCAGGGCATGCTTGACTATGACTGTGTACAATTTCAAGACATTCCAAGATACTTTTGGGGTCTTTTTTGACAAAAAAGTTAAGTCACTGCCTAAGTGCATGGATCGCTTTCCTGATTTTCAAAAATTCATTAAAAATATTCCTTAAGCGATATGCAAATATTTTCAACGGATTCTTGTTCAGGGCGTCGTTGACTATGACTGAGTACAATTTCAAGACATTCCAACATACTTGGAATGTCCAAGTGCATGGATCGCTTTCCTGATTTTCAAAAGTTCATTAAAAATATTCTTCAAGAGATATGCAAATATATTCAACGGATTCTTGTTCAGGGCATGCTTGACTATGACTGTGTACAATTTCAAGACATTCCAAGATACTTTTGGGGTCTTTTTTGAATAAAAAGTTAAGTCACTGCCTAAGTGCACAGACTTTCCTCATTTTCAAAAATTCATTAAAAATATTCCTTAAGAGATATGCAAATATTTTCAATTGATTCTTGTTCAGGGCGTCGTTGACTATGACTGAGTACAATTTCAAGACATTCCAACATACTTGGAATGTCCAAGTGCATGGATCGCTTTTCGGATTTTCATAAATTCATTAAAAATATTCTTCAAGAGATATGCAAATATATTCAACGGATTCTTGTTCAGGGCATGCTTGACTATGACTGTGTACAATTTCAAGACATTCCAATTTACTTTTGGGGTTTTTTTAAAAAAAAAAGTCAAGTCACTAAGTGCATCAGGGCAAATGGATCGTTTCCTTCGTCTCACCTGATATCCTGCTGTGTGATCCACGGTGTCCAAACGTTTGTTTCCAGCGACTGGACGACATGGATGAACTCCTGCAGCTTTAATTCTTTAAAAACAACCCAAAAACATCAAAAGTTAAGTCACTGCCTAAGTGCATGGATCGCTTTCCTGATTTTCAAAAATTCATTAAAAATATTCCTCAAGAGATATGCAAATATATTCAACGGATTCTTGTTCAGGGCGTCGTTGACTATGACTGAGTACAATTTCAAGACATTCCAACATACTTGGAATGTCCAAGTGCATGGATCGCTTTTCGGATTTTCAAAAATTCATTAAAAATATTATTCAAGAGATATGCAAATATATTCAACGGATTCTTGTTCAGGGCATGCTTGACTATGACTGTGTACAATTTCAAGACATTCCAAGATACTTTTGGGGTCTTTTTTGAATAAAAAGTTAAGTCACTGCCTGTGCATGGATCGCTTTCCTGATTTTCAAAAATTCATTAAAAATATTCCTTAAGCGATATGCAAATATTTTCAACGGATTCTTGTTCAGGGCGTCGTTGACTATGACTGAGTACAATTTCAAAACATTCCAACATACTTGGAATGTCCAAGTGCATGGATCGCTTTTCGGATTTTCAAAAATTCATTAAAAATATTCTTCAAGAGATATGCAAATATATTCAACGGATTCTTGTTCAGGGCATGCTTGACTATGACTGTGTACAATTTCAAGACATTCCAAGATACTTTTGGGGTCTTTTTTGACAAAAAAGTTAAGTCACTGCCTAAGTGCATGGATCGCTTTCCTGATTTTCAAAAATTCATTAAAAATATTCCTTAAGCGATATGCAAATATTTTCAACGGATTCTTGTTCAGGGCGTCGTTGACTATGACTGAGTACAATTTCAAGACATTCCAACATACTTGGAATGTCCAAGTGCATGGATCGCTTTCCGGATTTTCAAAAATTCATTAAAAATATTCTTCAAGAGATATGCAAATATATTCAACGGATTCTTGTTCAGGGCATGCTTGACTATGACTGTGTACAATTTCAAGACATTCCAAGATACTTTTGGGGTCTTTTTTGACGAAAAAGTTAAGTCACTGCCTAAGTGCATGGATCGCTTTCCTGATTTTCAGAAATTCTTTAAAAATATTCCTTAAACGATATGCAAATATTTTCAACGGATTCTTGTTCAGGGCGTCGTTGACTATGACTGAGTACAATTTCAAGACATTCCAACATACTTGGAATGTCCAAGTGCATGGATCGCTTTCCTGATTTTCAAAAGTTCATTAAAAATATTCTTCAAGAGATATGCAAATATATTCAACGGATTCTTGTTCAGGGCATGCTTGACTATGACTGTGTACAATTTCAAGACATTCCAGGATACTTTTGGGGTCTTTTTTGAATAAAAAGTTAAGTCACTGCCTAAGTGCACAGACTTTCCTCATTTTCAAAAATTCATTAAAAATATTCCTTAAGAGATATGCAAATATTTTCAATTGATTCTTGTTCAGGGCGTCGTTGACTATGACTGAGTACAATTTCAAGACATTCCAACATACTTGGAATGTCCAAGTGCATGGATCGCTTTTCGGATTTTCAAAAATTCATTAAAAATATTCTTCAAGAGATATGCAAATATATTCAACGGATTCTTGTTCAGGGCATGCTTGACTATGACTGTGTACAATTTCAAGACATTCCAAGATACTTTTGGGGTCTTTTTTGACAAAAAAGTTAAGTCACTGCCTAAGTGCATGGATCGCTTTTCTGATTTTCAAAATTTCATTAAAAATATTCCTTAAGCGATATGCAAATATTTTCAACGGATTCTTGTTCAGGGCGTCGTTGACTATGACTGAGTACAATTTCAAGACATTCCAACATACTTGGAATGTCCAAGTGCATGGATCGCTTTCCTGATTTTCAAAAGTTCATTAAAAATATTCTTCAAGAGATATGCAAATATATTCAACGGATTCTTGTTCAGGGCATGCTTGACTATGACTGTGTACAATTTCAAGACATTCCAAGATACTTTTGGGGTCTTTTTTGAATAAAAAGTTAAGTCACTGCCTAAGTGCACAGACTTTCCTCATTTTCAAAAATTCATTAAAAATATTCCTTAAGAGATATGCAAATATTTTCAATTGATTCTTGTTCAGGGCGTCGTTGACTATGACTGAGTACAATTTCAAGACATTCCAACATACTTGGAATGTCCAAGTGCATGGATCGCTTTTCGGATTTTCAAAAATTCATTAAAAATATTCTTCAAGAGATATGCAAATATATTCAACGGATTCTTGTTCAGGGCATGCTTGACTATGACTGTGTACAATTTCAAGACATTCCTAAGTACTTTTGGGGTCTTTTTTGACAAAAAAGTTAAGTCACTGCCTAAGTGCATGGATCGCTTTCCTGATTTTCAAAAATTCATTAAAAATATTCCTTAAGCGATATGCAAATATTTTCAACGGATTCTTGTTCAGGGCGTCGTTGACTATGACTGAGTACAATTTCAAGACATTCCAACATACTTGGAATGTCCAAGTGCATGGATCGCTTTCCTGATTTTCAAAAGTTCATTAAAAATATTCTTCAAGAGATATGCAAATATATTCAACGGATTCTTGTTCAGGGCATGCTTGACTATGACTGTGTACAATTTCAAGACATTCCAAGATACTTTTGGGGTCTTTTTTGAATAAAAAGTTAAGTCACTGCCTAAGTGCACAGACTTTCATCATTTTCAAAAATTCATTAAAAATATTCCTTAAGAGATATGCAAATATTTTCAATGGATTCTTGTTCAGGGCGTCGTTGACTATGACCGAGTACAATTTCAAGACATTCCAACATACTTGGAATGTCCAAGTGCATGGATCGCTTTCCGGATTTTCAAAAATTCATTAAAAATATTCTTCAGGAGATATGCAAATATATTCAACGGATTCTTGTTCAGGGCATGCTTGACTATGACTGTGTACAATTTCAAGACATTCCAAGATACTTTTGGGGTCTTTTTTGACGAAAAAGTTAAGTCACTGCCTAAGTGCATGGATCGCTTTCCTGATTTTCAGAAATTCTTTAAAAATATTCCTTAAACGATATGCAAATATTTTCAACGGATTCTTGTTCAGGGCGTCGTTGACTATGACTGAGTACAATTTCAAGACATTCCAACATACTTGGAATGTCCAAGTGCATGGATCGCTTTCCTGATTTTCAAAAGTTCATTAAAAATATTCTTCAAGAGATATGCAAATATATTCAACGGATTCTTGTTCAGGGCATGCTTGACTATGACTGTGTACAATTTCAAGACATTCCAAGATACTTTTGGGGTCTTTTTTGACAAAAAAGTTAAGTCACTGCCTAAGTGCATGGATCGCTTTCCTGATTTTCAAAAATTCATTAAAAATGTTCCTTAAGCGATATGCAAATATTTTCAACGGATTCTTGTTCAGGGCATCGTTGACGATGACTGAGTACAATTTCAAGACATTCCAACATACTTGGAATGTCCAAGTGCATGGATCGCTTTCCTGATTTTCAAAAGTTCATTAAAAATATTCTTCAAGAGATATGCAAATATATTCAACGGATTCTTGTTCAGGGCATGCTTGACTATGACTGTGTACAATTTCAAGACATTCCAAGATACTTTTGGGGTCTTTTTTGAATAAAAAGTTAAGTCACTGCCTAAGTGCACAGACTTTCCTCATTTTCAAAAATTCATTAAAAATATTCCTTAAGAGATATGCAAATATTTTCAATTGATTCTTGTTCAGGGCGTCGTTGACTATGACTGAGTACAATTTCAAGACATTCCAACATACTTGGAATGTCCAAGTGCATGGATCGCTTTTCGGATTTTCAAAAATTCATTAAAAATATTCCTCAAGAGATATGCAAATATATTCAACGGATTCTTGTTCAGGGCATGCTTGACTATGACTGTGTACAATTTCAAGACATTCCAAGATACTTTTGGGGTCTTTTTTGACAAAAAAGTTAAGTCACTGCCTAAGTGCATGGATCGCTTTCCTGATTTTCAAAAATTCATTAAAAATGTTCCTTAAGCGATATGCAAATATTTTCAACGGATTCTTGTTCAGGGCATCGTTGACTATGACTGAGTACAATTTCAAGACATTCCAACATACTTGGAATGTCCAAGTGCATGGATCGCTTTCCGGATTTTCAAAAGTTCATTAAAAATATTCTTCAAGAGATATGCAAATATATTCAACGGATTCTTGTTCAGGGCATGCTTGACTATGACTGTGTACAATTTCAAGACATTCCAAGATACCTTTGGGGTCTTTTTTGAATAAAAAGTTAAGTCACTGCCTAAGTGCACAGACTTTCCTCATTTTCAAAAATTCATTAAAAATATTCCTTAAGAGATATGCAAATATTTTCAATTGATTCTTGTTCAGGGCGTCGTTGACTATGACTGAGTACAATTTCAAGACATTCCAACATACTTGGAATGTCCAAGTGCATGGATCACTTTTCGGATTTTCAAAAATTCATTAAAAATATTCTTCAAGAGATACGCAAATATATTCAACGGATTCTTGTTCAGGGCATGCTTGACTATGACTGTGTACAATTTCAAGACATTCCAAGATACTTTTGGGGTCTTTTTTGACGAAAAAGTTAAGTCACTGCCTAAGTGCATGGATCGCTTTCCTGATTTTCAGAAATTCTTTAAAAATATTCCTTAAGCGATATGCAAATATTTTCAACGGATTCTTGTTCAGGGCGTCGTTGACTATGACTGAGTACAATTTCAAGACATTCCAACATACTTGGAATGTCCAAGTGCATGGATCGCTTTCCTGATTTTCAAAAGTTCATTAAAAATATTCTTCAAGAGATATGCAAATATATTCAACGGATTCTTGTTCAGGGCATGCTTGACTATGACTGTGTACAATTTCAAGATATTCCAAGATACCTTTGGGGTCTTTTTTGAATAAAAAGTTAAGTCACTGCCTAAGTGCACAGACTTTCATCATTTTCAAAAATTCATTAAAAATATTCCTTAAGAGATATGCAAATATTTTCAATGGATTCTTGTTCAGGGCGTCGTTGACTATGACCGAGTACAATTTCAAGACATTCCAACATACTTGGAATGTCCAAGTGCATGGATCGCTTTCCGGATTTTCAAAAATTCATTAAAAATATTCTTCAAGAGATATGCAAATATATTCAACGGATTCTTGTTCAGGGCATTCTTGACTATGACTGTGTACAATTTCAAGACATTCCAAGATACTTTTGGGGTCTTTTTTGACGAAAAAGTTAAGTCACTGCCTAAGTGCATGGATCGCTTTCCTGATTTTCAGAAATTCTTTAAAAATATTCCTTAAACGATATGCAAATATTTTCAACGGATTCTTGTTCAGGGCATGCTTGACTATGACTGTGTACAATTTCAAGACATTCCAAGATACTTTTGGGGTCTTTTTTGACAAAAAAGTTAAGTCACTGCCTAAGTGCATGGATCGCTTTTCTGATTTTCAAAATTTCATTAAAAATATTCCTTAAGCGATATGCAAATATTTTCAACGGATTCTTGTTCAGGGCGTCGTTGACTATGACTGAGTACAATTTCAAGACATTCCAACATACTTGGAATGTCCAAGTGCATGGATCGCTTTCCTGATTTTCAAAAGTTCATTAAAAATATTCTTCAAGAGATATGCAAATATATTCAACGGATTCTTGTTCAGGGCATGCTTGACTATGACTGTGTACAATTTCAAGACATTCCAAGATACTTTTGGGGTCTTTTTTGAATAAAAAGTTAAGTCACTGCCTAAGTGCATGGATCGCTTTCCTGATTTTCAGAAATTCTTTAAAAATATTCCTTAAACGATATGCAAATATTTTCAACGGATTCTTGTTCAGGGCGTCGTTGACTATGACTGAGTACAATTTCAAGACATTCCAACATACTTGGAATGTCCAAGTGCATGGATCGCTTTCCTGATTTTCAAAAGTTCATTAAAAATATTCTTCAAGAGATATGCAAATATATTCAACGGATTCTTGTTCAGGGCATGCTTGACTATGACTGTGTACAATTTCAGGATATTCCAAGATACCTTTGGGGTCTTTTTTGAATAAAAAGTTAAGTCACTGCCTAAGTGCACAGACTTTCATCATTTTCAAAAATTCATTAAAAATATTCCTTAAGAGATATGCAAATATTTTCAATGGATTCTTGTTCAGGGCGTCGTTGACTATGACCGAGTACAATTTCAAGACATTCCAACATACTTGGAATGTCCAAGTGCATGGATCGCTTTCCGGATTTTCAAAAATTCATTAAAAATATTCTTCAAGAGATATGCAAATATATTCAACGGATTCTTGTTCAGGGCATTCTTGACTATGACTGTGTACAATTTCAAGACATTCCAAGATACTTTTGGGGTCTTTTTTGACGAAAAAGTTAAGTCACTGCCTAAGTGCATGGATCGCTTTCCTGATTTTCAGAAATTCTTTAAAAATATTCCTTAAACGATATGCAAATATTTTCAACGGATTCTTGTTCAGGGCGTCGTTGACTATGACTGAGTACAATTTCAAGACATTCCAACATACTTGGAATGTCCAAGTGCATGGATCGCTTTCCTGATTTTCAAAAGTTCATTAAAAATATTCTTCAAGAGATATGCAAATATATTCAACGGATTCTTGTTCAGGGCATGCTTGACTATGACTGTGTACAATTTCAAGACATTCCAAGATACTTTTGGGGTCTTTTTTGAATAAAAAGTTAAGTCACTGCCTAAGTGCACAGACTTTCCTCATTTTCAAAAATTCATTAAAAATATTCCTTAAGCGATATGCAAATATTTTCAATTGATTCTTGTTCAGGGCGTCGTTGACTATGACTGAGTACAATTTCAAGACATTCCAACATACTTGGAATGTCCAAGTGCATGGATCGCTTTTCGGATTTTCAAAATTTCATTAAAAATATTCTTCAAGAGATATGCAAATATATTCAACGGATTCTTGTTCAGGGCATGCTTGACTATGACTGTGTACAATTTCAAGACATTCCAAGATACTTTTGGGGTCTTTTTTGACAAAAAAGTTAAGTCACTGCCTAAGTGCATGGATCGCTTTCCTCATTTTCAGAAATTCATTAAAAATATTCCTTAAGCGATATGCAAATATTTTCAACGGATTCTTGTTCAGGGCGTCGTTGACTATGACTGAGTACAATTTCAAGACATTCCAACATACTTGGAATGTCCAAGTGCATGGATCGCTTTCCTGATTTTCAAAAGTTCATTAAAAATATTCTTCAAGAGATATGCAAATATATTCAACGGATTCTTGTTCAGGGCATGCTTGACTATGACTGTGTACAATTTCAAGACATTCCAAGATACCTTTGGGGTCTTTTTTGAATAAAAAGTTAAGTCACTGCCTAAGTGCACAGACTTTCATCATTTTCAAAAGTTCATTAAAAATATTCCTTAAGAGATATGCAAATATTTTCAATGGATTTTTGTTCAGGGCGTCGTTGACTATGACCGAGTACAATTTCAAGACATTCCAACATACTTGGAATGTCCAAGTGCATGGATCGCTTTCCTGATTTTCAAAAGTTAATTAAAAATATTCTTCAAGAGATATGCAAATATATTCAACGGATTCTTGTTCAGGGCATGCTTGACTATGACTGTGTACAATTTCAAGACATTCCAAGAAACTTTTGGGGTCTTTTTTGAATAAAAAGTTAAGTCACTGCCTAAGTGCATGGATCGCTTTCCTGATTTTCAAAAATTCATTAAAAATATTCCTTAAGCGATATGCAAATATTTTCAACGGATTCTTGTTCAGGGCGTCGTTGACTATGACTGAGTACAATTTCAAAACATTCCAACATACTTGGAATGTCCAAGTGCATGGATCGCTTTTCGGATTTTCAAAAATTCATTAAAAATATTCTTCAAGAGATATGCAAATATATTCAACGGATTCTTGTTCAGGGCATGCTTGACTATGACTGTGTACAATTTCAAGACATTCCAAGATACTTTTGGGGTCTTTTTTGACAAAAAAGTTAAGTCACTGCCTAAGTGCATGGATCGCTTTCCTGATTTTCAAAAATTCATTAAAAATATTCCTTAAGCGATATGCAAATATTTTCAACGGATTCTTGTTCAGGGCGTCGTTGACTATGACTGAGTACAATTTCAAGACATTCCAACATACTTGGAATGTCCAAGTGCATGGATCGCTTTCCTGATTTTCAAAAGTTCATTAAAAATATTCTTCAAGAGATATACAAATATATTCAACGGATTCTTGTTCAGGGCATGCTTGACTATGACTGTGTACAATTTCAAGACATTCCAAGATACTTTTGGGGTCTTTTTTGAATAAAAAGTTAAGTCACTGCCTAAGTGCACAGACTTTCCTCATTTTCAAAAATTCATTAAAAATATTCCTTAAGAGATATGCAAATATTTTCAATTGATTCTTGTTCAGGGCGTCGTTGACTATGACTGAGTACAATTTCAAGACATTCCAACATACTTGGAATGTCCAAGTGCATGGATCGCTTTTCGGATTTTCATAAATTCATTAAAAATATTCTTCAAGAGATATGCAAATATATTCAACGGATTCTTGTTCAGGGCATGCTTGACTATGACTGTGTACAATTTCAAGACATTCCAATTTACTTTTGGGGTTTTTTTAAAAAAAAAAGTCAAGTCACTAAGTGCATCAGGGCAAATGGATCGTTTCCTTCGTCTCACCTGATATCCTGCTGTGTGATCCACGGTGTCCAAACGTTTGTTTCCAGCGACTGGACGACATGGATGAACTCCTGCAGCTTTAATTCTTTAAAAACAACCCAAAAACATCAAAAGTTAAGTCACTGCCTAAGTGCATGGATCGCTTTCCTGATTTTCAAAAATTCATTAAAAATATTCCTCAAGAGATATGCAAATATATTCAACGGATTCTTGTTCAGGGCGTCGTTGACTATGACTGAGTACAATTTCAAGACATTCCAACATACTTGGAATGTCCAAGTGCATGGATCGCTTTTCGGATTTTCAAAAATTCATTAAAAATATTATTCAAGAGATATGCAAATATATTCAACGGATTCTTGTTCAGGGCATGCTTGACTATGACTGTGTACAATTTCAAGACATTCCAAGATACTTTTGGGGTCTTTTTTGAATAAAAAGTTAAGTCACTGCCTAAGTGCATGGATCGCTTTCCTGATTTTCAAAAATTCATTAAAAATATTCCTTAAGCGATATGCAAATATTTTCAACGGATTCTTGTTCAGGGCGTCGTTGACTATGACTGAGTACAATTTCAAAACATTCCAACATACTTGGAATGTCCAAGTGCATGGATCGCTTTTCGGATTTTCAAAAATTCATTAAAAATATTCTTCAAGAGATATGCAAATATATTCAACGGATTCTTGTTCAGGGCATGCTTGACTATGACTGTGTACAATTTCAAGACATTCCAAGATACTTTTGGGGTCTTTTTTGACAAAAAAGTTAAGTCACTGCCTAAGTGCATGGATCGCTTTCCTGATTTTCAAAAATTCATTAAAAATATTCCTTAAGCGATATGCAAATATTTTCAACGGATTCTTGTTCAGGGCGTCGTTGACTATGACTGAGTACAATTTCAAGACATTCCAACATACTTGGAATGTCCAAGTGCATGGATCGCTTTCCTGATTTTCAAAAGTTCATTAAAAATATTCTTCAAGAGATATGCAAATATATTCAACGGATTCTTGTTCAGGGCATGCTTGACTATGACTGTGTACAATTTCAAGACATTCCAAGATACCTTTGGGGTCTTTTTTGGATAAAAAGTTAAGTCACTGCCTAAGTGCACAGACTTTCCTCATTTTCAAAAATTCATTAAAAATATTCCTTAAGAGATATGCAAATATTTTCAATTGATTCTTGTTCAGGGCGTCGTTGACTATGACTGAGTACAATTTCAAGACATTCCAACATACTTGGAATGTCCAAGTGCATGGATCGCTTTTCGGATTTTCAAAAATTCATTAAAAATATTCTTCAAGAGATATGCAAATATATTCAACGGATTCTTGTTCAGGGCATGCTTGACTATGACTGTGTACAATTTCAAGACATTCCAAGATACTTTTGGGGTCTTTTTTGACAAAAAAGTTAAGTCACTGCCTAAGTGCATGGATCGCTTTTCTGATTTTCAAAATTTCATTAAAAATATTCCTTAAGCGATATGCAAATATTTTCAACGGATTCTTGTTCAGGGCGTCGTTGACTATGACTGAGTACAATTTCAAGACATTCCAACATACTTGGAATGTCCAAGTGCATGGATCGCTTTCCTGATTTTCAAAAGTTCATTAAAAATATTCTTCAAGAGATATGCAAATATATTCAACGGATTCTTGTTCAGGGCATGCTTGACTATGACTGTGTACAATTTCAAGACATTCCAAGATACTTTTGGGGTCTTTTTTGAATAAAAAGTTAAGTCACTGCCTAAGTTCACAGACTTTCCTCATTTTCAAAAATTCATTAAAAATATTCCTTAAGAGATATGCAAATATTTTCAATTGATTCTTGTTCAGGGCGTCGTTGACTATGACTGAGTACAATTTCAAGACATTCCAACATACTTGGAATGTCCAAGTGCATGGATCGCTTTTCGGATTTTCAAAAATTCATTAAAAATATTCTTCAAGAGATATGCAAATATATTCAACGGATTCTTGTTCAGGGCATGCTTGACTATGACTGTGTACAATTTCAAGACATTCCAAGATACTTTTGGGGTCTTTTTTGACAAAAAAGTTAAGTCACTGCCTAAGTGCATGGATCGCTTTCCTGATTTTCAAAAATTCATTAAAAATATTCCTTAAACGATATGCAAATATTTTCAACGGATTCTTGTTCAGGGCGTCGTTGACTATGACTGAGTACAATTTCAAGACATTCCAACATACTTGGAATGTCCAAGTGCATGGATCGCTTTCCTGATTTTCAAAAGTTCATTAAAAATATTCTTCAAGAGATATGCAAATATATTCAACGGATTCTTGTTCAGGGCATGCTTGACTATGACTGTGTACAATTTCAAGACATTCCAAGATACTTTTGGGGTCTTTTTTGAATAAAAAGTTAAGTCACTGCCTAAGTGCACAGACTTTCATCATTTTCAAAAATTCATTAAAAATATTCCTTAAGAGATATGCAAATATTTTCAATGGATTCTTGTTCAGGGCGTCGTTGACTATGACCGAGTACAATTTCAAGACATTCCAACATACTTGGAATGTCCAAGTGCATGGATCGCTTTCCGGATTTTCAAAAATTCATTAAAAATATTCTTCAGGAGATATGCAAATATATTCAACGGATTCTTGTTCAGGGCATGCTTGACTATGACTGTGTACAATTTCAAGACATTCCAAGATACTTTTGGGGTCTTTTTTGACGAAAAAGTTAAGTCACTGCCTAAGTGCATGGATCGCTTTCCTGATTTTCAGAAATTCTTTAAAAATATTCCTTAAACGATATGCAAATATTTTCAACGGATTCTTGTTCAGGGCGTCGTTGACTATGACTGAGTACAATTTCAAGACATTCCAACATACTTGGAATGTCCAAGTGCATGGATCGCTTTCCTGATTTTCAAAAGTTCATTAAAAATATTCTTCAAGAGATATGCAAATATATTCAACGGATTCTTGTTCAGGGCATGCTTGACTATGACTGTGTACAATTTCAAGACATTCCAAGATACTTTTGGGGTCTTTTTTGAATAAAAAGTTAAGTCACTGCCTAAGTGCACAGACTTTCCTCATTTTCAAAAATTCATTAAAAATATTCCTTAAGAGATATGCAAATATTTTCAATTGATTCTTGTTCAGGGCGTCGTTGACTATGACTGAGTACAATTTCAAGACATTCCAACATACTTGGAATGTCCAAGTGCATGGATCGCTTTTCGGATTTTCATAAATTCATTAAAAATATTCTTCAAGAGATATGCAAATATATTCAACGGATTCTTGTTCAGGGCATGCTTGACTATGACTGTGTACAATTTCAAGACATTCCAATTTACTTTTGGGGTTTTTTTAAAAAAAAAAGTCAAGTCACTAAGTGCATCAGGGCAAATGGATCGTTTCCTTCGTCTCACCTGATATCCTGCTGTGTGATCCACGGTGTCCAAACGTTTGTTTCCAGCGACTGGACGACATGGATGAACTCCTGCAGCTTTAATTCTTTAAAAACAACCCAAAAACATCAAAAGTTAAGTCACTGCCTAAGTGCATGGATCGCTTTCCTGATTTTCAAAAATTCATTAAAAATATTCCTCAAGAGATATGCAAATATATTCAACGGATTCTTGTTCAGGGCGTCGTTGACTATGACTGAGTACAATTTCAAGACATTCCAACATACTTGGAATGTCCAAGTGCATGGATCGCTTTTCGGATTTTCAAAAATTCATTAAAAATATTCTTCAAGAGATATGCAAATATATTCAACGGATTCTTGTTCAGGGCATGCTTGACTATGACTGTGTACAATTTCAAGACATTCCAACATACTTGGAATGTCCAAGTGCATGGATCGCTTTTCGGATTTTCAAAAATTCATTAAAAATATTCTTCAAGAGATATGCAAATATATTCAACGGATTCTTGTTCAGGGCATGCTTGACTATGACTGTGTACAATTTCAAGACATTCCAAGATACTTTTGGGGTCTTTTTTGAATAAAAAGTTAAGTCACTGCCTAAGTGCATGGATCGCTTTTCTGATTTTCAAAATTTCATTAAAAATATTCCTTAAGCGATATGCAAATATTTTCAACGGATTCTTGTTCAGGGCGTCGTTGACTATGACTGAGTACAATTTCAAGACATTCCAACATACTTGGAATGTCCAAGTGCATGGATCGCTTTCCTGATTTTCAAAAGTTCATTAAAAATATTCTTCAAGAGATATGCAAATATATTCAACGGATTCTTGTTCAGGGCATGCTTGACTATGACTGTGTACAATTTCAAGACATTCCAAGATACTTTTGGGGTCTTTTTTGAATAAAAAGTTAAGTCACTGCCTAAGTGCACAGACTTTCCTCATTTTCAAAAATTCATTAAAAATATTCCTTAAGAGATATGCAAATATTTTCAATTGATTCTTGTTCAGGGCGTCGTTGACTATGACTGAGTACAATTTCAAGACATTCCAACATACTTGGAATGTCCAAGTGCATGGATCGCTTTTCGGATTTTCAAAAATTCATTAAAAATATTCTTCAAGAGATATGCAAATATATTCAACGGATTCTTGTTCAGGGCATGCTTGACTATGACTGTGTACAATTTCAAGACATTCCAAGATACTTTTGGGGTCTTTTTTGACAAAAAAGTTAAGTCACTGCCTAAGTGCATGGATCGCTTTCCTGATTTTCAAAAATTCATTAAAAATATTCCTTAAACGATATGCAAATATTTTCAACGGATTCTTGTTCAGGGCGTCGTTGACTATGACTGAGTACAATTTCAAGACATTCCAACATACTTGGAATGTCCAAGTGCATGGATCGCTTTCCTGATTTTCAAAAGTTCATTAAAAATATTCTTCAAGAGATATGCAAATATATTCAACGGATTCTTGTTCAGGGCATGCTTGACTATGACTGTGTACAATTTCAAGACATTCCAAGATACTTTTGGGGTCTTTTTTGAATAAAAAGTTAAGTCACTGCCTAAGTGCACAGACTTTCATCATTTTCAAAAATTCATTAAAAATATTCCTTAAGAGATATGCAAATATTTTCAATGGATTCTTGTTCAGGGCGTCGTTGACTATGACCGAGTACAATTTCAAGACATTCCAACATACTTGGAATGTCCAAGTGCATGGATCGCTTTCCGGATTTTCAAAAATTCATTAAAAATATTCTTCAGGAGATATGCAAATATATTCAACGGATTCTTGTTCAGGGCATGCTTGACTATGACTGTGTACAATTTCAAGACATTCCAAGATACTTTTGGGGTCTTTTTTGACGAAAAAGTTAAGTCACTGCCTAAGTGCATGGATCGCTTTCCTGATTTTCAGAAATTCTTTAAAAATATTCCTTAAACGATATGCAAATATTTTCAACGGATTCTTGTTCAGGGCGTCGTTGACTATGACTGAGTACAATTTCAAGACATTCCAACATACTTGGAATGTCCAAGTGCATGGATCGCTTTCCTGATTTTCAAAAGTTCATTAAAAATATTCTTCAAGAGATATGCAAATATATTCAACGGATTCTTGTTCAGGGCATGCTTGACTATGACTGTGTACAATTTCAAGACATTCCAAGATACTTTTGGGGTCTTTTTTGAATAAAAAGTTAAGTCACTGCCTAAGTGCACAGACTTTCCTCATTTTCAAAAATTCATTAAAAATATTCCTTAAGAGATATGCAAATATTTTCAATTGATTCTTGTTCAGGGCGTCGTTGACTATGACTGAGTACAATTTCAAGACATTCCAACATACTTGGAATGTCCAAGTGCATGGATCGCTTTTCGGATTTTCAAAAATTCATTAAAAATATTCCTCAAGAGATATGCAAATATATTCAACGGATTCTTGTTCAGGGCGTCGTTGACTATGACTGAGTACAATTTCAAGACATTCCAACATACTTGGAATGTCCAAGTGCATGGATCGCTTTCCTGATTTTCAAAAGTTCATTAAAAATATTCTTCAAGAGATATGCAAATATATTCAACGGATTCTTGTTCAGGGCATGCTTGACTATGACTGTGTACAATTTCAAGACATTCCAAGATACTTTTGGGGTCTTTTTTGAATAAAAAGTTAAGTCACTGCCTAAGTGCACAGACTTTCCTCATTTTCAAAAATTCATTAAAAATATTCCTTAAGAGATATGCAAATATTTTCAATTGATTCTTGTTCAGGGCGTCGTTGACTATGACTGAGTACAATTTCAAGACATTCCAACATACTTGGAATGTCCAAGTGCATGGATCGCTTTTCGGATTTTCATAAATTCATTAAAAATATTCTTCAAGAGATATGCAAATATATTCAACGGATTCTTGTTCAGGGCATGCTTGACTATGACTGTGTACAATTTCAAGACATTCCAATTTACTTTTGGGGTTTTTTTTAAAAAAAAAGTCAAGTCACTAAGTGCATCAGGGCAAATGGATCGTTTCCTTCGTCTCACCTGATATCCTGCTGTGTGATCCACGGTGTCCAAACGTTTGTTTCCAGCGACTGGACGACATGGATGAACTCCTGCAGCTTTAATTCTTTAAAAACAACCCAAAAACATCAAAAGTTAAGTCACTGCCTAAGTGCATGGATCGCTTTCCTGATTTTCAAAAATTCATTAAAAATATTCCTCAAGAGATATGCAAATATATTCAACGGATTCTTGTTCAGGGCGTCGTTGACTATGACTGAGTACAATTTCAAGACATTCCAACATACTTGGAATGTCCAAGTGCATGGATCGCTTTTCGGATTTTCAAAAATTCATTAAAAATATTCTTCAAGAGATATGCAAATATATTCAACGGATTCTTGTTCAGGGCATGCTTGACTATGACTGTGTACAATTTCAAGACATTCCAAGATACTTTTGGGGTCTTTTTTGACAAAAAAGTTAAGTCACTGCCTAAGTGCATGGATCGCTTTCCTGATTTTCAAAAATTCATTAAAAATATTCCTTAAGCGATATGCAAATATTTTCAACGGATTCTTGTTCAGGGCATCGTTGACTATGACTGAGTACAATTTCAAGACATTCCAACATACTTGGAATGTCCAAGTGCATGGATCGCTTTCCTGATTTTCAAAAGTTCATTAAAAATATTCTTCAAGAGATATGCAAATATATTCAACGGATTCTTGTTCAGGGCATGCTTGACTATGACTGTGTACAATTTCAAGACATTCCAAGATACCTTTGGGGTCTTTTTTGGATAAAAAGTTAAGTCACTGCCTAAGTGCACAGACTTTCATCATTTTCAAAAATTCATTAAAAATATTCCTTAAGAGATATGCAAATATTTTCAATGGATTCTTGTTCAGGGCGTCGTTGACTATGACCGAGTACAATTTCAAGACATTCCAACATACTTGGAATGTCCAAGTGCATGGATCGCTTTCCTGATTTTCAAAAGTTCATTAAAAATATTCTTCAAGAGATATGCAAATATATTCAACGGATTCTTGTTCAGGGCATTCTTGACTATGACTGTGTACAATTTCAAGACATTCCAAGATACTTTTGGGGTCTTTTTTGATGAAAAAGTTAAGTCACTGCCTAAGTGCATGGATCGCTTTCCTGATTTTCAAAAATTCATTAAAAATATTCCTTAAGCGATATGCAAATATATTCAACGGATTCTTGTTCAGGGCGTCGTTGACTATGACTGAGTACAATTTCAAGACATTCCAACATACTTGGAATGTCCAAGTGCATGGATCGCTTTCCGGATTTTCAAAAATTCATTAAAAATATTCTTCAAGAGATATGCAAATATATTCAATGGATTCTTGTTCAGGGCATGCTTGACTATGACTGTGTACAATTTCAAGACATTCCAAGATACTTTTGGGGTCTTTTTTGACGAAAAAGTTAAGTCACTGCCTAAGTGCATGGATCGCTTTCCTGATTTTCAGAAATTCTTTAAAAATATTCCTTAAACGATATGCAAATATTTTCAACGGATTCTTGTTCAGGGCGTCGTTGACTATGACTGAGTACAATTTCAAGACATTCCAACATACTTGGAATGTCCAAGTGCATGGATCGCTTTCCTGATTTTCAAAAGTTCATTAAAAATATTCTTCAAGAGATATGCAAATATATTCAACGGATTCTTGTTCAGGGCATGCTTGACTATGACTGTGTACAATTTCAAGACATTCCAAGATACTTTTGGGGTCTTTTTTGAATAAAAAGTTAAGTCACTGCCTAAGTGCACAGACTTTCCTCATTTTCAAAAATTCATTAAAAATATTCCTTAAGAGATATGCAAATATTTTCAATTGATTCTTGTTCAGGGCGTCGTTGACTATGACTGAGTACAATTTCAAGACATTCCAACATACTTGGAATGTCCAAGTGCATGGATCGCTTTTCGGATTTTCAAAAATTCATTAAAAATATTCTTCAAGAGATATGCAAATATATTCAACGGATTCTTGTTCAGGGCATGCTTGACTATGACTGTGTACAATTTCAAGACATTCCAAGATACTTTTGGGGTCTTTTTTGACAAAAAAGTTAAGTCACTGCCTAAGTGCATGGATCGCTTTCCTGATTTTCAAAAATTCATTAAAAATATTCCTTAAGCGATATGCAAATATTTTCAACGGATTCTTGTTCAGGGCGTCGTTGACTATGACTGAGTACAATTTCAAGACATTCCAACATACTTGGAATGTCCAAGTGCATGGATCGCTTTCCTGATTTTCAAAAGTTCATTAAAAATATTCTTCAAGAGATATGCAAATATATTCAACGGATTCTTGTTCAGGGCATGCTTGACTATGACTGTGTACAATTTCAAGACATTCCAAGATACTTTTGGGGTCTTTTTTGAATAAAAAGTTAAGTCACTGCCTAAGTGCACAGACTTTCATCATTTTCAAAAATTCATTAAAAATATTCCTTAAGAGATATGCAAATATTTTCAATGGATTCTTGTTCAGGGCGTCGTTGACTATGACTGAGTACAATTTCAAGACATTCCAACATACTTGGAATGTCCAAGTGCATGGATCGCCTTCCTGATTTTCAAAATTTCATTAAAAATATTCTTCAAGAGATATGCAAATATATTCAACGGATTCTTGTTCAGGGCATGCTTGACTATGACTGTGTACAATTTCAAGACATTCCAAGATACTTTTGGGGTCTTTTTTGAATAAAAAGTTAAGTCACTGCCTAAGTGCACAGACTTTCATCATTTTCAAAAATTCATTAAAAATATTCCTTAAGAGATATGCAAATATTTTCAATGGATTTTTGTTCAGGGCGTCGTTGACTATGACCGAGTACAATTTCAAGACATTCCAACATACTTGGAATGTCCAAGTGCATGGATCGCTTTCCGGATTTTCAAAAATTCATTAAAAATATTCTTCAAGAGATATGCAAATATATTCAACGGATTCTTGTTCAGGGCATTCTTGACTATGACTGTGTACAATTTCAAGACATTCCAAGATACTTTTGGGGTCTTTTTTGACGAAAAAGTTAAGTCACTGCCTAAGTGCATGGATCGCTTTCCTGATTTTCAGAAATTCTTTAAAAATATTCCTTAAACGATATGCAAATATTTTCAACGGATTCTTGTTCAGGGCGTCGTTGACTATGACTGAGTACAATTTCAAGACATTCCAACATACTTGGAATGTCCAAGTGCATGGATCGCTTTCCTGATTTTCAAAAGTTCATTAAAAATATTCTTCAAGAGATATGCAAATATATTCAACGGATTCTTGTTCAGGGCATGCTTGACTATGACTGTGTACAATTTCAAGACATTCCAAGATACTTTTGGGGTCTTTTTTGAATAAAAAGTTAAGTCACTGCCTAAGTGCACAGACTTTCATCATTTTCAAAAATTCATTAAAAATATTCCTTAAGAGATATGCAAATATTTTCAATGGATTTTTGTTCAGGGCGTCGTTGACTATGACCGAGTACAATTTCAAGACATTCCAACATACTTGGAATGTCCAAGTGCATGGATCGCTTTCTGGATTTTCAAAAATTCATTAAAAATATTCTTCAAGAGATGTGCAAATATATTCAACGGATTCTTGTTCAGGGCATTCTTGACTATGACTGTGTACAATTTCAAGACATTCCAAGATACTTTTGGGGTCTTTTTTGACGAAAAAGTTAAGTCACTGCCTAAGTGCATGGATCGCTTTCCTGATTTTCAGAAATTCTTTAAAAATATTCCTTAAACGATATGCAAATATTTTCAACGGATTCTTGTTCAGGGCGTCGTTGACTATGACTGAGTACAATTTCAAGACATTCCAACATACTTGGAATGTCCAAGTGCATGGATCGCTTTCCTGATTTTCAAAAGTTCATTAAAAATATTCTTCAAGAGATATGCAAATATATTCAACGGATTCTTGTTCAGGGCATGCTTGACTATGACTGTGTACAATTTCAAGACATTCCAAGATACTTTTGGGGTCTTTTTTGAATAAAAAGTTAAGTCACTGCCTAAGTGCACAGACTTTCCTCATTTTCAAAAATTCATTAAAAATATTCCTTAAGAGATATGCAAATATTTTCAATTGATTCTTGTTCAGGGCGTCGTTGACTATGACTGAGTACAATTTCAAGACATTCCAACATACTTGGAATGTCCAAGTGCATAAATCGCTTTTCGGATTTTCAAAAATTCATTAAAAATATTCTTCAAGAGATATGCAAATATATTCAACGGATTCTTGTTCAGGGCATGCTTGACTATGACTGTGTACAATTTCAAGACATTCCAAGATACTTTTGGGGTCTTTTTTGACGAAAAAGTTAAGTCACTGCCTAAGTGCATGGATCGCTTTCCTGATTTTCAGAAATTCTTTAAAAATATTCCTTAAACGATATGCAAATATTTTCAACGGATTCTTGTTCAGGGCGTCGTTGACTATGACTGAGTACAATTTCAAGACATTCCAACATACTTGGAATGTCCAAGTGCATGGATCACTTTCCTGATTTTCAAAAGTTCATTAAAAATATTCTTCAAGAGATATGCAAATATATTCAACGGATTCTTGTTCAGGGCATGCTTGACTATGACTGTGTACAATTTCAAGACATTCCAAGATACTTTTGGGGTCTTTTTTGAATAAAAAGTTAAGTCACTGCCTAAGTGCATGGATCGCTTTCCTGATTTTCAAAAATTCATTAAAAATATTCCTTAAGCGATATGCAAATATTTTCAACGATTCTTGTTCAGGGCGTCGTTGACTATGACTGAGTACAATTTCAAAACATTCCAACATACTTGGAATGTCCAAGTGCATGGATCGCTTTTCGGATTTTCAAAAATTCATTAAAAATATTCTTCAAGAGATATGCAAATATATTCAACGGATTCTTGTTCAGGGCATGCTTGACTATGACTGTGTACAATTTCAAGACATTCCAAGATACTTTTGGGGTCTTTTTTGACAAAAAAGTTAAGTCACTGCCTAAGTGCATGGATCGCTTTCCTGATTTTCAAAAATTCATTAAAAATATTCCTTAAGCGATATGCAAATATTTTCAACGGATTCTTGTTCAGGGCGTCGTTGACTATGACTGAGTACAATTTCAAGACATTCCAACATACTTGGAATGTCCAAGTGCATGGATCGCTTTCCTGATTTTCAAAAGTTCATTAAAAATATTCTTCAAGAGATATGCAAATATATTCAACGGATTCTTGTTCAGGGCATGCTTGACTATGACTGTGTACAATTTCAAGACATTCCAAGATACTTTTGGGGTCTTTTTTGAATAAAAAGTTAAGTCACTGCCTAAGTGCACAGACTTTCCTCATTTTCAAAAATTCATTAAAAATATTCCTTAAGCGATATGCAAATATTTTCAACGGATTCTTGTTCAGGGCGTCGTTGACTATGACTGAGTACAATTTCAAGACATTCCAACATACTTGGAATGTCCAAGTGCATGGATCGCTTTCCTGATTTTCAAAAGTTCATTTAAAATATTCTTCAAGAGATATGCAAATATATTCAACGGATTCTTGTTCAGGGCATGCTTGACTATGACTGTGTACAATTTCAAGACATTCCAAGATACTTTTGGGGTCTTTTTTGAATAAAAAGTTAAGTCACTGCCTAAGTGCACAGACTTTCCTCATTTTCAAAAATTCATTAAAAATATTCCTTAAGAGATATGCAAATATTTTCAATTGATTCTTGTTCAGGGCGTCGTTGACTATGACTGAGTACAATTTCAAGACATTCCAACATACTTGGAATGTCCAAGTGCATGGATAGCTTTTCGGATTTTCATAAATTCATTAAAAATATTCTTCAAGAGATATGCAAATATATTCAACGGATTCTTGTTCAGGGCATGCTTGACTATGACTGTGTACAATTTCAAGACATTCCAATTTACTTTTGGGGTTTTTTTTAAAAAAAAAGTCAAGTCACTAAGTGCATCAGGGCAAATGGATCGTTTCCTTCGTCTCACCTGATATCCTGCTGTGTGATCCACGGTGTCCAAACGTTTGTTTCCAGCGACTGGACGACATGGATGAACTCCTGCAGCTTTAATTCTTTAAAAACAACCCAAAAACATCAAAAGTTAAGTCACTGCCTAAGTGCATGGATCGCTTTCCTGATTTTCAAAAATTCATTAAAAATATTCCTCAAGAGATATGCAAATATATTCAACGGATTCTTGTTCAGGGCGTCGTTGACTATGACTGAGTACAATTTCAAGACATTCCAACATACTTGGAATGTCCAAGTGCATGGATCGCTTTTCGGATTTTCAAAAATTCATTAAAAATATTATTCAAGAGATATGCAAATATATTCAACGGATTCTTGTTCAGGGCATGCTTGACTATGACTGTGTACAATTTCAAGACATTCCAAGATACTTTTGGGGTCTTTTTTGAATAAAAAGTTAAGTCACTGCCTAAGTGCATGGATCGCTTTCCTGATTTTCAAAAATTCATTAAAAATATTCCTTAAGCGATATGCAAATATTTTCAATGGATTCTTGTTCAGGGCGTCGTTGACTATGACTGAGTACAATTTCAAAACATTCCAACATACTTGGAATGTCCAAGTGCATGGATCGCTTTTCGGATTTTCAAAAATTCATTAAAAATATTCTTCAAGAGATATGCAAATATATTCAACGGATTCTTGTTCAGGGCATGCTTGACTATGACTGTGTACAATTTCAAGACATTCCAAGATACCTTTGGGGTCTTTTTTGGATAAAAAGTTAAGTCACTGCCTAAGTGCACAGACTTTCATCATTTTCAAAAATTCATTAAAAATATTCCTTAAGAGATATGCAAATATTTTCAATGGATTCTTGTTCAGGGCGTCGTTGACTATGACCGAGTACAATTTCAAGACATTCCAACATACTTGGAATGTCCAAGTGCATGGATCGCTTTCCGGATTTTCAAAAATTCATTAAAAATATTCTTCAAGAGAAATGCAAATATATTCAACGGATTCTTGTTCAGGGCATGCTTGACTATGACTGTGTACAATTTCAAGACATTCCAAGATACTTTTGGGGTCTTTTTTGACGAAAAAGTTAAGTCACTGCCTAAGTGCATGGATCGCTTTCCTGATTTTCAGAAATTCTTTAAAAATATTCCTTAAACGATATGCAAATATTTTCAACGGATTCTTGTTCAGGGCGTCGTTGACTATGACTGAGTACAATTTCAAGACATTCCAACATACTTGGAATGTCCAAGTGCATGGATCGCTTTCCTGATTTTCAAAAGTTCATTAAAAATATTCTTCAAGAGATATGCAAATATATTCAACGGATTCTTGTTCAGGGCATGCTTGACTATGACTGTGTACAATTTCAAGACATTCCAGGATACTTTTGGGGTCTTTTTTGAATAAAAAATTAAGTCACTGCCTAAGTGCACAGACTTTCCTCATTTTCAAAAATTCATTAAAAATATTCCTTAAGAGATATGCAAATATTTTCAATTGATTCTTGTTCAGGGCGTCGTTGACTATGACTGAGTACAATTTCAAGACATTCCAACATACTTGGAATGTCCAAGTGCATGGATCGCTTTTCGGATTTTCAAAAATTCATTAAAAATATTCTTCAAGAGATATGCAAATATATTCAACGGATTCTTGTTCAGGGCATGCTTGACTATGACTGTGTACAATTTCAAGACATTCCAAGATACTTTTGGGGTCTTTTTTGACAAAAAAGTTAAGTCACTGCCTAAGTGCATGGATCGCTTTCCTGATTTTCAGAAATTCTTTAAAAATATTCCTTAAACGATATGCAAATATTTTCAACGGATTCTTGTTCAGGGCGTCGTTGACTATGACTGAGTACAATTTCAAGACATTCCAACATACTTGGAATGTCCAAGTGCATGGATCGCTTTCCTGATTTTCAAAAGTTCATTAAAAATATTCTTCAAGAGATATGCAAATATATTCAACGGATTCTTGTTCAGGGCATGCTTGACTATGACTGTGTACAATTTCAAGACATTCCAAGATACTTTTGGGGTCTTTTTTGAATAAAAAGTTAAGTCACTGCCTAAGTGCACAGACTTTCATCATTTTCAAAAATTCATTAAAAATATTCCTTAAGAGATATGCAAATATTTTCAACGGATTCTTGTTCAGGGCGTCGTTGACTATGACCGAGTACAATTTCAAGACATTCCAACATACTTGGAATGTCCAAGTGCATGGATCGCTTTCCGGATTTTCAAAAATTCATTAAAAATATTCTTCAGGAGATATGCAAATATATTCAACGGATTCTTGTTCAGGGCATGCTTGACTATGACTGTGTACAATTTCAAGACATTCCAAGATACTTTTGGGGTCTTTTTTGACGAAAAAGTTAAGTCACTGCCTAAGTGCATGGATCGCTTTCCTGATTTTCAGAAATTCTTTAAAAATATTCCTTAAACGATATGCAAATATTTTCAACGGATTCTTGTTCAGGGCGTCGTTGACTATGACTGAGTACAATTTCAAGACATTCCAACATACTTGGAATGTCCAAGTGCATGGATCGCTTTCCTGATTTTCAAAAGTTCATTAAAAATATTCTTCAAGAGATATGCAAATATATTCAACGGATTCTTGTTCAGGGCATGCTTGACTATGACTGTGTACAATTTCAAGACATTCCAAGATACTTTTGGGGTCTTTTTTGAATAAAAAGTTAAGTCACTGCCTAAGTGCACAGACTTTCCTCATTTTCAAAAATTCATTAAAAATATTCCTTAAGAGATATGCAAATATTTTCAATTGATTCTTGTTCAGGGCGTCGTTGACTATGACTGAGTACAATTTCAAGACATTCCAACATACTTGGAATGTCCAAGTGCATAAATCGCTTTTCGGATTTTCAAAAATTCATTAAAAATATTCTTCAAGAGATATGCAAATATATTCAACGGATTCTTGTTCAGGGCATGCTTGACTATGACTGTGTACAATTTCAAGACATTCCAAGATACTTTTGGGGTCTTTTTTGACGAAAAAGTTAAGTCACTGCCTAAGTGCATGGATCGCTTTCCTGATTTTCAGAAATTCTTTAAAAATATTCCTTAAACGATATGCAAATATTTTCAACGGATTCTTGTTCAGGGCGTCGTTGACTATGACTGAGTACAATTTCAAGACATTCCAACATACTTGGAATGTCCAAGTGCATGGATCGCTTTCCTGATTTTCAAAAGTTCATTAAAAATATTCTTCAAGAGATATGCAAATATATTCAACGGATTCTTGTTCAGGGCATGCTTGACTATGACTGTGTACAATTTCAAGACATTCCAAGATACTTTTGGGGTCTTTTTTGAATAAAAAGTTAAGTCACTGCCTAAGTGCATGGATCGCTTTCCTGATTTTCAAAAATTCATTAAAAATATTCCTTAAGCGATATGCAAATATTTTCAACGATTCTTGTTCAGGGCGTCGTTGACTATGACTGAGTACAATTTCAAAACATTCCAACATACTTGGAATGTCCAAGTGCATGGATCGCTTTTCGGATTTTCAAAAATTCATTAAAAATATTCTTCAAGAGATATGCAAATATATTCAACGGATTCTTGTTCAGGGCATGCTTGACTATGACTGTGTACAATTTCAAGACATTCCAAGATACTTTTGGGGTCTTTTTTGACAAAAAAGTTAAGTCACTGCCTAAGTGCATGGATCGCTTTCCTGATTTTCAAAAATTCATTAAAAATATTCCTTAAGCGATATGCAAATATTTTCAACGGATTCTTGTTCAGGGCGTCGTTGACTATGACTGAGTACAATTTCAAGACATTCCAACATACTTGGAATGTCCAAGTGCATGGATCGCTTTCCTGATTTTCAAAAGTTCATTAAAAATATTCTTCAAGAGATATGCAAATATATTCAACGGATTCTTGTTCAGGGCATGCTTGACTATGACTGTGTACAATTTCAAGACATTCCAAGATACTTTTGGGGTCTTTTTTGAATAAAAAGTTAAGTCACTGCCTAAGTGCACAGACTTTCCTCATTTTCAAAAATTCATTAAAAATATTCCTTAAGCGATATGCAAATATTTTCAACGGATTCTTGTTCAGGGCGTCGTTGACTATGACTGAGTACAATTTCAAGACATTCCAACATACTTGGAATGTCCAAGTGCATGGATCGCTTTCCTGATTTTCAAAAGTTCATTTAAAATATTCTTCAAGAGATATGCAAATATATTCAACGGATTCTTGTTCAGGGCATGCTTGACTATGACTGTGTACAATTTCAAGACATTCCAAGATACTTTTGGGGTCTTTTTTGAATAAAAAGTTAAGTCACTGCCTAAGTGCACAGACTTTCCTCATTTTCAAAAATTCATTAAAAATATTCCTTAAGAGATATGCAAATATTTTCAATTGATTCTTGTTCAGGGCGTCGTTGACTATGACTGAGTACAATTTCAAGACATTCCAACATACTTGGAATGTCCAAGTGCATGGATAGCTTTTCGGATTTTCATAAATTCATTAAAAATATTCTTCAAGAGATATGCAAATATATTCAACGGATTCTTGTTCAGGGCATGCTTGACTATGACTGTGTACAATTTCAAGACATTCCAATTTACTTTTGGGGTTTTTTTAAAAAAAAAAGTCAAGTCACTAAGTGCATCAGGGCAAATGGATCGTTTCCTTCGTCTCACCTGATATCCTGCTGTGTGATCCACGGTGTCCAAACGTTTGTTTCCAGCGACTGGACGACATGGATGAACTCCTGCAGCTTTAATTCTTTAAAAACAACCCAAAAACATCAAAAGTTAAGTCACTGCCTAAGTGCATGGATCGCTTTCCTGATTTTCAAAAATTCATTAAAAATATTCCTCAAGAGATATGCAAATATATTCAACGGATTCTTGTTCAGGGCGTCGTTGACTATGACTGAGTACAATTTCAAGACATTCCAACATACTTGGAATGTCCAAGTGCATGGATCGCTTTTCGGATTTTCAAAAATTCATTAAAAATATTATTCAAGAGATATGCAAATATATTCAACGGATTCTTGTTCAGGGCATGCTTGACTATGACTGTGTACAATTTCAAGACATTCCAAGATACTTTTGGGGTCTTTTTTGAATAAAAAGTTAAGTCACTGCCTAAGTGCATGGATCGCTTTCCTGATTTTCAAAAATTCATTAAAAATATTCCTTAAGCGATATGCAAATATTTTCAATGGATTCTTGTTCAGGGCGTCGTTGACTATGACTGAGTACAATTTCAAAACATTCCAACATACTTGGAATGTCCAAGTGCATGGATCGCTTTTCGGATTTTCAAAAATTCATTAAAAATATTCTTCAAGAGATATGCAAATATATTCAACGGATTCTTGTTCAGGGCATGCTTGACTATGACTGTGTACAATTTCAAGACATTCCAAGATACCTTTGGGGTCTTTTTTGGATAAAAAGTTAAGTCACTGCCTAAGTGCACAGACTTTCATCATTTTCAAAAATTCATTAAAAATATTCCTTAAGAGATATGCAAATATTTTCAATGGATTCTTGTTCAGGGCGTCGTTGACTATGACCGAGTACAATTTCAAGACATTCCAACATACTTGGAATGTCCAAGTGCATGGATCGCTTTCCGGATTTTCAAAAATTCATTAAAAATATTCTTCAAGAGAAATGCAAATATATTCAACGGATTCTTGTTCAGGGCATGCTTGACTATGACTGTGTACAATTTCAAGACATTCCAAGATACTTTTGGGGTCTTTTTTGACGAAAAAGTTAAGTCACTGCCTAAGTGCATGGATCGCTTTCCTGATTTTCAGAAATTCTTTAAAAATATTCCTTAAACGATATGCAAATATTTTCAACGGATTCTTGTTCAGGGCGTCGTTGACTATGACTGAGTACAATTTCAAGACATTCCAACATACTTGGAATGTCCAAGTGCATGGATCGCTTTCCTGATTTTCAAAAGTTCATTAAAAATATTCTTCAAGAGATATGCAAATATATTCAACGGATTCTTGTTCAGGGCATGCTTGACTATGACTGTGTACAATTTCAAGACATTCCAGGATACTTTTGGGGTCTTTTTTGAATAAAAAATTAAGTCACTGCCTAAGTGCACAGACTTTCCTCATTTTCAAAAATTCATTAAAAATATTCCTTAAGAGATATGCAAATATTTTCAATTGATTCTTGTTCAGGGCGTCGTTGACTATGACTGAGTACAATTTCAAGACATTCCAACATACTTGGAATGTCCAAGTGCATGGATCGCTTTTCGGATTTTCAAAAATTCATTAAAAATATTCTTCAAGAGATATGCAAATATATTCAACGGATTCTTGTTCAGGGCATGCTTGACTATGACTGTGTACAATTTCAAGACATTCCAAGATACTTTTGGGGTCTTTTTTGACAAAAAAGTTAAGTCACTGCCTAAGTGCATGGATCGCTTTCCTGATTTTCAGAAATTCTTTAAAAATATTCCTTAAACGATATGCAAATATTTTCAACGGATTCTTGTTCAGGGCGTCGTTGACTATGACTGAGTACAATTTCAAGACATTCCAACATACTTGGAATGTCCAAGTGCATGGATCGCTTTCCTGATTTTCAAAAGTTCATTAAAAATATTCTTCAAGAGATATGCAAATATATTCAACGGATTCTTGTTCAGGGCATGCTTGACTATGACTGTGTACAATTTCAAGACATTCCAAGATACTTTTGGGGTCTTTTTTGAATAAAAAGTTAAGTCACTGCCTAAGTGCACAGACTTTCATCATTTTCAAAAATTCATTAAAAATATTCCTTAAGAGATATGCAAATATTTTCAACGGATTCTTGTTCAGGGCGTCGTTGACTATGACCGAGTACAATTTCAAGACATTCCAACATACTTGGAATGTCCAAGTGCATGGATCGCTTTCCGGATTTTCAAAAATTCATTAAAAATATTCTTCAGGAGATATGCAAATATATTCAACGGATTCTTGTTCAGGGCATGCTTGACTATGACTGTGTACAATTTCAAGACATTCCAAGATACTTTTGGGGTCTTTTTTGACGAAAAAGTTAAGTCACTGCCTAAGTGCATGGATCGCTTTCCTGATTTTCAGAAATTCTTTAAAAATATTCCTTAAACGATATGCAAATATTTTCAACGGATTCTTGTTCAGGGCGTCGTTGACTATGACTGAGTACAATTTCAAGACATTCCAACATACTTGGAATGTCCAAGTGCATGGATCGCTTTCCTGATTTTCAAAAGTTCATTAAAAATATTCTTCAAGAGATATGCAAATATATTCAACGGATTCTTGTTCAGGGCATGCTTGACTATGACTGTGTACAATTTCAAGACATTCCAAGATACTTTTGGGGTCTTTTTTGAATAAAAAGTTAAGTCACTGCCTAAGTGCACAGACTTTCCTCATTTTCAAAAATTCATTAAAAATATTCCTTAAGAGATATGCAAATATTTTCAATTGATTCTTGTTCAGGGCGTCGTTGACTATGACTGAGTACAATTTCAAGACATTCCAACATACTTGGAATGTCCAAGTGCATGGATCGCTTTTCGGATTTTCAAAAATTCATTAAAAATATTCCTCAAGAGATATGCAAATATATTCAACGGATTCTTGTTCAGGGCGTCGTTGACTATGACTGAGTACAATTTCAAGACATTCCAACATACTTGGAATGTCCAAGTGCATGGATCGCTTTCCTGATTTTCAAAAGTTCATTAAAAATATTCTTCAAGAGATATGCAAATATATTCAACGGATTCTTGTTCAGGGCATGCTTGACTATGACTGTGTACAATTTCAAGACATTCCAACATACTTGGAATGTCCAAGTGCATGGATCGCTTTTCGGATTTTCATAAATTCATTAAAAATATTCTTCAAGAGATATGCAAATATATTCAACGGATTCTTGTTCAGGGCATGCTTGACTATGACTGTGTACAATTTCAAGACATTCCAATTTACTTTTGGGGTTTTTTTAAAAAAAAAAGTCAAGTCACTAAGTGCATCAGGGCAAATGGATCGTTTCCTTCGTCTCACCTGATATCCTGCTGTGTGATCCACGGTGTCCAAACGTTTGTTTCCAGCGACTGGACGACATGGATGAACTCCTGCAGCTTTAATTCTTTAAAAACAACCCAAAAACATCAAAAGTTAAGTCACTGCCTAAGTGCATGGATCGCTTTCCTGATTTTCAAAAATTCATTAAAAATATTCCTCAAGAGATATGCAAATATATTCAACGGATTCTTGTTCAGGGCGTCGTTGACTATGACTGAGTACAATTTCAAGACATTCCAACATACTTGGAATGTCCAAGTGCATGGATCGCTTTTCGGATTTTCAAAAATTCATTAAAAATATTCTTCAAGAGATATGCAAATATATTCAACGGATTCTTGTTCAGGGCATGCTTGACTATGACTGTACAATTTCAAGACATTCCAAGATACTTTTGGGGTCTTTTTTGACAAAAAAGTTAAGTCACTGCCTAAGTGCATGGATCGCTTTCCTGATTTTCAAAAATTCATTAAAAATATTCCTTAAGCGATATGCAAATATTTTCAACGGATTCTTGTTCAGGGCGTCGTTGACTATGACTGAGTACAATTTCAAGACATTCCAACATACTTGGAATGTCCAAGTGCATGGATCGCTTTCCTGATTTTCAAAAGTTCATTAAAAATATTCTTCAAGAGATATGCAAATATATTCAACGGATTCTTGTTCAGGGCATGCTTGACTATGACTGTGTACAATTTCAAGACATTCCAAGATACCTTTGGGGTCTTTTTTGGATAAAAAGTTAAGTCACTGCCGAAGTGCACAGACTTTCATCATTTTCAAAAATTCATTAAAAATATTCCTTAAGAGATATGCAAATATTTTCAATGGATTCTTGTTCAGGGCGTCGTTGACTATGACCGAGTACAATTTCAAGACATTCCAACATACTTGGAATGTCCAAGTGCATGGATCGCTTTCCGGATTTTCAAAAATTCATTAAAAATATTCTTCAAGAGATATGCAAATATATTCAATGGATTCTTGTTCAGGGCATGCTTGACTATGACTGTGTACAATTTCAAGACATTCCAAGATACTTTTGGGGTCTTTTTTGACGAAAAAGTTAAGTCACTGCCTAAGTGCATGGATCGCTTTCCTGATTTTCAGAAATTCTTTAAAAATATTCCTTAAACGATATGCAAATATTTTCAACGGATTCTTGTTCAGGGCGTCGTTGACTATGACTGAGTACAATTTCAAGACATTCCAACATACTTGGAATGTCCAAGTGCATGGATCGCTTTCCTGATTTTCAAAAGTTCATTAAAAATATTCTTCAAGAGATATGCAAATATATTCAACGGATTCTTGTTCAGGGCATGCTTGACTATGACTGTGTACAATTTCAAGACATTCCAACATACTTGGAATGTCCAAGTGCATGGATCGCTTTTCGGATTTTCATAAATTCATTAAAAATATTCTTCAAGAGATATGCAAATATATTCAACGGATTCTTGTTCAGGGCATGCTTGACTATGACTGTGTACAATTTCAAGACATTCCAATTTACTTTTGGGGTTTTTTTAAAAAAAAAAGTCAAGTCACTAAGTGCATCAGGGCAAATGGATCGTTTCCTTCGTCTCACCTGATATCCTGCTGTGTGATCCACGGTGTCCAAACGTTTGTTTCCAGCGACTGGACGACATGGATGAACTCCTGCAGCTTTAATTCTTTAAAAACAACCCAAAAACATCAAAAGTTAAGTCACTGCCTAAGTGCATGGATCGCTTTCCTGATTTTCAAAAATTCATTAAAAATATTCCTCAAGAGATATGCAAATATATTCAACGGATTCTTGTTCAGGGCGTCGTTGACTATGACTGAGTACAATTTCAAGACATTCCAACATACTTGGAATGTCCAAGTGCATGGATCGCTTTTCGGATTTTCAAAAATTCATTAAAAATATTCTTCAAGAGATATGCAAATATATTCAACGGATTCTTGTTCAGGGCATGCTTGACTATGACTGTGTACAATTTCAAGACATTCCAAGATACTTTTGGGGTCTTTTTTGACAAAAAAGTTAAGTCACTGCCTAAGTGCATGGATCGCTTTCCTGATTTTCAAAAATTCATTAAAAATATTCCTTAAGCGATATGCAAATATTTTCAACGGATTCTTGTTCAGGGCGTCGTTGACTATGACTGAGTACAATTTCAAGACATTCCAACATACTTGGAATGTCCAAGTGCATGGATCGCTTTCCTGATTTTCAAAAGTTCATTAAAAATATTCTTCAAGAGATATGCAAATATATTCAACGGATTCTTGTTCAGGGCATGCTTGACTATGACTGTGTACAATTTCAAGACATTCCAAGATACCTTTGGGGTCTTTTTTGGATAAAAAGTTAAGTCACTGCCGAAGTGCACAGACTTTCATCATTTTCAAAAATTCATTAAAAATATTCCTTAAGAGATATGCAAATATTTTCAATGGATTCTTGTTCAGGGCGTCGTTGACTATGACCGAGTACAATTTCAAGACATTCCAACATACTTGGAATGTCCAAGTGCATGGATCGCTTTCCGGATTTTCAAAAATTCATTAAAAATATTCTTCAAGAGATATGCAAATATATTCAATGGATTCTTGTTCAGGGCATGCTTGACTATGACTGTGTACAATTTCAAGACATTCCAAGATACTTTTGGGGTCTTTTTTGACGAAAAAGTTAAGTCACTGCCTAAGTGCATGGATCGCTTTCCTGATTTTCAGAAATTCTTTAAAAATATTCCTTAAACGATATGCAAATATTTTCAACGGATTCTTGTTCAGGGCGTCGTTGACTATGACTGAGTACAATTTCAAGACATTCCAACATACTTGGAATGTCCAAGTGCATGGATCGCTTTCCTGATTTTCAAAAGTTCATTAAAAATATTCTTCAAGAGATATGCAAATATATTCAACGGATTCTTGTTCAGGGCATGCTTGACTATGACTGTGTACAATTTCAAGACATTCCAGGATACTTTTGGGGTCTTTTTTGAATAAAAAGTTAAGTCACTGCCTAAGTGCACAGACTTTCCTCATTTTCAAAAATTCATTAAAAATATTCCTTAAGAGATATGCAAATATTTTCAATTGATTCTTGTTCAGGGCGTCGTTGACTATGACTGAGTACAATTTCAAGACATTCCAACATACTTGGAATGTCCAAGTGCATGGATCGCTTTTCGGATTTTCAAAAATTCATTAAAAATATTCTTCAAGAGATATGCAAATATATTCAACGGATTCTTGTTCAGGGCATGCTTGACTATGACTGTGTACAATTTCAAGACATTCCAAGATACTTTTGGGGTCTTTTTTGACAAAAAAGTTAAGTCACTGCCTAAGTGCATGGATCGCTTTCCTGATTTTCAAAAATTCATTAAAAATATTCCTTAAGCGATATGCAAATATTTTCAACGGATTCTTGTTCAGGGCGTCGTTGACTATGACTGAGTACAATTTCAAGACATTCCAACATACTTGGAATGTCCAAGTGCATGGATCGCTTTCCTGATTTTCAAAAGTTCATTAAAAATATTCTTCAAGAGATATGCAAATATATTCAACGGATTCTTGTTCAGGGCATGCTTGACTATGACTGTGTACAATTTCAAGACATTCCAAGATACTTTTGGGGTCTTTTTTGAATAAAAAGTTAAGTCACTGCCTAAGTGCACAGACTTTCATCATTTTCAAAAATTCATTTAAAATATTCCTTAAGAGATATGCAAATATTTTCAATGGATTCTTGTTCAGGGCGTCGTTGACTCTGACAGAGTACAATTTCAAGACATTCCAACATACTTGGAATGTCCAAGTGCATGGATCGCTTTCCGGATTTTCAAAAATTCATTAAAAATATTCTTCAGGAGATATGCAAATATATTCAACGGATTCTTGTTCAGGGCATGCTTGACTATGACTGTGTACAATTTCAAGACATTCCAAGATACTTTTGGGGTCTTTTTTGACGAAAAAGTTAAGTCACTGCCTAAGTGCATGGATCGCTTTCCTGATTTTCAGAAATTCTTTAAAAATATTCCTTAAACGATATGCAAATATTTTCAACGGATTCTTGTTCAGGGCGTCGTTGACTATGACTGAGTACAATTTCAAGACATTCCAACATACTTGGAATGTCCAAGTGCATGGATCGCTTTCCTGATTTTCAAAAGTTCATTAAAAATATTCTTCAAGAGATATGCAAATATATTCAACGGATTCTTGTTCAGGGCATGCTTGACTATGACTGTGTACAATTTCAAGACATTCCAAGATACTTTTGGGCTCTTTTTTGAATAAAAAGTTAAGTCACTGCCTAAGTGCACAGACTTTCCTCATTTTCAAAAATTCATTAAAAATATTCCTTAAGAGATATGCAAATATTTTCAATTGATTCTTGTTCAGGGCGTCGTTGACTATGACTGAGTACAATTTCAAGACATTCCAACATACTTGGAATGTCCAAGTGCATGGATCGCTTTTCGGATTTTCAAAAATTCATTAAAAATATTCCTCAAGAGATATGCAAATATATTCAACGGATTCTTGTTCAGGGCATGCTTGACTATGACTGTGTACAATTTCAAGACATTCCAAGATTTTTTTGGGGTCTTTTTTGACGAAAAAGTTAAGTCACTGCCTAAGTGCATGGATCGCTTTCCTGATTTTCAGAAATTCTTTAAAAATATTCCTTAAGCGATATGCAAATATTTTCAACGGATTCTTGTTCAGGGCGTCGTTGACTATGACTGAGTACAATTTCAAGACATTCCAACATACTTGGAATGTCCAAGTGCATGGATCGCTTTCCTGATTTTCAAAAGTTCATTAAAAATATTCTTCAAGAGATATGCAAATATATTCAACGGATTCTTGTTCAGGGCATGCTTGACTATGACTGTGTACAATTTCAAGATATTCCAAGATACCTTTGGGGTCTTTTTTGAATAAAAAGTTAAGTCACTGCCTAAGTGCACAGACTTTCATCATTTTCAAAAATTCATTTAAAATATTCCTTAAGAGATATGCAAATATTTTCAATGGATTCTTGTTCAGGGCGTCGTTGACTATGACCGAGTACAATTTCAAGACATTCCAACATACTTGGAATGTCCAAGTGCATGGATCGCTTTCCGGATTTTCAAAAGTTCATTAAAAATATTCTTCAAGAGATATGCAAATATATTCAACGGATTCTTGTTCAGGGCATTCTTGACTATGACTGTGTACAATTTCAAGACATTCCAAGATACTTTTGGGGTCTTTTTTGACGAAAAAGTTAAGTCACTGCCTAAGTGCACAGACTTTCCTCATTTTCAAAAATTCATTAAAAATATTCCTTAAGAGATATGCAAATATTTTCAATTGATTCTTGTTCAGGGCGTCGTTGACTATGACTGAGTACAATTTCAAGACATTCCAACATACTTGGAATGTCCAAGTGCATGGATCGCTTTTCGGATTTTCAAAAATTCATTAAAAATATTCCTCAAGAGATATGCAAATATATTCAACGGATTCTTGTTCAGGGCATGCTTGACTATGACTGTGTACAATTTCAAGACATTCCAAGATTTTTTTGGGGTCTTTTTTGACGAAAAAGTTAAGTCACTGCCTAAGTGCATGGATCGCTTTCCTGATTTTCAGAAATTCTTTAAAAATATTCCTTAAGCGATATGCAAATATTTTCAACGGATTCTTGTTCAGGGCGTCGTTGACTATGACTGAGTACAATTTCAAGACATTCCAACATACTTGGAATGTCCAAGTGCATGGATCGCTTTCCTGATTTTCAAAAGTTCATTAAAAATATTCTTCAAGAGATATGCAAATATATTCAACGGATTCTTGTTCAGGGCATGCTTGACTATGACTGTGTACAATTTCAAGATATTCCAAGATACCTTTGGGGTCTTTTTTGAATAAAAAGTTAAGTCACTGCCTAAGTGCACAGACTTTCATCATTTTCAAAAATTCATTTAAAATATTCCTTAAGAGATATGCAAATATTTTCAATGGATTCTTGTTCAGGGCGTCGTTGACTATGACCGAGTACAATTTCAAGACATTCCAACATACTTGGAATGTCCAAGTGCATGGATCGCTTTCCGGATTTTCAAAAGTTCATTAAAAAAATATTCTTCAAGAGATATGCAAATATATTCAACGGATTCTTGTTCAGGGCATTCTTGACTATGACTGTGTACAATTTCAAGACATTCCAAGATACTTTTGGGGTCTTTTTTGACGAAAAAGTTAAGTCACTGCCTAAGTGCATGGATCGCTTTCCTGATTTTCAGAAATTCTTTAAAAATATTCCTTAAACGATATGCAAATATTTTCAACGGATTCTTGTTCAGGGCGTCGTTGACTATGACTGAGTACAATTTCAAGACATTCCAACATACTTGGAATGTCCAAGTGCATGGATCGCTTTCCTGATTTTCAAAAGTTCATTAAAAATATTCTTCAAGAGATATGCAAATATATTCAACGGATTCTTGTTCAGGGCATGCTTGACTATGACTGTGTACAATTTCAAGACATTCCAAGATACTTTTGGGGTCTTTTTTGAATAAAAAGTTAAGTCACTGCCGAAGTGCACAGACTTTCCTCATTTTCAAAAATTCATTAAAAATATTCCTTAAGAGATATGCAAATATTTTCAATTGATTCTTGTTCAGGGCGTCGTTGACTATGACTGAGTACAATTTCAAGACATTCCAACATACTTGGAATGTCCAAGTGCATGGATCGCTTTTCGGATTTTCAAAATTTCATTAAAAATATTCTTCAAGAGATATGCAAATATATTCAACGGATTCTTGTTCAGGGCATGCTTGACTATGACTGTGTACAATTTCAAGACATTCCAAGATACTTTTGGGGTCTTTTTAGACAAAAAAGTTAAGTCACTGCCTAAGTGCATGGATCGCTTTCCTCATTTTCAGAAATTCATTAAAAATATTCCTTAAGCGATATGCAAATATTTTCAACGGATTCTTGTTCAGGGCGTCGTTGACTATGACTGAGTACAATTTCAAGACATTCCAACATACTTGGAATGTCCAAGTGCATGGATCGCTTTCCTGATTTTCAAAAGTTCATTAAAAATATTCTTCAAGAGATATGCAAATATATTCAACGGATTCTTGTTCAGGGCATGCTTGACTATGACTGTGTACAATTTCAAGACATTCCAAGATACTTTTGGGGTCTTTTTAGACAAAAAAGTTAAGTCACTGCCTAAGTGCATGGATCGCTTTCCTCATTTTCAGAAATTCATTAAAAATATTCCTTAAGCGATATGCAAATATTTTCAACGGATTCTTGTTCAGGGCGTCGTTGACTATGACTGAGTACAATTTCAAGACATTCCAACATACTTGGAATGTCCAAGTGCATGGATCGCTTTCCTGATTTTCAAAAGTTCATTAAAAATATTCTTCAAGAGATATGCAAATATATTCAACGGATTCTTGTTCAGGGCATGCTTGACTATGACTGTGTACAATTTCAAGACATTCCAAGATACCTTTGGGGTCTTTTTTGAATAAAAAGTTAAGTCACTGCCTAAGTGCACAGACTTTCATCATTTTCAAAAATTCATTAAAAATATTCCTGAAGAGATATGCAAATATTTTCAATGGATTTTTGTTCAGGGCGTCGTTGACTATGACCGAGTACAATTTCAAGACATTCCAACATACTTGGAATGTCCAAGTGCATGGATCGCTTTCCGGATTTTCAAAAATTCATTAAAAATATTCTTCAAGAGATATGCAAATATATTCAACGGATTCTTGTTCAGGGCATTCTTGACTATGACTGTGTACAATTTCAAGACATTCCAAGATACTTTTGGGGTCTTTTTTGACGAAAAAGTTAAGTCACTGCCTAAGTGCATGGATCGCTTTCCTGATTTTCAGAAATTCTTTAAAAATATTCCTTAAACGATATGCAAATATTTTCAACGGATTCTTGTTCAGGGCGTCGTTGACTATGACTGAGTACAATTTCAAGACATTCCAACATACTTGGAATGTCCAAGTGCATGGATCGCTTTCCTGATTTTCAAAAGTTCATTAAAAATATTCTTCAAGAGATATGCAAATATATTCAACGGATTCTTGTTCAGGGCATGCTTGACTATGACTGTGTACAATTTCAAGACATTCCAAGATACTTTTGGGGTCTTTTTTGAATAAAAAGTTAAGTCACTGCCTAAGTGCACAGACTTTCCTCATTTTCAAAAATTCATTAAAAATATTCCTTAAGAGATATGCAAATATTTTCAATTGATTCTTGTTCAGGGCGTCGTTGACTATGACTGAGTACAATTTCAAGACATTCCAACATACTTGGAATGTCCAAGTGCATGGATCGCTTTTCGGATTTTCAAAAATTCATTAAAAATATTCTTCAAGAGATATGCAAATATATTCAACGGATTCTTGTTCAGGGCATGCTTGACTATGACTGTGTACAATTTCAAGACATTCCAAGATACTTTTGGGGTCTTTTTTGACGAAAAAGTTAAGTCACTGCCTAAGTGCATGGATCGCTTTCCTGATTTTCAGAAATTCTTTAAAAATATTCCTTAAACGATATGCAAATATTTTCAACGGATTCTTGTTCAGGGCGTCGTTGACTATGACTGAGTACAATTTCAAGACATTCCAACATACTTGGAATGTCCAAGTGCATGGATCGCTTTCCTGATTTTCAAAAGTTCATTAAAAATATTCTTCAAGAGATATGCAAATATATTCAACGGATTCTTGTTCAGGGCATGCTTGACTATGACTGTGTACAATTTCAAGACATTCCAAGATACTTTTGGGGTCTTTTTTGAATAAAAAGTTAAGTCACTGCCTAAGTGCATGGATCGCTTTCCTGATTTTCAGAAATTCTTTAAAAATATTCCTTAAACGATATGCAAATATTTTCAACGGATTCTTGTTCAGGGCGTCGTTGACTATGACTGAGTACAATTTCAAGACATTCCAACATACTTGGAATGTCCAAGTGCATGGATCGCTTTCCTGATTTTCAAAAGTTCATTAAAAATATTCTTCAAGAGATATGCAAATATATTCAACGGATTCTTGTTCAGGGCATGCTTGACTATGACTGTGTACAATTTCAAGATATTCCAAGATACCTTTGGGGTCTTTTTTGAATAAAAAGTTAAGTCACTGCCTAAGTGCACAGACTTTCATCATTTTCAAAAATTCATTAAAAATATTCCTTAAGAGATATGCAAATATTTTCAATGGATTCTTGTTCAGGGCGTCGTTGACTATGACCGAGTACAATTTCAAGACATTCCAACATACTTGGAATGTCCAAGTGCATGGATCGCTTTCCGGATTTTCAAAAATTCATTAAAAATATTCTTCAAGAGATATGCAAATATATTCAACGGATTCTTGTTCAGGGCATTCTTGACTATGACTGTGTACAATTTCAAGACATTCCAAGATACTTTTGGGGTCTTTTTTGACGAAAAAGTTAAGTCACTGCCTAAGTGCATGGATCGCTTTCCTGATTTTCAGAAATTCTTTAAAAATATTCCTTAAACGATATGCAAATATTTTCAACGGATTCTTGTTCAGGGCGTCGTTGACTATGACTGAGTACAATTTCAAGACATTCCAACATACTTGGAATGTCCAAGTGCATGGATCGCTTTCCTGATTTTCAAAAGTTCATTAAAAATATTCTTCAAGAGATATGCAAATATATTCAACGGATTCTTGTTCAGGGCATGCTTGACTATGACTGTGTACAATTTCAAGACATTCCAAGATACTTTTGGGGTCTTTTTTGAATAAAAAGTTAAGTCACTGCCTAAGTGCACAGACTTTCCTCATTTTCAAAAATTCATTAAAAATATTCCTTAAGAGATATGCAAATATTTTCAATTGATTCTTGTTCAGGGCGTCGTTGACTATGACTGAGTACAATTTCAAGACATTCCAACATACTTGGAATGTCCAAGTGCATGGATCGCTTTTCGGATTTTCAAAATTTCATTAAAAATATTCTTCAAGAGATATGCAAATATATTCAACGGATTCTTGTTCAGGGCATGCTTGACTATGACTGTGTACAATTTCAAGACATTCCAAGATACTTTTGGGGTCTTTTTTGACAAAAAAGTTAAGTCACTGCCTAAGTGCATGGATCGCTTTCCTCATTTTCAGAAATTCATTAAAAATATTCCTTAAGCGATATGCAAATATTTTCAACGGATTCTTGTTCAGGGCGTCGTTGACTATGACTGAGTACAATTTCAAGACATTCCAACATACTTGGAATGTCCAAGTGCATGGATCGCTTTCCTGATTTTCAAAAGTTCATTAAAAATATTCTTCAAGAGATATGCAAATATATTCAACGGATTCTTGTTCAGGGCATGCTTGACTATGACTGTGTACAATTTCAAGACATTCCAAGATACCTTTGGGGTCTTTTTTGAATAAAAAGTTAAGTCACTGCCTAAGTGCACAGACTTTCATCATTTTCAAAAATTCATTAAAAATATTCCTTAAGAGATATGCAAATATTTTCAATGGATTTTTGTTCAGGGCGTCGTTGACTATGACCGAGTACAATTTCAAGACATTCCAACATACTTGGAATGTCCAAGTGCATGGATCGCTTTCCTGATTTTCAAAAGTTAATTAAAAATATTCTTCAAGAGATATGCAAATATATTCAACGGATTCTTGTTCAGGGCATGCTTGACTATGACTGTGTACAATTTCAAGACATTCCAAGATACTTTTGGGGTCTTTTTTGACGAAAAAGTTAAGTCACTGCCTAAGTGCATGGATCACTTTCCTGATTTTCAAAAATTCATTAAAAATATTCCTTAAGCGATATGCAAATATTTTCAACGGATTCTTGTTCAGGGCGTCGTTGACTATGACTGAGTACAATTTCAAGACATTCCAACATACTTGGAATGTCCAAGTGCATGGATCGCTTTCCTGATTTTCAAAGGTTCATTAAAAATATTCTTCAAGAGATATGCAAATATATTCAACGGATTCTTGTTCAGGGCATGCTTGACTATGACTGTGTACAATTTCAAGACATTCCAAGATACTTTTGGGGTCTTTTTTGAATAAAAAGTTAAGTCACTGCCTAAGTGCACAGACTTTCATCATTTTCAAAAATTCATTAAAAATATTCCTTAAGAGATATGCAAATATTTTCAATTGATTCTTGTTCAGGGCGTCGTTGACTATGACTGAGTACAATTTCAAGACATTCCAACATACTTGGAATGTCCAAGTGCATGGATCGCTTTTCGGATTTTCAAAAATTCATTTAAAATATTCTTCAAGAGATATGCAAATATATTCAACGGATTCTTGTTCAGGGCATGCTTGACTATGACTGTGTACAATTTCAAGACATTCCAAGATACTTTTGGGGTCTTTTTTGACAAAAAAGTTAAGTCACTGCCTAAGTGCATGGATCGCTTTCCTGATTTTCAAAAATTCATTAAAAATATTCCTTAAGCGATATGCAAATATTTTCAACGGATTCTTGTTCAGGGCGTCGTTGACTATGACTGAGTACAATTTCAAGACATTCCAACATACTTGGAATGTCCAAGTGCATGGATCGCTTTCCTGATTTTCAAAAGTTCATTTAAATTATCTTCAAGAGATATGCAAATATATTCAACGGATTCTTGTTCAGGGCATGCTTGACTATGACTGTGTACAATTTCAAGACATTCCAAGATACTTTTGGGGTCTTTTTTGAATAAAAAGTTAAGTCACTGCCTAAGTGCATGGATCGCTTTCCTGATTTTCAGAAATTCTTTAAAAATATTCCTTAAACGATATGCAAATATTTTCAACGGATTCTTGTTCAGGGCGTCGTTGACTATGACTGAGTACAATTTCAAGACATTCCAACATACTTGGAATGTCCAAGTGCATGGATCGCTTTCCTGATTTTCAAAAGTTCATTAAAAATATTCTTCAAGAGATATGCAAATATATTCAACGGATTCTTGTTCAGGGCATGCTTGACTATGACTGTGTACAATTTCAAGATATTCCAAGATACCTTTGGGGTCTTTTTTGAATAAAAAGTTAAGTCACTGCCTAAGTGCACAGACTTTCATCATTTTCAAAAATTCATTAAAAATATTCCTTAAGAGATATGCAAATATTTTCAATGGATTCTTGTTCAGGGCATCGTTGACTATGACCGAGTACAATTTCAAGACATTCCAACATACTTGAAATGTCCAAGTGCATGGATCGCTTTCCTGATTTTCAAAAATTCATTAAAAATATTCTTCAAGAGATATGCAAATATAATCAACGGATTCTTGTTCAGGGCATTCTTGACTATGACTGTGTACAATTTCAAGACATTCCAAGATACTTTTGGGGTCTTTTTTGACGAAAAAGTTAAGTCACTGCCTAAGTGCATGGATCGCTTTCCTGATTTTCAGAAATTCTTTAAAAATATTCCTTAAACGATATGCAAATATTTTCAACGGATTCTTGTTCAGGGCGTCGTTGACTATGACTGAGTACAATTTCAAGACATTCCAACATACTTGGAATGTCCAAGTGCATGGATCGCTTTCCTGATTTTCAAAAGTTCATTAAAAATATTCTTCAAGAGATATGCAAATATATTCAACGGATTCTTGTTCAGGGCATGCTTGACTATGACTGTGTACAATTTCAAGACATTCCAAGATACTTTTGGGGTCTTTTTTGACGAAAAAGTTAAGTCACTGCCTAAGTGCATGGATCGCTTTCCTGATTTTCAGAAATTCTTTAAAAATATTCCTTAAATGATATGCAAATATTTTCAACGGATTCTTGTTCAGGGCGTCGTTGACTATGACTGAGTACAATTTCAAGACATTCCAACATACTTGGAATGTCCAAGTGCATGGATCGCTTTCCTGATTTTCAAAAGTTCATTAAAAATATTCTTCAAGAGATATGCAAATATATTCAACGGATTCTTGTTCAGGGCATGCTTGACTATGACTGTGTACAATTTCAAGACATTCCAGGATACTTTTGGGGTCTTTTTTGAATAAAAAGTTAAGTCACTGCCTAAGTGCACAGACTTTCCTCATTTTCAAAAATTCATTAAAAATATTCCTTAAGAGATATGCAAATATTTTCAATGGATTCTTGTTCAGGGCGTTGTTGACTATGACTGAGTACAATTTCAAGACATTCCAACATACTTGGAATGTCCAAGTGCATGGATCGCTTTCCGGATTTTCAAAAATTCATTAAAAATATTCTTCAAGAGATATGCAAATATATTCAACGGATTCTTGTTCAGGGCATGCTTGACTATGACTGTGTACAATTTCAAGACATTCCAAGATACTTTTGGGGTCTTTTTTGACGAAAAAGTTAAGTCACTGCCTAAGTGCATGGATCGCTTTCCTGATTTTCAGAAATTCTTTAAAAATATTCCTTAAACGATATGCAAATATTTTCAACGGATTCTTGTTCAGGGCGTCGTTGACTATGACTGAGTACAATTTCAAGACATTCCAACATACTTGGAATGTCCAAGTGCATGGATCGCTTTCCTGATTTTCAAAAGTTCATTAAAAATATTCTTCAAGAGATATGCAAATATATTCAACGGATTCTTGTTCAGGGCATGCTTGACTATGACTGTGTACAATTTCAAGACATTCCAAGATACCTTTGGGGTCTTTTTTGAATAAAAAGTTAAGTCACTGCCTAAGTGCACAGACTTTCATCATTTTCAAAAATTCATTAAAAATATTCCTTAAGCGATATGCAAATATTTTCAATGGATTCTTGTTCAGGGCGTCGTTGACTATGACCGAGTACAATTTCAAGACATTCCAACATACTTGGAATGTCCAAGTGCATGGATCGCTTTCCTGATTTTCAAAAATTCATTAAAAATATTCTTCAAGAGATATGCAAATATATTCAACGGATTCTTGTTCAGGGCATTCTTGACTATGACTGTGTACAATTTCAAGACATTCCAAGATACTTTTGGGGTCTTTTTTGACAAAAAAGTTAAGTCACTGCCTAAGTGCATGGATCGCTTTCCTGATTTTCAGAAATTCTTTAAAAATATTCCTTAAACGATATGCAAATATTTTCAACGGATTCTTGTTCAGGGCGTCGTTGACTATGACTGAGTACAATTTCAAGACATTCCAACATACTTGGAATGTCCAAGTGCATGGATCGCTTTCCTGATTTTCAAAAGTTCATTAAAAATATTCTTCAAGAGATATGCAAATATATTCAACGGATTCTTGTTCAGGGCATGCTTGACTATGACTGTGTACAATTTCAAGACATTCCAAGATACTTTTGGGGTCTTTTTTGAATAAAAAGTTAAGTCACTGCCTAAGTGCACAGACTTTCCTCATTTTCAAAAATTCATTAAAAATATTCCTTAAGGGATATGCAAATATTTTCAATTGATTCTTGTTCAGGGCGTCGTTGACTATGACTGAGTACAATTTCAAGACATTCCAACATACTTGGAATGTCCAAGTGCATGGATCGCTTTTCGGATTTTCAAAATTTCATTAAAAATATTCTTCAAGAGATATGCAAATATATTCAACGGATTCTTGTTCAGGGCATGCTTGACTATGACTGTGTACAATTTCAAGACATTCCAAGATACTTTTGGGGTCTTTTTTGACAAAAAAGTTAAGTCACTGCCTAAGTGCATGGATCGCTTTCCTCATTTTCAGAAATTCATTAAAAATATTCCTTAAGCGATATGCAAATATTTTCAACGGATTCTTGTTCAGGGCGTCGTTGACTATGACTGAGTACAATTTCAAGACATTCCAACATACTTGGAATGTCCAAGTGCATGGATCGCTTTCCTGATTTTCAAAAGTTCATTAAAAATATTCTTCAAGAGATATGCAAATATATTCAACGGATTCTTGTTCAGGGCATGCTTGACTATGACTGTGTACAATTTCAAGACATTCCAAGATACCTTTGGGGTCTTTTTTGAATAAAAAGTTAAGTCACTGCCTAAGTGCACAGACTTTCATCATTTTCAAAAATTCATTAAAAATATTCCTTAAGAGATATGCAAATATTTTCAATGGATTTTTGTTCAGGGCGTCGTTGACTATGACCGAGTACAATTTCAAGACATTCCAACATACTTGGAATGTCCAAGTGCATGGATCGCTTTCCGGATTTTCAAAAATTCATTAAAAATATTCTTCAAGAGATATGCAAATATATTCAACGGATTCTTGTTCAGGGCATTCTTGAATATGACTGTGTACAATTTCAAGACATTCCAAGATACTTTTGGGGTCTTTTTTGACGAAAAAGTTAAGTCACTGCCTAAGTGCATGGATCGCTTTCCTGATTTTCAGAAATTCTTTAAAAATATTCCTTAAACGATATGCAAATATTTTCAACGGATTCTTGTTCAGGGCGTCGTTGACTATGACTGAGTACAATTTCAAGACATTCCAACATACTTGGAATGTCCAAGTGCATGGATCGCTTTCCTGATTTTCAAAAGTTCATTAAAAATATTCTTCAAGAGATATGCAAATATATTCAACGGATTCTTGTTCAGGGCATGCTTGACTATGACTGTGTACAATTTCAAGACATTCCAAGATACTTTTGGGGTCTTTTTTGAATAAAAAGTTAAGTCACTGCCTAAGTGCATGGATCGCTTTCCTGATTTTCAGAAATTCTTTAAAAATATTCCTTAAACGATATGCAAATATTTTCAACGGATTCTTGTTCAGGGCGTCGTTGACTATGACTGAGTACAATTTCAAGACATTCCAACATACTTGGAATGTCCAAGTGCATGGATCGCTTTCCTGATTTTCAAAAGTTCATTAAAAATATTCTTCAAGAGATATGCAAATATATTCAACGGATTCTTGTTCAGGGCATGCTTGACTATGACTGTGTACAATTTCAAGATATTCCAAGATACCTTTGGGGTCTTTTTTGAATAAAAAGTTAAGTCACTGCCTAAGTGCACAGACTTTCATCATTTTCAAAAATTCATTAAAAATATTCCTTAAGAGATATGCAAATATTTTCAATGGATTCTTGTTCAGGGCGTCGTTGACTATGACCGAGTACAATTTCAAGACATTCCAACATACTTGGAATGTCCAAGTGCATGGATCGCTTTCCTGATTTTCAAAAATTCATTAAAAATATTCTTCAAGAGATATGCAAATATATTCAACGGATTCTTGTTCAGGGCATTCTTGACTATGACTGTGTACAATTTCAAGACATTCCAAGATACTTTTGGGGTCTTTTTTGACAAAAAAGTTAAGTCACTGCCTAAGTGCATGGATCGCTTTCCTGATTTTCAGAAATTCTTTAAAAATATTCCTTAAACGATATGCAAATATTTTCAACGGATTCTTGTTCAGGGCGTCGTTGACTATGACTGAGTACAATTTCAAGACATTCCAACATACTTGGAATGTCCAAGTGCATGGATCGCTTTCCTGATTTTCAAAAGTTCATTAAAAATATTCTTCAAGAGATATGCAAATATATTCAACGGATTCTTGTTCAGGGCATGCTTGACTATGACTGTGTACAATTTCAAGACATTCCAAGATACTTTTGGGGTCTTTTTTGAATAAAAAGTTAAGTCACTGCCTAAGTGCACAGACTTTCCTCATTTTCAAAAATTCATTAAAAATATTCCTTAAGGGATATGCAAATATTTTCAATTGATTCTTGTTCAGGGCGTCGTTGACTATGACTGAGTACAATTTCAAGACATTCCAACATACTTGGAATGTCCAAGTGCATGGATCGCTTTTCGGATTTTCAAAATTTCATTAAAAATATTCTTCAAGAGATATGCAAATATATTCAACGGATTCTTGTTCAGGGCATGCTTGACTATGACTGTGTACAATTTCAAGACATTCCAAGATACTTTTGGGGTCTTTTTTGACAAAAAAGTTAAGTCACTGCCTAAGTGCATGGATCGCTTTCCTCATTTTCAGAAATTCATTAAAAATATTCCTTAAGCGATATGCAAATATTTTCAACGGATTCTTGTTCAGGGCGTCGTTGACTATGACTGAGTACAATTTCAAGACATTCCAACATACTTGGAATGTCCAAGTGCATGGATCGCTTTCCTGATTTTCAAAAGTTCATTAAAAATATTCTTCAAGAGATATGCAAATATATTCAACGGATTCTTGTTCAGGGCATGCTTGACTATGACTGTGTACAATTTCAAGACATTCCAAGATACCTTTGGGGTCTTTTTTGAATAAAAAGTTAAGTCACTGCCTAAGTGCACAGACTTTCATCATTTTCAAAAATTCATTAAAAATATTCCTTAAGAGATATGCAAATATTTTCAATGGATTTTTGTTCAGGGCGTCGTTGACTATGACCGAGTACAATTTCAAGACATTCCAACATACTTGGAATGTCCAAGTGCATGGATCGCTTTCCGGATTTTCAAAAATTCATTTAAAATATTCTTCAAGAGATATGCAAATATATTCAACGGATTCTTGTTCAGGGCATTCTTGAATATGACTGTGTACAATTTCAAGACATTCCAAGATACTTTTGGGGTCTTTTTTGACGAAAAAGTTAAGTCACTGCCTAAGTGCATGGATCGCTTTCCTGATTTTCAGAAATTCTTTAAAAATATTCCTTAAACGATATGCAAATATTTTCAACGGATTCTTGTTCAGGGCGTCGTTGACTATGACTGAGTACAATTTCAAGACATTCCAACATACTTGGAATGTCCAAGTGCATGGATCGCTTTCCTGATTTTCAAAAGTTCATTAAAAATATTCTTCAAGAGATATGCAAATATATTCAACGGATTCTTGTTCAGGGCATGCTTGACTATGACTGTGTACAATTTCAAGACATTCCAAGATACTTTTGGGGTCTTTTTTGAATAAAAAGTTAAGTCACTGCCTAAGTGCACAGACTTTCCTCATTTTCAAAAATTCATTAAAAATATTCCTTAAGAGATATGCAAATATTTTCAATTGATTCTTGTTCAGGGCGTCGTTGACTATGACTGAGTACAATTTCAAGACATTCCAACATACTTGGAATGTCCAAGTGCATGGATCGCTTTTCGGATTTTCAAAAATTCATTAAAAATATTCTTCAAGAGATATGCAAATATATTCAACGGATTCTTGTTCAGGGCATGCTTGACTATGACTGTGTACAATTTCAAGACATTCCAATTTACTTTTGGGTTTTTTTTTGAAAAAAAAGTCAAGTCACTAAGTGCATCAGGGCAAATGGATCGTTTCCTTCGTCTCACCTGATATCCTGCTGTGTGATCCACGGTGTCCAAACGTTTGTTTCCAGCGACTGGACGACATGGATGAACTCCTGCAGCTTTAATTCTTTAAAAACAACCCAAAAACATCAAAAGTTAAGTCACTGCCTAAGTGCATGGATCGCTTTCCTGATTTTCAAAAATTCATTAAAAATATTCCTCAAGAGATATGCAAATATATTCAACGGATTCTTGTTCAGGGCATGCTTGACTATGACTGTGTACAATTTCAAGACATTCCAAGATACTTTTGGGGTCTTTTTTGACGAAAAAGTTAAGTCACTGCCTAAGTGCATGGATCGCTTTCCGGATTTTCAAAAATTCATTAAAAATATTCTTCAAGAGATATGCAAATATATTCAACGGATTCTTATTCAGGGCATGCTTGACTATGACTGTGTACAATTTCAAGACATTCCAATTTACTTTTGGGGTTTTTTTTGAAAAAAAAGTCAAGTCACTAAGTGCATCAGGGCAAATGGATCGTTTCCTTCGTCTCACCTGATATCCTGCTGTGTGATCCACGGTGTCCAAACGTTTGTTTCCAGCGACTGGGCGACATGGATGAACTCCTGCAGCTTTAATGCTTTAAAAACAAACCAAAAACATCAAAAGTTAAGTCACTGCCTAAGTGCATGGATCGCTTTCCTAATTTTCAAAAATTCATTAAAAATATTCCTTAAGAGATATGCAAATATTTTCAATTGATTCTTGTTCAGGGCGTCGTTGACTATGACTGAGTACAATTTCAAGACATTCCAACATACTTGGAATGTCCAAGTGCATGGATCGCTTTTCGGATTTTCAAAAATTCATTAAAAATATTCTTCAAGAGATATGCAAATATATTCAACGGATTCTTGTTCAGGGCATGCTTGACTATGACTGTGTACAATTTCAAGACATTCCAAGAAACTTTTGGGGTCTTTTTTGACAAAAAAGTTAAGTCACTGCCTAAGTGCATGGATCGCTTTCCTGATTTTCAAAAATTCATTAAAAATATTCCTTAAGCGATATGCAAATATTTTCAACGGATTCTTGTTCAGGGCGTCGTTGACTATGACTGAGTACAATTTCAAGACATTCCAAGATACTTTTGGGGTCTTTTTTGAATAAAAAGTTAAGTCACTGCCTAAGTGCACAGAAATTCCTCATTTTCAAAAATTCATTAAAAATATTCCTTAAGAGATATGCAAATATATTCAACGGATTCTTGTTCAGGGCATGCTTGACTATGACTGTGTACAATTTCAAGACATTCCAAGATACTTTTGGGGTCTTTTTTGACGAAAAAGTTAAGTCACTGCCTAAGTGCATGGATCGCTTTCCGGATTTTCAAAAATTCATTAAAAATATTCTTCAAAAGATATGCAAATATATTCAACGGATTCTTGTTCAGGGCATGCTTGACTATGACTGTGTACAATTTCAAGACATTCCAAGATACTTTTGGGGTCTTTTTTGACGAAAAAGTTAAGTCACTGCCTAAGTGCATGGATCGCTTTCCTGATTTTTTAAAAAATTCATTAAAAATATTCCTTAAGCGATATGCAAATATTTTCAACGGATTCTTGTTCAGGGCGTCGTTGACTATGACTGAGTACAATTTCAAGACATTCCAACATACTTGGAATGTCCAAGTGCATGGATCGCTTTCCGGATTTTCAAAAGTTCATTAAAAATATTCTTCAAGAGATATGCAAATATATTCAACGGTTTCTTGTTCAGGGCATGCTTGACTATGACTGTGTACAATTTCAAGACATTCCAAGATACTTTTGGGGTCTTTTTTGACAAAAAAGTTAAGTCACTGCCTAAGTGCATGGATCGCTTTCCTGATTTTCAAAAATTCATTAAAAATATTCCTTAAGAGATATGCAAATATTTTCAACGGATTCTTCTTCAGGGCGTCGTTGACTATGACTGAGTACAATTTCAAGACATTCCAACATACTTGGAATGTCCAAGTGCATGGATCGCTTTCCGGATTTTCAAAAATTCATTAAAAATATTCTTCAAGAGATATGCAAATATATTCAACGGATTCTTGTTCAGGGCATGCTTGACTATGACTGTGTACAATTTCAAGACATTCCAATTTACTTTTGGGTTTTTTTTTGAAAAAAAAGTCAAGTCACTAAGTGCATCAGGGCAAATGGATCGTTTCCTTCGTCTCACCTGATATCCTGCTGTGTGATCCACGGTGTCCAAACGTTTGTTTCCAGCGACTGGACGACATGGATGAACTCCTGCAGCTTTAATTCTTTAAAAACAACCCAAAAACATCAAAAGTTAAGTCACTGCCTCAGTGCATGGATCGCTTTCCTGATTTTCAAAAATTCATTAAAAATATTCCTCAAGAGATATGCAAATATATTCAACGGATTCTTGTTCAGGGCATGCTTGACTATGACTGTGTACAATTTCAAGACATTCCAAGATACTTTTGGGGTCTTTTTTGAAAAAAAAGTCAAGTCACTAAGTGCATCAGGGCAAATGGATCGTTTCCTTCGTCTCACCTGATATACTGCTGTGTGATCCACGGTGTCAAAACGTTTGTTTCCAGCGACTGGGCGACATGGATGAACTCCTGCAGCTTTAATGCTTTAAAAACAAACCAAAAACATCAAAAGTTAAGTCACTGCCTAAGTGCATGGATCGCTTTCCTAATTTTCAAAAATTCATTAAAAATAATCCTTAAGAGATATGCAAATATTTTCAACGGATTCTTGTTCAGGGTGTCGTTGACTATGACTGTGTACAATTTCAAGACATTCCAAGATACTTTTGGTTTTTTTCTGTTAAATCAATCAATCAATCAATCATTTTTTGTATAGCCCACAGTTTACAAAACATAGTTTGTCTCAGGGACTTCACAGGGTTGGTAACATCCTCTGTCCTTCGACCAGGGTAAGGAAAAACTACCAGCGAAAAAACTCTTCTAACAGGGAAAAGGGTAGAAACCTTAAGGAGAACCACAGTTGAGGGATCCACTCCCTGGACGGACAGACGTGCAGTAGATGTTACCAAAAACATACAATACACAATGACAAAGAATAAAAAGTGAAAAGTCTTTAAATGCCAGGATCATCTGTCACAGCCTGTCGTGAAGGCTGTTGTGGTCAGAGACTTGAAGATGACGGAGTCCTCTTTCCTGTCCTGACCTCATGTCGTTCACTGGTGTCAGCAGAACTGTAAGAGATTAAACATCAGTTAGAGAAGGTCTACATGTGGATTTATGTGCTACATGTGGATTTATGGTCTACATGTGGATTTATGGTGTACATGTGGATTTATGGTGTACATGTGGATGTATGGTGTACATGTGGATTTATGTGCTACATGTGGATTTATGGTCTAAATGTGGATTTATGGTGTACATGTGGATTTATGTGCTACATGTGGATTTATGGTCTACATGTGGATTTATGGTGTACATGTGGATTTATGGTGTACATGTGGATGTATGGTGTACATGTGGATTTATGTGCTACATGTGGATTTATGGTCTAAATGTGGATTTATGGTGTACATGTGGATTTATGGTCTACATGTGGATTTATGTGCTACATGTGGATTTATGGTCTACATGTGGATTTATGGTGTACATGTGGATTTATGGTGTACATGTGGATGTATGGTGTACATGTGGATTTATGTGCTACATGTGGATTTATGGTCTAAATGTGGATTTATGGTGTACATGTGGATTTATGGTGTACATGTGGATGTATGGTGTACATGTGGATTTATGTGCTACATGTGGATTTATGGTCTAAATGTGGATTTATGGTGTACATGTGGATGTATGGTGTACATGTGGATTTATGTGCTACATGTGGATTTATGGTCTAAATGTGGATTTATGGTCTACATGTCATGGGGGACATCGGGTAAGTGGTGAGGGTTGAGAAATTGAGGACGGGGTAGAGAAAGTGCGGCTCGTGCAAAGTCTGTGTGCTCATTCTAAGTGCATGATGGGAAATTCCTCCAGCAGTCTAAGCCTATGGCAGCATAAGATAGACTATTCTAATCAGGACATACCTGATCTAGCTTTGACTATAGTCTATGTTAAAAAGGTAGGTTTTCAGTCTCACCTTAAAGGCAGAGACAGAGTCAGACTGTCTGACTGAAAGCAGAAGTTGGTTCCACAGGAGAGGAGCCTGGTAGATAAATGTTCTACCACCGATTCTACTTCTAGTTATTTTAGGAATAACCAGTAGACCTGAGTTCAGGGTCTATTGGGTTGATATAAAGTGATTAAGTCACAAATATAAGAAGGTGCCTGATTATTCAGGGCCTTGTATGTGAGTAGAAGTATTTTAAAATCTATTCTACTTTTCACTGGGAGCCAGTGAAGAGAAGCCAAGACAGGAGTTGTATAATCACGTCGTCTGGTTCCAGTCAGTATCCGTGCTGCTGCGTTCTGGACAAGTTGAAGGCTTCTCAAGGACTTACTAGGACATCCAGACAGTAAGGAGTTACAGTAATCCAGCCTAGAGGTTATAAAGGCGTGGATAAGTTTCTCAGAGTCTTGTCGTGATATAATATTTCTAATTGTCTTAATGTTGCGAAGGTGGAAGAAGGCTGTTCTACATATATGCTTAATATGTTCATCCAGTGATAAATCCTGGTCAAACAGGACTCCTAGGTTCCTTACTGTAGTGCAAGGGACTGAAGTGTTACTGCCTCGGTTTAGAGCTCCACTTAAAAGTGCTGCTCTTATATCTTTTGGCCCAAGGACCATGACCTCAGTTTTTTCTGTGTTAAGCATCAGAAAGTTCAGAGTCATCCACGTCTGTATGTCTATGAGACAATCCTGGAGTTTTATAGATGGGTTTGGGTCATCCGGTCGTACAGATACATATAGCTGGGTGTCGTCTGCATAACAATGGAAATCTATGTTGTGTTTCCTGATAATGTTGCCTAATGGCAGCATGTACAGGGTAAAAAGAATAGGTCCGAGCACGGAACCCTGAGGAACTCCGTAGTTGACCTTAGTGAATATGGAGTAGTCCTCGTTAACACTAACAAACTGAAATCTGTCCCATAAATAGGACTTGAACCAGACAAGTGCAGATCCTCTAATCACAACATCTTGTTCTAGTCTATGTAGCAGGATCTCATGATCTATCGTATCAAATGCTGCACTGAGATCCAGCAGGACCGATCTGGCGTTGTCTGGTAAACCAGCAGATGGCAGCAACTTTCAAGAGACCAGCTTCTCCATCTCTGAGCCCAGTAATGTCCAGGTAAGGCATTGGATATTTGAGATATTATTCAATAGAATCTTCCTCTTACTTCTAATCTTACTCTACGTATGTAGAAGATGTTTCTCCTGCTTTGATCTATTCTCTCTCATGCTCTGCTTCATCAATGAAGAACGAATTCATCGACAACATCCTTTCAGCTAATGTTCTACCTTAAAAACATCCCTACAGTTTCTTCCTTTCATCACAGTGACTCAATAATGATGGATTGTCATGAGTGAAAGTGGCTTCAGCTGCTTTTCCTTGTGTTTCAGGTCCGTGGAGATTTGAGGCCGAGGAGAAGCGAGCCTGGTGATGAGTCCAGAATCCCTCAAGGCTCCATCACACTTCCCTCCTCTATCACAAAAGTCACTTTACATGTAGAGGGAAAAAAAAGAAAACAAAGTCACACACTCATCCAACAAAGCAGCCTTTCAGCACCACGGACAGCGCCCGAAGCTCCACAGTTACCGTAGCGACCCGCCCTCACCTATTCCATTCTTACTCACACACACAGGGATTGGATTGGAACAGAATGGCTACTTGAACTTTTTAAATGTTAAACTTCAAAAAAACATATATCTATATTATATATTTTATAAAATCTAAAATAAAATGCTTGAGGGGCTTAACTGGGGCTACACAGATGTTTGACGGTGTAGCGTGTTCGGTGTGAGTGAATGGGGCGATGGAGGAGGTCTGAAGGTAAGAAGGATTTGTAGGTGGTGAAGAGGATCTTGAAATGTGTTTACATGTTGAAACTGCCCTCTGGTGGACACGTTTGACATTACATGTAAGGTCACATGAGATTTAGAGCTGCTAAACTGGTGAAATAAATAGTAACTTTTGTGAGGGAAACAGTTTTTTTATGTTTAAGACCCTGCCAGGCCATAAATAATTCATCATAAAACAGAACTGCAAAAACCTGACCTCCAGTGGACAAAGGTGACATTACGTGTAGATGAAAAATGTATTCAAAGCTGCTGAATTCAAGTCACTGCCAGCCCATAAATAACTTGAGAAAACATTCAGGGTTCAGGCCATACAGAGTTTCACCGAGGGCCAGAATGTGGCACACATTTGTTCAGCCAGTTCAGCAGAGTGAGTGTGAGTGAAAGAGCGAGAGACTTCAAATAAGTGACTTATTTATTTATTTAACACAAAAGATTCAAGATGGAAAAAACATCAACACAAAGCAGAAAAGAAACAAAACGGCATCAAAGAAACATATAAAGGTTAAGTAGAAATTAAAGTCAAACAATCACAGGCTCTTTTCTTCAACGCAATAAAACAATACAGAGAAGAAAATACAGTTAGCTTTAAATAACAATAAAAACAAGAACTTATTCTTCATAAACCCTGTTGGCTTTAAACCCCACTTACACTGTGAATTAGAAATGGAAAAGAAAAAAGACTCAGCTTCACCCACTGAGGCTGAAGTGGCTGTGACGCCCCCTGCTGGTTGGACTAAAACCTCATTTAATCAGAAAAAGGAAGGAAGCAATAAAGTCCATTAGAGAAGGAGAGAACACAGGGATGGAGGAAATGGCAAAAAGAAAGGGCTGAAAGACATGAAAAAGAATGGAAGGAAAGAGAAAAGGAAAGCAATAAAAGGACAGCAAGGAAATAAATGAGTTTGTCGACTCACAGGGAAACCACATCAAGTCCAGTCGGTGAAATCCAGTCCATGTTTTGCTGCCGTTTCTGGACACATGAAAACACATGAAGTGAAAATTAACTTGACTATCGTCACAACAATGACAAACATTCAAACACATTCTACACATTAACATTTACTCAAAAAGATCAACTTTTCAAATAAGTCACAAATGTCCGGGTAAACTTATCGTTTGCCGCCGTCGTTAGCGTTACCCAGAGTGCACCACGTGGAGGTGACAGTCGGACTTGCACTCCTTTTTTTTTTTTTTTTTTTTTAAAATCATTCATAATATTAGAGAGAAGAGAAACCCAACAATTCACACAATGAGCAAGCAATCGTGGCAACAGTGGAGAGAAAAAACTCCCTTTTAACAGGAAGAAATCTCTGGCAGAACCAGACTCAAAGTGTGCGGCCGTCTGCCTCGACCGGTTGGGGGGAATGGGAGGGGAACAGAAAGGACAAGAGGTGGTAACTTTTGTTAGTCAGTGGTTTTGGTTGGACGACCACAAGGAGGCCATTTTGTGCAGTTCATGTTGGGTTTTTTTCAGATTCTTGTGTTCCGTTCCTCCAGGTTTTGAATCCACTGATCCCATTTCCTCAAAGATCATCATGCAGATCCATCCATTTTCCAAGAGTAGATTCACTGAGGTGAATGAATTCCTCCATTTGCTGCATCATCGTGTTGACAAAGTTGTCCAGAAAGTTACTTTTGCATTTCCAAGCCATGATTCCAGTTTGTCCATCCTTGTGAGCAGATTTTTGTTTTGCTGTCACGTATGGAGAGTTCCGTCCAATCAGAGTTATCAATCCTCCGACACCTGCACCCGTTTACTGTCAACTAAGTTTTGCTAAGTGTACACATTTGTGTAACAACGACAACACAGGAAGATGAAACGACAGACCAAAGTAGAAGTGCATATTGACACAAACAAAAAAACACTCATCTTGTTTTGACAGCCGGTGTTCAGAGTTCGTCTAAGTTGTCCAGGACGTAAGAAGTCCACCAAGTGTTAGGGTCTCAATTCTGGAACAGATTAGGAAAAACAAAACTGAAAAGCAGTAGCAAAGTGTCATTGATGTCAAAAGGAGTCTAATATACTCACCACTGTAGGTTCTTGTGTAGTGGAAGTGGTTAACGAGCTCTGCAGAACTCTGATAACCTGTGCACCTGAACCAGGTGTTTTGGGGATAACTAACTAAGGTTAGCTAACCCTAACCCCCTCATTTGTTCCTTGTTGCAGAAAACGGCCCCTTGCCAAAAACTGCTGTAAAAATATCTTAATATTTATTTCCACTTTAAATGAGTCAGTCTTTTGAAGCTACTTCATCCTGAAATATGCATATCAAATATTAATATTTTTAAAAGGTGAACCTTTTAAAGGCCATATTGTTTACGCAACTACACTGTTTTTATTGGGAAAAAAAAACTACAATAACTTTTGATTCTGATGCATTCTTATTTTTTGCAATGTCAGATTTTTCTAAAAACTGTCTCCTACAAAAATATTGTTCATATTTTTTTCAACTTTAAATTGTCACTCTTTTAACGCTACTTCAGACTGAGATATACTCATCAAATTATATTTTTAAAATTCTAACCCTTTAAAGGCCATAATGTTTATGCAACTCTTTAAATCAACAGAAAAACTACAATCCTTTCCAATCAATCATAAAATACCTTTCAAGGACTATTTATTATTATCAGGCCCTGAGATGGTCAGTGATTGGAAGAAACATTGATTTTGATGCATTGTTAGTTTCTGTAGTGGCAGATGCAATTTAATAATCTTGTGATATGATGGATTTTGAACCGTCTCCTTCTATAAGCAAACTTTTTTCCAACTAAATAATTATTACCCTGTTTTGTTTAAAGATAAATAAACAAGAATAGGTTCAACCTGAACAAATATTTATTTTGCAAAGATGACCCTTTGCAAAATAAAGGGCTGCTGCCACTTCCAGCAGCAGCAGCCACTTCCAGCAGCAGCAGCCACTTCCAGCAGCAGCAGCCACTTCCAGCAGCAGCAGCCACTTCCAGCAGCAGCAGCCACTTCCAGCAGCTGACACTCGCCACGAGGGATACTACCCACACGTCACTTAAAAACCGAAGCTAAGTTGTCTTTCTAGCTTATCCATAGTAGTCTGTAAACAAGTGCAGTACTCTCCCTCTGAGCCGGGTGCTAACAGCCTAGCTTAGCACATTTACTAGCAATGGCTTCTTTCTCTCTCTCCCACTCTCCTGCTCCCTCTTGCTCCCCTGCTCTGTCGTGTGCTCAGTGCTCGATGTTTAGTTACTCCTCTGCCTCATTTAGCGGTAATGGTATGTGTATTAAATGTAGTATGTTTTTGGACATGGAGGCGAGGATTAGCCAGCTAGAAGCGCGGCTCCGCACTGTAGAAGCTAGTCCTTTAGTCGCTAGCATTAGCTATCCTTCGCCTAGGAGTGCGAGCCCGGTAGCAACCGCAGCAGCAACTGCAGCCACCGCTACATCACAGTTAGCTACAGCCCCCTCAGTAGTTCCCGAGCAGCCGGGAAATCAGGGAGAGTGGGTGACTGTCCGCGGTGGGAAGCGTAGCTCTAAACCGAAGCCCCCGGCTAGCCACCGGCCGACCCACGTTTCGAACACATTTTCCCCACTCAGCGACACACCCGCTGAGGAAACGACTCTAGTTATCGGTGACTCTATTTTACGGAACGTAAAGTTTTCGACTCCAGCGACCACAGTCTGTTGCATTCCTGGGGCCAGAGCGGGCGACATCGAATCTCATTTAAAACTGCTGGCTAAAGCTAATCGTAGGTTCAATAAAATCGTTATTCACGTCGGCAGCAACGACATTCGGCTTCGCCAGTCGGAGGTCACTAAAATTAATGTGGAGTCGGTGTGTACATATGCCAAGACGATGTCGGACACCGTATGTTTCTCTGGACCTCTGCCAAATAGAACGAGTGATGACATGTATAGTCGCATGCTATCATTCAACAGCTGGCTGTCAAGGTGGTGCCCTAACAATAACGTGGGCTTCACACAGAACTGGCAAAGTTTTTGGGGAAAACCTGGTCTTATTAGACGGGATGGTGTTCATCCCACTCTGGATGGAGCTTCCCTCCTTTCCAGAAATATGACAACGTTTATTAGAACCAAAACGTGACAACAAGCAGTCAGGACCAGGAAACAGAGTTGCAGTTTAACACGCTTCTCTGTGCTCCCACTCGTTCAGTCGCCCCCTATAGATAATGACTATGCTATATATAAAGATAAAGCTATATATGAACATAGATTTAGGATTAACACAGTGTCTGCCTCTAGGGCTCCATACATTAGACAGTCACGGAGAAACAGGAGAGGAGTCATTCATAGTAACCTTGTTAGAATAAACACAAGGACATTCTCCGAGCCGAGAACGAACAGTTTTAAGTGTGGTTTGTTAAATATTCGTTCTCTCCGCTCAAAAGCGTTGCTTGTGAATGAACTGATACACGAACAGGATTTTGACTTGCTCTGCTTAACAGAAACATGGCTTCAAGTGAATGATTATGTATCTATAAACGAAGCAACGCCTCCTTCCCACACCAGTGTTCATACCCCTAGAGGAAATGGCAGAGGTGGAGGGGTCGCAGCTATATCTGACTGTATACTTTCGCTCACCTCTCGACCCACGTGTACTTATGAATCATTTGAGCACCTTACTCTAAGTTTGTTAGACTCAAGTATTAAACAGAATAACAGACTCCAGCTTATCGTTGTATACCGACCACCGAACTCCTACTCCGACTTTTTAAGTGATTTTGCAGATTTTTTATCTGATTTAGTTCTCTGTTCAGATAAAATCATCATAGTAGGTGATTTCAATATTCATGTGGACGTAGCCAATAATAGTCTTGGCTCGTCTTTTAAAGCTTTGCTTGAATCAATTGGCTTCAAGCAGCAGGTTAACAAACCAACACATCGTTATGGACACACACTTGACCTTATCTTGACGTATGGTATTGACATACGTAACTTGGTAGTATTTGATGAGAATCCTTTGATATCGGACCATTGTCTGATCTCATTCGAGGTTGTACTTACTAATGTTACTGATCCTAAAGAGCAGCATTATTACAGTCGCTGTTTATCCGACAGTTCAGTTGAAAAATTCACTGAACAGCTCTCGTCTGCCCTCCAGCCATGTTTTATCACAGAGGATGACTATAGAAACATCTCTCCCACGGAACTTAATGGAATAGTGGATAACACAAATTTAACCTTGCAAACAGTTCTAAACACTGTTGCTCCTCTTAAGAGAAAGGTTATCACCCGGGACAAGTCTGCCCCATGGTACACAGCCCAAACTCGAGCGTTAAAGCTCAGTACACGGAAGTTAGAAAGAACGTGGCGTTCCACACATAATGACAGTCACTATGTCTTGTGGAAGAACAGTTTTGATATATATAAAAAAGCTCTTAGACATGCAAGAACTTCTTATTACTCAGAGTTAATAGAGAAAAATAAGAGCAACCCCAGGTTCCTTTTCAGCACTGTAGCCAGGCTGACAGAGAGCCATGATACAACGAATCCATCGATCCCTCGATCGCTGAGTAGTAATGACTTTATAACATTTTTTAACGATAAGATAGAAACGATCAGAGATAGAATTACCAACCAGTTTAGTACAGCGAGCCTAGACTTAATTGCGGCTCCAGCTTTACATGTATTGAATCATTTTATTCCTATAAGCCTCCGGGAGCTGACCTCACTGGTCTCCTCCTCTAAACTAACTACATGTCAGTTGGACCCTATACCAGCTAGACTCCTTAGAGAGGCTCTACCACAAGTTGGAAATATTTTACTAGATCAAATAAATATGTCTTTACTGAGCGGCTGTGTCCCAAAGGCCTTTAAGATGGCAGTAATTAAGCCATTACTTAAAAAGCCTTCTCTCGACAGTAGCATTCTGAGTAACTATAGACCGATCTCAAACCTTCCTTTTATTTCAAAGATTTTAGAAAAAGCTGCAGCCACACAGTTGTGTAATCACCTGTGTAGCAATAATGTATTTGAAAAGTTCCAGTCTGGGTTTAGAACCCACCACAGTACAGAGACTGCACTACTTAGAGTAAAAGATGATATTCTTATGGCCTCTGAAAAAGGACTGGCTTCTATACTGGTTCTGTTGGATCTCAGTGCAGCATTTGATACTATAGATCATGAGATCCTGTTACATAGACTAGAACAAGACGTTGGGATTAGAGGATCGGCACTTGTCTGGTTCAAGTCCTATTTATCGGACAGATTTCAGTTTGTTAGTGTAAACGAGGAATCCTCCATACTCACTAAGGTTAACTACGGAGTTCCTCAGGGTTCTGTGCTTGGACCTATTCTTTTTACCCTGTACATGCTGCCATTAGGCAACATTATCAGGAAACACAACATAGATTTTCATTGTTATGCAGATGACACTCAGCTATATGTATCTGCACGACCGGACGACCCAAACCCATCTATTAAACTCCAGGATTGTCTCATAGACATACAGACGTGGATGACTCGTAATTTTCTGATGCTTAACACAGAAAAAACTGAGGTCATGGTCCTTGGGCCAAAAGATATAAGAGCAGCACTTGGAGCTCTAAACCTAGGCAGTAACACTCCAGTCCCTTGCACTACAGTAAGGAACCTAGGAGTCCTGTTTGACCAGGATTTATCGCTGGATGAACATATTAAGCATATATGTAGAACAGCCTTCTTCCACCTTCGCAACATCAAGACAATTAGAAATATTATATCAAGACAAGACTCTGAGAAACTTATCCACGCCTTTATAACCTCTAGGCTGGATTACTGTAACTCCTTACTGTCTGGATGTCCTAGTAAGTCCCTGAGAAGCCTTCAACTGGTCCAGAACGCAGCAGCACGGATACTGACTCGAACCAGACGACGTGACCATATAACTCCTGTCCTGGCTTCTCTTCACTGGCTCCCAGTGAAAAGTAGAATCGATTTTAAAATACTTTTACTTACATACAAGGCCCTGAACAATCAGGCACCTTCTTACATTTGTGACTTAATCACTTTATATCAGCCGAATAGACCGCTGCGCTCCTTGAACTCAGGTCTACTGGTTATTCCTAAAATAACTAGAAGTAGAATCGGTGGTAGAACATTTAGCTACCAGGCTCCTCTCCTGTGGAACCAACTTCCGCTTTCAGTCAGACAGTCTGACTCGGTCTCTGCCTTTAAGGTGAGACTGAAAACCTACCTTTTTAACATAGCCTATAGTCGAAGCTAGATCAGGTAGTCCTGATTAGAATAGTCTATCTTATGCTGCCATAGGCTTAGACTGCTGGGGGAATTTCCCATCATGCACTTAGAATGAGCACACAGACTTTGCACGAGCCGCACTTTCTCTACCCCGTCCTTGATTTTTCATCCCTCACCACTTACCTGATGTACCCCCATGAGATGTAGCACATAAATCTACATATAGCACATCTCTAACTGATTTTAATCTCTTACAGTTCTGCTGACACCAGTGAACGACATGAGGTCAGGACAGGAAAGAAGACTCCGTCATCCTCAAGTCTCTGACCACAACAGTCTTCACTACAGGCTGTGATAAACCCAGTGATCCAGATGATCCTGGCATTTAAAGACTTTTTTCTTTTTTTTTTTTTTTTTTTTTTTTCACTTTTTATTCTTGTCATTGTGTATTGTATGTTTTGGGTAACATCTACTGCACGTCTGTCCGTCCAGGGAGTGGATCCCTCACCTGTGGTTCTCCCTAAGGTTTCTACCCTTTTTCCCTTTTACAAGGGTTTTTTTTTTTTTCCCTGGTAGTTTTTCCTTACCCTGGTCGAAGGTCTAAGGACAGAGGATGTTACCAACCCTGTGAAGTCCCGTGAGACAAACTATGTTTTGTAAACTGTGGGCTATATAAATAAAGATTGATTGATTGATTGATTGATTGAAATATAAACATTGAATATGAAACATGGGGCAGTTGGGTGTGTTGTTGGAGATGGGGAGAAAGGAAGAGAGATGGTGAGTGAGTGCATCATGTGTGACTGAGTGAGGGAGTGAGGGAGTGAGGGAGCGAGTGAGCGAGCGAGCGAGAGTGAGTGAGTGACTGTGAGTGAGTGAGCGAGCGAGAGTGAGCGAGCGAGCGTGACTGCGAGTGAACGAGCGAGATTTGGAGTCTCTGCTCCACCTGAGCTGAACTCTCACATTCACACATGATGAACTCACTCACCATCTCCATCTTTTCCCTTCTCCCCATCGCCAACAACACACCAAACTGCCCCATGTTTCATATTCAATGTTCATATTTAAGTGTTCATCATTCAGTGTCCTTTGCAAAATAAATGTTTTTCAGGTTCAAACTATTATTGTATGTTTATTCATCTTAAAACAAAACCAGGCTATAATTGGGTTAGTAGGAAAAAAATGTTTTACTTGTAGTCGGAGACCGATTCAAAATCCATCATATATCACAAAATAAGATTACATTGGATCTGCTACTACAAACAACTAATGCATCAAAATCAATGTTTCTCCTAGTCACTGACCCATCTCAGGGTCTAATAACAACCAAATATTCCTTAAACCACACCAAACATTTCATTTCAAAAATGAAATAAACTTGAACCCTGAGTCTGTTTATATATCAAATAACAACCTGTGTTTGAATCGTATTCAGTGCTTTGTGACTAAAGGGATTTTTGTACACTTCAAAAATAATGGAAAAACTAAATAATGAAAAGGGACGAGAGCAGCAGCAAACAAGTAACAATACTCATCTTCTTCTGACAGTTGGTGTTCAGATGTTCAAAGTTGTGCTGGACGTCAGAAATCCACCAAGCCTTGGGTCTCCATCCTGGAACAGATTAGGAAAAACGAAACTAAAAAGCAGCATCAAACAGTCACTGATGTCCAAAGGAATCTGATATACTCACCACTGCAGATTCTTCTTGTGCAGTAGGAGTCACCGATGAGATCAGGGAAGACGCGACTGTAGGGTAGAATGTCCACCAAGCACCACCTCGAGGTCGACCATGTTGGGTCACCCTTCTGGAACAGATTAGGAAAAACAAACAAATTAACAGAGACAAAAGCAGCAGCAAACAATTAACAATACTCATCCTCTTCCGACCGCTGGGGTTCAGAGTTCTTCAAAGTTGTCCAGAACGTAGGAAGTCCACCAAGCGTAGGGTCTCCATTCTGAAACAGATTAGGAAAAACGAAACTGAAAAGCAGCATCAAACAGTCACTGATGTCCAAAGGAATCTGATATACTCACCACTGCAGGTTCTTCTTGTGCAGTGGGAGTCACCGACCAGATCAGGGAAGAGGCGACTGTAGTGTAGAACGTCCACCAAGCACCACCTCGAGGTCGATCATGTTGGGTCTCCCTTCTGGAACAGATTAGGAAAAACAAACAGATAAAAGTGACAAAAGCAGCAGCAAAAACAACAATTAACAATACTCATCCTCTTCCGACAGCTGGGGTTCAGAGTTCTTCAAAGTTGTCCAGGACATAGGAAGTCCACCAAGCGTAGGGTCTCCATTCTGAAACAGATTAGGAAAAACAAAACTAAAAAGCAGCATCAAACAGTCACTGATGTCCAAAGGAATCTGATATACTCACCACTGCAGATTCTTCTTGTGCAGTAGGAGTCACCGATGAGATCAGGGAAGACGCGACTGTAGGGTAGAACGTCCACCAAGCACCACCTCGAGGTCGACCATGTTGGGTCACCCTTCTGGAACAGATTAGGAAAAACAAACAAATTAACAGAGACAAAAGCAGCAGCAAACAATTAACAATACTCATCCTCTTCCGACCGCTGGGGTTCAGAGTTCTTCAAAGTTGTCCAGAACGTAGGAAGTCCACCAAGCGTAGGGTCTCCATTCTGAAACAGATTAGGAAAAACGAAACTGAAAAGCAGCATCAAACAGTCACTGATGTCCAAAGGAATCTGATATACTCACAACTGGAGGTTCTTGTGTTGTAGGAGTCACCGATGAGATCAGGGAAGAGGCGACTGTAGACGAAAGTAGAGGTCAACAACGATGAAGCAAACACAAATAAGAAATATCACCATACTCCTCCTCTTCCGACAGTCTGTGTTCAGTCAATATGCATATCAAATATTAATATTTTTTAAAATGTTAACCTTTTAAAGGCCATATTGTTTATGCAACTACAATAACTTTTGATTCTGATGCATTCTTATTTTTTGCAATGTCAGATTTTTCTAAAAACAGTCTCCTACAAAAATATTGTTCATATTTTTTTCAACTTTAAATTGTCACTCTTTTAACGCTACTTCAGACTGAGATATACTCATCAAATTATATTTTTAAAAATTCTAACCCTTTAAAGGCTATAATGTTTATGCAACTCTTTAAATCAACAAAAAAACTACAATCCTTTCCAATCAATCATAAAATACCTTTCAAGGACTATTTATTATTATCAGGCCCTGAGATGGTCAGTGATTGGAAGAAACATTGATTTTGATGCATTGTTAGTTTCTGTAGTGGCAGATGCAATTTAATAATCTTGTGATATGATGGATTTTGAATCGTCTCCTTATATAAGCAAACTTTTTTTTCCTACTAAATAATTATTACCCTGTTTTGTTTTAAGATAAATAAACAAGAATAGGTTCAACCTGAACAAATATTTATTTTGCAAAGACGACCCTGAATGATGAAGACTGAAATATAAACATTGAATATGAAACATGGGGCAGTTGGGTGTGTTGTTGGAGATGGGGAGAAAGGAAGAGAGATGGTGAGTGAGTGCATCATGTGTGACTGAGTGAGGGAGTGAGGGAGTGAGGGAGCGAGTGAGCGAGCGAGTGAGCGAGCGAGCGAGAGTGAGTGAGTGACTGTGAGTGAGTGAGTGAGCGAGCGAGAGAGAGTGAGCGAGCGTGACTGCGAGTGAACGAGCGAGATTTGGAGTCTCTGCTCCACCTGAGCTGAACTCTCACATTCACACATGATGAACTCACTCACCATCTCCATCTTTTCCCTTCTCCCCATCGCCAACAACACACCAAACTGCCCCATGTTTCATATTCAATGTTCATATTTAAGTGTTCATCATTCAGTGTCCTTTGCAAAATAAATGTTTTTCAGGTTCAAACTATTATTGTATGTTTATTCATCTTAAAACAAAACCAGGCTATAATTGGGTTAGTAGGAAAAAAATGTTTTACTTGTAGTCGGAGACCGATTCAAAATCCATCATATATCACAAAATAAGATTACATTGGATCTGCTACTACAAACAACTAATGCATCAAAATCAATGTTTCTCCTAGTCACTGACCCATCTCAGGGTCTAATAACAACCAAATATTCCTTAAACCACACCAAACATTTCATTTCAAAAATGAAACAAACTTGAACCCTGAGTCTGTTTATATATCAAAAAACAACCTGTGTTTGAATCGTATTCAGTGCTTTGTGACTATAGTGATTTTTGTACACTTCAAAAATAATGGAAAAAACTAAATAATGAAAAGGGACGAGAGCAGCAGAAAACAACAATACTCATCTTCTTCTGACAGTTGGTGTTCAGATGTTCAAAGTTGTCCTGGACGTCAGAAATCCACCAAGCCTTGGGTCTCCATTCTGAAACAGATTAGGAAAAACGAAACTGAAAAGCAGCATCAAACTTTCATTGATGTTCAAAGGAATCTGATATACTCACCACTGTAGGTTCTTCTTGTGCAGTGGGAGTCACCGATGAGATCAGGGAAGAGGCGACTGTAGACAAAAGTAGAGGTCAGTTTTCCGGCCAGTTTTCTGCTGCCTTTAACCAGCTCTGTGTCCCCTCTGAATTATTACCAAACACGGAGGTGCTCAGTTCTTCGTTTCACTCCTCCTGCCGAACCATATTGGACTCTGTGGCTCCATTTAAAACCGTGCAGCCCAAAGCTAAACCTGAGCCCTGGTTCAATGCGAGAACTCGCGCAGCCAGACAGGATTGCCGCAAAGCTGAACGCAGGTGGAAAAAGGACAAGCTGCAGGTTTCTCGCCAAATCCTAAAAGACAGCTGGCGCTGCTACCAGAGCACTGTCAAAGAGTCCAGAAGAGAGCACCTGTCAAATATTATTGAATCAAACTCTCACAACCCACGTGTGTTATTTAAAACCATAGAGTCTGTTCTTGGCTCACCTCAGCCTGTGTGCACAGAGGAATCCCCTGAAATGTGCAATAGCTTCCTGCAGTTCTTCATTGATAAGGTTGCTACCACAAGGGCTCTAATCACCACACCTGTGTCTGACCCCTCTGACAGTGTGCTTTTCTCAGCTGTGCTTGATTCGTTTGAGCCCGTGTCTCTGATTGCCTTAGAAAAAGTGGTTGCCCAGATGAAGCCATCAGGCTCTCCCTGTGACACTGTCCCGCCTCACTTTTTTAAAGAGGTATTTCCTTGTATAGGGCAGTCAGTCCTGGCCATTATTAACAGCAGTCTGTCTTCTGGTGTTGTCCCCCAATGTTTTAAACATGCTGTTGTACAACCCCTGCTTAAGAAACCTGGCCTTGATCGTGTTATGCTAGCCAATTATAGACCTATCTCCAAGCTGCCTTTTATTTCAAAGATCCTGGAAAAAGTTGTCCACGCCCAGTTGCAGTCGTTCCTGGACGAGCATGATATTCTGGAGATTTTCCAGTCTGGCTTTAAAACAAGGCATAGTACAGAGTCAGCTTTATTAAGAGTGTTCAATGACATCCTCCTGACGGTTGATTCTGGAGACTCTGTGATCCTTGTCCTGCTGGACCTAACTGCAGCGTTTGACACTGTGGACCACAATATTTTAGTGGCACGCTTGCAGCACCTAGTGGGCATTAGTGGTAGCGCCCTTAATTGGTTTAGATCGTATCTTGAGGGAAGATCTATGTGTGTACGCCTCGGTGGCTCTGAGTCCCGCTCTGCTCCACTGTCATATGGGGTTCCACAGGGCTCAATTTTAGGGCCCCTGCTCTTCTCCCTGTATCTGCTTCCCCTGGGCTCCATCTTGAGAAAACATGGCATCTCATTTCATTTTTATGCAGACGACAGTCAGATTTATGTCCCACTGAGTAAGAAAAATGCCTGTCTGCAACCACTTCTATTATGTCTTGATGACATAAAAGCATGGATGTCACTGAACTTTTTAAAATTGAATGAAAAGAAGACGGAAGTCATAATGTTTGGTCCTAGCGGCTCTAGTGAACCCCCCCCTGCTGATTTGGGCCCTTTGGCATCGTATGTGAAGCCTTTAGTGACAAACTTAGGTTTTATTATGGACAGTGATTTTAAATTGGACCGGCAAATTGGGGCAACAGTAAAGTCCAGCTTTTTTCACCTCAGGCAGCTGGCAAAGGTGAGGCCCTTTCTCTCACAAAAGCACTTTGAAACAGTAATCCATGCCTTTGTTACATCTCGGCTGGATTACTGTAACGCTCTTTATCTTGGAGTCAGCCAGTCCTCCCTCTCACGTCTCCAGTTGGTCCAGAACGCTGCTGCTCGCCTCTTAACTGGAGCACGTAAGAGGGAGCACATTACTCCCATTTTGGCCTCCCTTCACTGGCTGCCTGTGCATTTTAGAGTCCATTTTAAGATTCTTTTATTTGTTTTTAAATCTTTAAATGGTCTTGCCCCGCCTTACCTCTCTGAGCTTCTCCATCCTTACACTCCTGCTCGGTGCCTCAGGTCAGCTGACCAGCTGCTCCTGGAGGTACCGAGGTCTAAACGGAAGCTCAGAGGGGAAAGAGCTTTCTCCATTGCCGGTCCCAAACTTTGGAACGCCCTCCCGCTTCATATTAGACAGGCCCCCTCACTGTCCATTTTTAAAACTCATCTTAAAACACATTTTTATTCTTCTGCGTTCAACTCAGCATGAGACTCTGCTCTTGTTTTAGTGTTTTATTGTTTAAACATTTTTATTGTTTTATAGTTTTTTTTATTATTTAAACATTGTTACTGTTTTATAGTTTTATTGTTTTTATTTTGTCTCCTATGTTTTATGTGCCATGTTTTATTTATTGTACTGTTAAGCACTTTGTACCAGCTTTAGCTGCCTAAAGCGCTCTATAAATAAAGTTGAGTTGAGTTGAGTTGAGTCAACAACAATGACGCAAAGAAAAATAAATATCACCATTCTCCTCCTCTTCCGACAATCTGTGTTCAGAGTTCGTCGAAGTTGTCCAGAACGTCCACCAAGCACCGCCTCGAGGTCGACCATGTTGGGTCTCCATTCTGGAACAGATTAGGAACAACAAACAAATTAACAGAGACAAACGCAGCAAACACAACAACTTACAATACTCATCCTCTTCTGACAGCTGGTGTTCAGAGTTCGTCAATGTTGTCCTGGACATACACCAGGCGTGACCGTTCCATCACAAGGTCCATGTCGGGTCTCGATTCTGGAACAGAAAATTTGTGTCCAGCCATGGCAAAAGGGTTCACATGTCTACTTCGGGACATTTGGAGTTATTTACAGATTCCGAAAGTGCTAAGCTTTCCAACAATGTCAAACCCATGTCCATCTGATCATTTTTGAAGAAGATGTGGTCATTTGAATGTAGACACTCCTCAAACTGCTTTAGGGAGAAATTCAGCCTGAAAGATTTCGACCCTCTTGAGGAGCCAGGCCAATAGCTGCTCATTTGCATGACATTAACATGGTCACAACCCCCCACCCAGTCTAGCTGTCAGTGACATCTGATGTCTGTTAGCCCACAGGACAGTAACAGTGTAGCAGTTTGGAAAAAAAAAGGAATGAATGTAGTTCATGTCAATGTAAGGCAAGGCAAGGCAAGTTTATTTGTATAGCACATTTCAACAACAAGGTAATTCAAAGTGCTTTACATAAAGCATTAAAAAGCATAGAAAAGAGACATTTATAAAATCAGATATAACATCAAAATAAAAACAAGCAGGTAAAATTTAAAGATTAAGATTAAAAAATAAAATAGATACAAATAAAATAAAAAGATAACAAATAAAATCAAGAGTATATATAAGGAATAAAGGTTACAGTGCAGTATTGGAAATGACTGAAATGCAGCGGCAAACAGAAAAGTCTTCACTCTTGATTTAAAAGAGGTGAGAGTTTCAGCAGACCTACAGTTTTCTGGGAGTTTGTTCCAGATATATGGTGCATAGAACTAAAATAAAGAAATAAAATATATCTAAGTGTGTGAAGGAATATTTTCCAGACCATGGACTATATTATCATCTTCAATACCAGTTCCTCCCCCACAATGTGGCTGTACCCACTCTGTCCATCACAGTTGATATGCGGACTAAATGATGACATCACAAACGCACCCTCTTCTGTGCTGTAACCTTTGGTGCTGGGCATGTGAAGAATTTTGCCTCATCAGAACAGAAAGGCCGGATTTTTTCAAAAAGATACGTCTGCCTGTCCATGGTCAGTCCAGGTGGGGCCAGGACGGGGAGACTGTCAACAGGGGGCAGAACTCCTGGGTTGCGCAGTAGCTGAAACTCGATAGGCTCTGCATCACTGTGAGTTTGAGCAAGCACCACACCTGGTCTGTTGGCATCAAAGCTGTGACAGAATAGAAGCACACAACAGGATATTTAAAACATGGCTCACTGTTCACATGGAACACTATTATGTTCATTCGTGATTTTTTTATTCATAAAATGCAGAATTTTGAATATAAATACCTAAAGTTCTGATAACTCTTGATCTGTGGGAGCTTTTGAAAGTAGGGACTCAGATGTGTCTGCCAGTCGATGGTCTTTACTATCACTCTGCCATCTGCCGTTCCAACAAGCTGCGGAATATTGAGGCGACTTTCAGCAGAGCTGTGTTCCACTACCTGTTGACAGCAAGAACCACAATGAAAATAATGATTTTATTTTTCCAAAAAAATCACATTTTACACATTACATATTGCAGTCTATATAAGCATTTGGCTATTGTATAGAAATCAATTTATACACATACCAAGAGCCTTAGCCGACCTCATGTATTGACGCCACACTGAGGCCTTGGACACATGGGTTGGCAGCAACTTCACATGCCAATCCTTATGCCCAGGATTCTGAAAAAAAATTAAAAAATACTTATTTCAGATCATGGTTCATGTTAAAAGGCATTTAATCACTGAATCAGTATAGATTGATCAGTAGTATTGCTTGAATGATGTGTGAATGCCACACCTTTATGTGCATGAATTGCACGTGTAATTAACACGTTCATCACACATTGTGTTAATCATGTGTGATTCATGCATGCAAAGGTGTGGCATTCACACATCATTCAATGCAATGTTAGGTTTCGAACACGGGAGTTTCGTCTCAAAGCATTTGAATTATCAAACTGAACCTGCGGGTGTACAAAATCTCAAAGAGGGCCGTGACATGCTCCTCTTACGGCTTATAATACGCTCATCTGACCGAACAAAAGTTTCGATGTGCGCATCATTCTCATTGTAATAATACAGTACCGAGCTAGCGAGCTAAGCTAGCGAGCTAAGCAAGCATGGCTAATAACAATGTAGCCAAACGGCGTTATGAAACGCACAGTGGATTATTAAAAGACAGCTTCCCTATGTGCGTCTGTATGTGACTTTGAATGAACACTAACATAACATCGATTAACAACGTTAAGGAAAACTCACCCCATAAGAACATGAGTTCCTCTGATCATAAGAGGTCCGTGCTTGCTTCCTTTTCGTTGCAGTTTTACGTCTGTTCGCCTCCAAAAGTCCAATTCGATAGGAGATAGAGCGGTGCTGGCGTCATGTCATCATCTCAGACAACTACCGTGTGTGTCCTGCTCTCTTTCAGCCGCGGAATAATCATCTGTTTGTTGTTTTTGTGACGATGAAGTCTGCTAACACGTTAGCATAAAGATCGCTAGCTTAAAATGCTAACAGTCCACACACAGCAGTCTCTGTACGTTCGCTGTCCTTGTCCGTGAAGAAGCTGCTCAGCCACAGACTTATTGTCCTTTTCTCTTTGTCTTCCTTTGTCAAACAAAGCTTTGATGATGACTGCTTTGATGATATTCACGCTTTAATTTCGCACTGCACACACACACACTGCACACATACGCTGGACATTCGACACACTCTCTCTCCCTCTCCCTGTCTCTCTCTCTCTCTCCGTACAATTAGCCATGTGTATTCTCTGTGATCGTCAGCTGATTGGCTGAAAAAGCCGATTGGCTGACACTGTTTTCTTCACTTTTAAGTTTTAACAAAGCATTATGGGTAATGGATTGGTTCACATGGTGTAACAGCTTCCTGGTGAACCAATGTGTTTTTACAAGGAGGGTCACATTTGATTTATGGCTGCTGAATTATTCAGACTGCCCTCTATTGGACAAGTTTGACATTACAAGTAAGGTCAAATCTGATTCATGGCTGCTGGGTTCTTCAAATTGCCCTCTAGTGGATAAAGGTGTCATTACATGTAAGCTCAAATTTGATGTATGGATACTTAATTATTTCAACTGCCCTCTAGTGGACAAGTTTGACATTACAAGTAAGGTCAAATCTGATTCATGGCTGCTGGGTTCTTCAAACTGCCCTCTAGTGGACAAACATGTCGTTACATGTAAGCTCAAATTTGATGTATGGATACTTAATTATTTCAACTGCCCTCTAGTGGACAAGTTTGACATTACAAGTAAGTTCAAATCTGATTTATGGGTGCTGGATTGGTCAGACTGCCCTCTGGTGGACAAATGTGTTATTACATGTAAGGTCAAATCTGATTTATGGCTGCTAAATTCTTCAGACTGCCCTCTAGTGGAAAAAGATGTCATTACATGTAAGGTCAAATTTGACTTTTGGCTGCTGGATTCTTCAGACTGCCCTCTGGTGGATAAACATGTCATTACATGCACGCTCAAATTTGATTTATAGCTGATAAATTATTTCAACTGCCCTCTAGTGGACAAGTTTGACATTACAAGTAAGGTCAAATCTGATTTATGGCTGCTGGATTGGTCAGACTGCCCTCTGGTGGACAAATGTGTCATTACATGTAAGCTCAAATCTGATTTATGGCTGTTAAATTCTTCAGACTGCCCTCTAGTGGATAAAGGTGTCATTACATGTAAGGTCAAATTTGACTTTTGGCTGCTGGATTCTTCAGACTGCCCTCTGGTGGATAAACATGTCATTACATGCACGCTCAAATTTGATTTATAGCTGCTTAATTATTTCAACTGCCCTCTAGTGGACAAGTTTGACATCACAAGTAAGGTCAAATCTGATTTATGGCTGCTGGATTGGTCAGACTGCCCTCTGGTGGACAAATGTGTCATTACATGTAAGCTCAAATCTGATTTATGGCTGTTAAATTCTTCAGACTGCCCTCTAGTGGATAAAGGTGTCATTACATGTAAGGTCAAATTTGACTTTTGGCTGCTGGATTCTTCAGACTGCCCTCTGGTGGATAAACATGTCATTACATGCACGCTCAAATTTGATTTATGGATACTAAATTATTTCAACTGCCCTCTGGTGGACAAACATGTCATTATATGTTATGTCAAATCTGATTTATAGCTGCTTTATTATTTCAACTGCCATCTAGTGGACAAGTTTGACATTACAAGTAAGGTCAAATCTGATTTATGGCTGCTGGATTGGTCAGACTGCCCTCTGGTGGACAAATGTGTCACTACATGTAAGCTCAAATCTGATTTATGGCATGCTAAATTCTTCAGACTGCTCTCTAGTGGATAAAGGTGTCATTACATGTAAGCTCAAATCTGATTTATGGCATGCTAAATTCTTCAGACTGCTCTCTAGTGGATAAAGGTGTCATTGCATGTAAGCTCAAATTTGATGTATGGATACCTAATTATTTCAACTGCCCTCTAGTGGACAAGTTTGACATTGCAAGTAAGGTCAAATCTGATTTATGGCTGCTGGATTGGTCAGACTGCCCTCTGGTGGACAAATGTGTCATTACATGTAAGCTCAAATCTGATTTATGGCATGCTAAATTCTTGGAACTGCCCTTTAGTGGATAAAGGTGTCATTACATGTAAGCTCAAATTTAATGTATGGATACTTAATTATTTCAACTGCCCTCTAGTGGACAAGTTTGACATTACAAGTAAGGTCAAATCTGATTCATGGCTGCTTGGTTCTTCAAACTGCCCTCTAGTGGACAAACATGTCATGTTTGTCATGACATGGGTTAACCCATGCCAAACTATGTCATGTTCAAAAGTTCATTAAAAATATTCTTCAAGAGATATGCAAATATATTCAACGGATTCTTGTTCAGGGCATGCTTGACTATGACTGTGTACAATTTCAAGACATTCCAAGATACTTTTGGGGTCTTTTTTGACAAAAAAGTTAAGTCACTGCGTAAGTGCATGGTTCGCTTTCCTGATTTTCAAAAATTCATTTAAAATATTGGTTAGGCGATATGCAAATATTTTCAACGGATTCTTGTTCAGGGTGTCGTTGACTATGACTGAGTACAATTTCAAGACATTCCAACATACTTGGAATGTCCAAGTGCATGGATCGCTTTCCGGATTTTCAAAAATTAATTAAAAATATTCCTTAAGAGATATGCAAATATTTTCAACGGATTCTTGTTCAGGGTGTCGTTGACTATGACTGAGTACAATTTCAAGACATTCCAACATACTTGGAATGTCCAAGTGCATGGATCGCTTTCCGGATTTTCAAAAATTCATTAAAAATATTCTTCAAGAGATGTGCAAATATATTCAACGGATTCTTGTTCAGGGTGTCGTTGACTATGACTGAGTACAATTTCAAGACATTCCAACATACTTGGAATGTCCAAGTGCATGGATCGCTTTCCGGATTTTCAAAAATTCATTAAAAATATTCTTCAAGAGATGTGCAAATATATTCAACGGATTCTTGTTCAGGGCATGCTTGACTATGACTGTGTACAATTTCAAGACATTCCAAGATGCTTTTGGGGTCTTTTTTGACAAAAAAGTTAAGTCACTGCCTAAGTGCATCGATCGCTTTCCTGATTTTCAAAAATTCATTAAAAATATTCCTTAAGCGATATGCAAATATTTACAACGGATTCTTGTTCAGGGCGTCGTTGACTATGACTGAGTACAATTTCAAGACATTCCAACATACTTGGAATGTCCAAATGCATGGATCGCTTTACTGATTTTCAAAAGTTCTATAAAAATATTCTTCAAGAGATATGCAAATATATTCAACGGATTCTTGTTCAGGACATGCTTGACTATGACTGTGTACAATTTCAAGACATTCCAAGATACTTTTGGGGTCTTTTTTGAATAAAAAGTTAAGTCACTGCCTAAGTGCACAGACTTTCCTCCTTTTCAAAAATTCATTAAAAATATTCCTTAAGAGATTTGCAAATATTTTTAATGGATTCTTGTTCAGGGCGTCGTTGACTATGACCGAGTACAATTTCAAGACATTCCAACATACTTGGAATGTCCAAGTGCATGGATCACTTTCCGGATTTTCAAAAATTCTATAAAAATATTCTTCAAGAGATATGCAAATATATTCAACGGATTCTTGTTCAGGGCATGCTTGACTATGACTGTGTACAATTTCAAGACATTCCAAGATACTTTTGGGGTCTTTTTTGACGAAAAAGTTAAGTCACTGCCTAAGTGCATGGATCGCTTTCCTGATTTTCAGAAATTCTTTAAAAATATTCCTTAAACGATATGCAAATATTTTCAACGGATTCTTGTTCAGGGCGTCGTTGACTATGACTGAGTACAATTTCAAGACATTCCAACATACTTGGAATGTCCAAGTGCATGGATCGCTTTCCTGATTTTCAAAAGTTCATTAAAAATATTCTTCAAGAGATATGCAAATATATTCAACGGATTCTTGTTCAGGGCATGCTTGACTATGACTGTGTACAATTTCAAGACATTCCAAGATACTTTTGGGGTCTTTTTTGAATAAAAAGTTAAGTCACTGCCTAAGTGCACAGACTTTCCTCATTTTCAAAAATTCATTTAAAATATTCCTTAAGAGATATGCAAATATTTTCAATTGATTCTTGTTCAGGGCGTCGTTGACTATGACTGAGTACAATTTCAAGACATTCCAACATACTTGGAATGTCCAAGTGCATGGATCGCTTTTCGGATTTTCAAAAATTCATTAAAAATATTCTTCAAGAGATATGCAAATATATTCAACGGATTCTTGTTCAGGGCATGCTTGACTATGACTGTGTACAATTTCAAGACATTCCAAGATACTTTTGGGGTCTTTTTTGACAAAAAAGTTAAGTCACTGCCTAAGTGCATGGATCGCTTTCCTGATTTTCAAAAATTCATTAAAAATATTCCTTAAGCGATATGCAAATATTTTCAACGGATTCTTGTTCAGGGCGTCGTTGACTATGACTGAGTACAATTTCAAGACATTCCAACATACTTGGAATGTCCAAGTGCATGGATCGCTTTCCTGATTTTCAAAAGTTCATTAAAAATATTCTTCAAGAGATATGCAAATATATTCAACGGATTCTTGTTCAGGGCATGCTTGACTATGACTGTGTACAATTTCAAGACATTCCAAGATACCTTTGGGGTCTTTTTTGAATAAAAAGTTAAGTCACTGCCTAAGTGCACAGACTTTCATCATTTTCAAAAATTCATTAAAAATATTCCTTAAGACATATGCAAATATTTTCAATGGATTCTTGTTCAGGGCGTCGTTGACTATGACCGAGTACAATTTCAAGACATTCCAACATACTTGGAATGTCCAAGTGCATGGATCGCTTTCCTGATTTTCAAAAGTTCATTAAAAATATTCTTCAAGAGATATGCAAATATATTCAACGGATTCTTGTTCAGGGCATGCTTGACTATGACTGTGTACAATTTCAAGACATTCCAAGATACCTTTGTGGTCTTTTTTGAATAAAAAGTTAAGTCACTGCCTAAGTGCACAGACTTTCATCATTTTCAAAAATTCATTAAAAATATTCCTTAAGAGATATGCAAATATTTTCAATTGATTCTTGTTCAGGGCGTCGTTGACTATGACTGAGTACAATTTCAAGACATTCCAACATACTTGGAATGTCCAAGTGCATGGATCGCTTTTCGGATTTTCAAAAATTCATTAAAAATATTCTTCAAGAGATATGCAAATATATTCAACGGATTCTTGTTCAGGGCATGCTTGACTATGACTGTGTACAATTTCAAGACATTCCAAGATACTTTTGGGGTCTTTTTTGACAAAAAAGTTAAGTCACTGCCTAAGTGCATGGATCGCTTTCCTGATTTTCAAAAATTCATTAAAAATATTCCTTAAGCGATATGCAAATATTTTCAACGGATTCTTGTTCAGGGCGTCGTTGACTATGACTGAGTACAATTTCAAGACATTCCAACATACTTGGAATGTCCAAGTGCATGGATCGCTTTCCTGATTTTCAAAAGTTCATTAAAAATATTCTTCAAGAGATATGCAAATATATTCAACGGATTCTTGTTCAGGGCATGCTTGACTATGACTGTGTACAATTTCAAGACATTCCAAGATACCTTTGGGGTCTTTTTTGAATAAAAAGTTAAGTCACTGCCTAAGTGCACAGACTTTCATCATTTTCAAAAATTAATTAAAAATATTCCTTAAGAGATATGCAAATATTTTCAATGGATTCTTGTTCAGGGCGTCGTTGACTATGACCGAGTACAATTTCAAGACATTCCAACATACTTGGAATGTCCAAGTGCATGGATCGCTTTCCGGATTTTCAAAAATTCATTAAAAATATTCTTCAAGAGATATGCAAATATATTCAACGGATTCTTGTTCAGGGCATTCTTGACTATGACTGTGTACAATTTCAAGACATTCCAAGATACTTTTGGGGTCTTTTTTGACGAAAAAGTTAAGTCACTGCCTAAGTGCATGGATCGCTTTCCTGATTTTCAGAAATTCTTTAAAAATATTCCTTAAACGATATGCAAATATTTTCAACGGATTCTTGTTCAGGGCGTCGTTGACTATGACTGAGTACAATTTCAAGACATTCCAACATACTTGGAATGTCCAAGTGCATGGATCGCTTTCCTGATTTTCAAAAGTTCATTAAAAATATTCTTCAAGAGATATGCAAATATATTCAACGGATTCTTGTTCAGGGCATGCTTGACTATGACTGTGTACAATTTCAAGACATTCCAAGATACTTTTGGGGTCTTTTTTGACAAAAAAGTTAAGTCACTGCCTAAGTGCATGGATCGCTTTCCTGATTTTCAAAAATTCATTAAAAATATTCCTTAAGCGATATGCAAATATTTTCAACGGATTCTTGTTCAGGGCGTCGTTGACTATGACTGAGTACAATTTCAAGACATTCCAACATACTTGGAATGTCCAAGTGCATGGATCGCTTTCCTGATTTTCAAAAGTTCATTAAAAATATTCTTCAAGAGATATGCAAATATATTCAACGGATTCTTGTTCAGGGCATGCTTGACTATGACTGTGTACAATTTCAAGACATTCCAAGATACCTTTGTGGTCTTTTTTGAATAAAAAGTTAAGTCACTGCCTAAGTGCACAGACTTTCATCATTTTCAAAAATTCATTAAAAATATTCCTTAAGAGATATGCAAATATTTTCAATGGATTCTTGTTCAGGGCGTCGTTGACTGTGACCGAGTACAATTTCAAGACATTCCAACATACTTTGAATGTCCAAGTACATGGATCGCTTTCCTGATTTTCAAAAGTTCATTAAAAATATTCTTCAAGAGATATGCAAATATATTCAACGGATTCTTGTTCAGGGCATGCTTGACTATGACTGTGAACAATTTCAAGACATTCCAAGATACTTTTGGGGTCTTTTTTGAATAAAAAGTTAAGTCACTGCCTAAGTGCACAGACTTTCCTCATTTTCAAAAATTCATTAAAAATATTCCTTAAGAGATATGCAAATATTTTCAATTGATTCTTGTTCAGATCGTCGTTGACTATGACTGAGTACAATTTCAAGACATTCCAACATACTTGGAATGTCCAAGTGCATGGATCACTTTTCGGATTTTCAAAAATTCATTAAAAACATTCTTCAAGAGATATGCAAATATATTCAACGGATTCTTGTTCAGGGCATGCTTGACTATGACTGTGTACAATTTCAAGACATTCCAAGATACTTTTGGGGTCTTTTTTGACGAAAAAGTTAAGTCACTGCCTAAGTGCATGGATCGCTTTCCTGATTTTCAAAAATTCATTAAAAATATTCCTTAAGCGATATGCAAATATTTTCAACGGATTCTTGTTCAGGGCGTCGTTGACTATGACTGAGTACAATTTCAAGACATTCCAACATACTTGGAATGTCCAAGTGCATGGATCGCTTTCCTGATTTTCAAAAGTTCATTAAAAATATTCTTCAAGAGATATGCAAATATATTCAACGGATTCTTGTTCAGGGCATGCTTGACTATGACTGTGTACAATTTCAAGACATTCCAAGATACTTTTGGGGTCTTTTTTGACAAAAAAGTTAAGTCACTACCTAAGTGCATGGATCGCTTTCCTGATTTTCAAAAATTCATTTAAAATATTCCTGAAGCGATATGCAAATATTTTCAACGGATTCTTGTTCAGGGCGTCGTTGACTATGACTGAGTACAATTTCAAGACATTCCAACATACTTGGAATGTCCAAGTGCATGGATCGCTTTCCTGATTTTCAAAAATTCATTAAAAATATTCCTTAAGCGATATGCAAATATATTCAACGGATTCTTGTTCAGGGCATGCTTGACTATGACTGTCTACAATTTCAAGACATTCCAAGATACTTTTGGGGTCTTTTTTGAATAAAAAGTTAAGTCACTGCCTAAGTGCACAGAAATTCCTCATTTTCAAAAATTCATTAAAAATATTCCTTAAGAGATATGCAAATATTTTCAATAGATTCTTGTTCAGGGCGTCGTTGACTATGACTGAGTACAATTTCAAGACATTCCAACTTACTTGGAATGTCCAAGTGCATGGATAGCTTTCCGGATTTTCAAAAATTCATTAAAAATATTCTTCAAGAGATATGCAAATATATTCAACAGCTTCTTGTTCAGGGCATGCTTGACTATGACTGTGTACAATTTCAAGACATTCCAAGATACTTTTGGGGTCTTTTTTGACAAAAAAGTTAAGTCACTGCCTAAGTGCATGGATCGCTTTCCTGATTTTCAAAAATTCATTAAAAATATTCCTTAAGAGATATGCAAATATTTTCAACGGATTCTTGTTCAGGGCGTCGTTGACTATGACTGAGTACAATTTCAAGACATTCCAACATACTTGGAATGTCCAAGTGCATGGATCGCTTTTCGGATTTTCAAAAATTCATTAAAAATATTCTTCAAGAGATATGCAAATATATTCAACGGATTCTTGTTCAGGGCATGCTTGACTATGACTGTGTACAATTTCAAGACATTCCAAGATACCTTTGGGGTCTTTTTTGAATAAAAAGTTAAGTCACTGCCTAAGTGCACAGACTTTCATCATTTTCAAAAATTCATTAAAAATATTCCTTAAGAGATATGCAAATATTTTCAATGGATTCTTGTTCAGGGCGTCGTTGACTATGACTGAGTACAATTTCAAGACATTCCAACATACTTGGAATGTCCAAGTGCATGGATCGCTTTCCGGATTTTCAAAAATTCATTAAAAATATTCTTCAAGAGATATGCAAATATATTCAACGGATTCTTGTTCAGGGCATGCTTGACTATGACTGTGTACAATTTCAAGACATTCCAAGATACTTTTGGGGTCTTTTTTGACGAAAAAGTTAAGTCACTGCCTAAGTGCATGGATCGCTTTCCTGATTTTCAGAAATTCTTTAAAAATATTCCTTAAACGATATGCAAATATTTTCAACGGATTCTTGTTCAGGGCGTCGTTGACTATGACTGAGTACAATTTCAAGACATTCCAACATACTTGGAATGTCCAAGTGCATGGATCGCTTTCCTGATTTTCAAAAGTTCATTAAAAATATTCTTCAAGAGATATGCAAATATATTCAACGGATTCTTGTTCAGGGCATGCTTGACTATGACTGTGTACAATTTCAAGACATTCCAGGATACTTTTGGGGTCTTTTTTGAATAAAAAGTTAAGTCACTGCCTAAGTGCACAGACTTTCCTCATTTTCAAAAATTCATTAAACATATTCCTTAAGAGATATGCAAATATTTTCAATTGATTCTTGTTCAGGGCGTCGTTGACTATGACTGAGTACAATTTCAAGACATTCCAACATACTTGGAATGTCCAAGTGCATGGATCGCTTTTCGGATTTTCAAAAATTCATTAAAAATATTCTTCAAGAGATATGCAAATATATTCAACGGATTCTTGTTCAGGGCATGCTTGACTATGACTGTGTACAATTTCAAGACATTCCAAGATACTTTTGGGGTCTTTTTTGACAAAAAAGTTAAGTCACTGCCTAAGTGCATGGATCGCTTTTCTGATTTTCAAAAATTCATTAAAAATATTCCTTAAGCGATATGCAAATATTTTCAACGGATTCTTGTTCAGGGCGTCGTTGACTATGACTGAGTACAATTTCAAAACATTCCAACATACTTGGAATGTCCAAGTGCATGGATCGCTTTCCTGATTTTCAAAAGTACATTAAAAATATTCTTCAAGAGATATGCAAATATATTCAACGGATTCTTGTTCAGGGCATGCTTGACTATGACTGTGTACAATTTCAAGACATTCCAAGATACTTTTGGGGTCTTTTTTGAATAAAAAGTTAAGTCACTGCCTAAGTGCACAGACTTTCCTCATTTTCAAAAATTCATTAAAAATATTCCTTAAGAGATATGCAAATATTTTCAATGGATTCTTGTTCAGGGCGTTGTTGACTATGACTGAGTACAATTTCAAGACATTCCAACATACTTGGAATGTCCAAGTGCATGGATCGCTTTCCGGATTTTCAAAAATTCATTAAAAATATTCTTCAAGAGATATGCAAATATATTCATCGGATTCTTGTTCAGGGCATGCTTGACTATGACTGTGTGCAATTTCAAGACATTCCAAGATACTTTTGGGGTCTTTTTTGACGAAAAAGTTAAGTCACTGCCTAAGTGCATGGATCGCTTTCCTGATTTTCAGAAATTCTTTAAAAATATTCCTTAAACGATATGCAAATATTTTCAACGGATTCTTGTTCAGGGCGTCGTTGACTATGACTGAGTACAATTTCAAGACATTCCAACATACTTGGAATGTCCAAGTGCATGGATCGCTTTCCTGATTTTCAAAAGTTCATTAAAAATATTCTTCAAGAGATATGCAAATATATTCAACGGATTCTTGTTCAGGGCATGCTTGACTATGACTGTGTACAATTTCAAGACATTCCAAGATACCTTTGGGGTCTTTTTTGGATAAAAAGTTAAGTCACTGCCTAAGTGCACAGACTTTCATCATTTTCAAAAATTCATTAAAAATATTCCTTAAGAGATATGCAAATATTTTCAATGGATTCTTGTTCAGGGCGTCGTTGACTATGACCGAGTACAATTTCAAGACATTCCAACATACTTGGAATGTCCAAGTGCATGGATCGCTTTTCGGATTTTCAAAAATTCATTAAAAATATTCTTCAAGAGATATGCAAATATATTCAACGGATTCTTGTTCAGGGCATGCTTGACTATGACTGTGTACAATTTCAAGACATTCCAAGATACTTTTGGGGTCTTTTTTGACGAAAAAGTTAAGTCACTGCCTAAGTGCATGGATCGCTTTCCTGATTTTCAGAAATTCTTTAAAAATATTCCTTAAACGATATGCAAATATTTTCAACGGATTCTTGTTCAGGGCGTCGTTGACTATGACTGAGTACAATTTCAAGACATTCCAACATACTTGGAATTTCCAAGTGCATGGATCGCTTTCCTGATTTTCAAAAGTTCATTAAAAATATTCTTCAAGAGATATGCAAATATATTCAACGGATTCTTGTTCAGGGCATGCTTGACTATGACTGTGTACAATTTCAAGACATTCCAGGATACTTTTGGGGTCTTTTTTGAATAAAAAGTTAAGTCACTGCCTAAGTGCACAGACTTTCCTCATTTTCAAAAATTCATTAAAAATATTCCTTAAGAGATATGCAAATATTTTCAATTGATTCTTGTTCAGGGCGTCGTTGACTATGACTGAGTACAATTTCAAGACATTCCAACATACTTGGAATGTCCAAGTGCATGGATCGCTTTTCGGATTTTCAAAAATTCATTAAAAATATTCTTCAAGAGATATGCAAATATATTCAACGGATTCTTGTTCAGGGCATGCTTGACTATGACTGTGCACAATTTCAAGACATTCCAAGATACTTTTGGGGTCTTTTTTGACAAAAAAGTTAAGTCACTGCCTAAGTGCATGGATCGCTTTTCTGATTTTCAAAAATTCATTAAAAATATTCCTTAAGCGATATGCAAATATTTTCAACGGATTCTTGTTCAGGGCGTCGTTGACTATGACTGAGTACAATTTCAAAACATTCCAACATACTTGGAATGTCCAAGTGCATGGATCGCTTTCCTGATTTTTAAAAATTCATTAAAAATATTCTTCAAGAGATATGCAAATATATTCAACGGATTCTTGTTCAGGGCATGCTTGACTATGACTGTGTACAATTTCAAGACATTCCAAGATACTTTTGGGGTCTTTTTTGACGAAAAAGTTAAGTCACTGCCTAAGTGCATGGATCGCTTTCCTGATTTTCAGAAATTCTTTAAAAATATTCCTTAAACGATATGCAAATATTTTCAACGGATTCTTGTTCAGGGCGTCGTTGACTATGACTGAGTACAATTTCAAGACATTCCAACATACTTGGAATGTCCAAGTGCATGGATCGCTTTCCTGATTTTCAAAAGTTCATTAAAAATATTCTTCAAGAGATATGCAAATATATTCAACGGATTCTTGTTCAGGGCATGCTTGACTATGACTGTGTACAATTTCAAGACATTCCAAGATACTTTTGGGGTCTTTTTTGAATAAAAAGTTAAGTCACTGCCTAAGTGCACAGACTTTCCTCATTTTCAAAAATTCATGAAAAATATTCCTTACGAGATATGCAAATATTTTCAATTGATTCTTGTTCAGGGCGTCGTTGACTATGACTGAGTACAATTTCAAGACATTCCAACATACTTGGAATGTCCAAGTGCATGGATCGCTTTTCGGATTTTCAAAAATTCATTAAAAATATTCTTCAAGAGATATGCAAATATATTCAACGGATTCTTGTTCAGGGCATGCTTGACTATGACTGTGTACAATTTCAAGACATTCCAAGATACTTTTGGGGTCTTTTTTGACGAAAAAGTTAAGTCACTGCCTAAGTGCATGGATCGCTTTCCTGATTTTCAGAAATTCTTTAAAAATATTCCTTAAACGATATGCAAATATTTGCAACGGATTCTTGTTCAGGGCGTCGTTGACTATGACTGAGTACAATTTCAAGACATTCCAACATACTTGGAATGTCCAAGTGCATGGATCGCTTTCCTGATTTTCAAAAGTTCATTAAAAATATTCTTCAAGAGATATGCAAATATATTCAACGGATTCTTGTTCAGGGCATGCTTGACTATGACTGTGTACAATTTCAAGACATTCCAAGATACTTTTGGGGTCTTTTTTGAATAAAAAGTTAAGTCACTGCCTAAGTGCACAGACTTTCCTCATTTTCAAAAATTCATTAAAAATATTCCTTAAGAGATATGCAAATATTTTCAATTGATTCTTGTTCAGGGCGTCGTTGACTATGACTGAGTACAATTTCAAGACATTCCAACATACTTGGAATGTCCAAGTGCATGGATCGCTTTTCGGATTTTCAAAAATTCATTAAAAATATTCTTCAAGAGATATGCAAATATATTCAACGGATTCTTGTTCAGGGCATGCTTGACTATGACTGTGTACAATTTCAAGACATTCCAAGATACTTTTGGGGTCTTTTTTGACAAAAAAGTTAAGTCACTGCCTAAGTGCATGGATCGCTTTCCTGATTTTCAAAAATTCATTAAAAATATTCCTTAAGCGATATGCAAATATTTTCAATGGATTCTTGTTCAGGGCGTCGTTGACTATGACCGAGTACAATTTCAAGACATTCCAACATACTTGGAATGTCCAAGTGCATGGATCGCTTTTCGGATTTTCAAAAATTCATTAAAAATATTCTTCAGGAGATATGCAAATATATTCAACGGATTCTTGTTCAGGGCATGCTTGACTATGACTGTGTACAATTTCAAGACATTCCAAGATACTTTTGGGGTCTTTTTTGACGAAAAAGTTAAGTCACTGCCTAAGTGCATGGATCGCTTTCCTGATTTTCAGAAATTCTTTAAAAATATTCCTTAAACGATATGCAAATATTTTCAACGGATTCTTGTTCAGGGCGTCGTTGACTATGACTGAGTACAATTTCAAGACATTCCAACATACTTGGAATTTCCAAGTGCATGGATCGCTTTCCTGATTTTCAAAAGTTCATTAAAAATATTCTTCAAGAGATATGCAAATATATTCAACGGATTCTTGTTCAGGGCATGCTTGACTATGACTGTGTACAATTTCAAGACATTCCAGGATACTTTTGGGGTCTTTTTTGAATAAAAAGTTAAGTCACTGCCTAAGTGCTAAGACTTTCCTCATTTTCAAAAATTCATTAAAAATATTCCTTTAGAGATATGCAAATATTTTCAATTGATTCTTGTTCAGGGCGTCGTTGACTATGACTGAGTACAATTTCAAGACATTCCAACATACTTGGAATGTCCAAGTGCATGGATCGCTTTTCGGATTTTCAAAAATTCATTAAAAATATTCTTCAAGAGATATGCAAATATATTCAACGGATTCTTGTTCAGGGCATGCTTGACTATGACTGTGTACAATTTCAAGACATTCCAAGATACTTTTGGGGTCTTTTTTGACAAAAAAGTTAAGTCACTGCCTAAGTGCATGGATCGCTTTTCTGATTTTCAAAAATTCATTAAAAATATTCCTTAAGCGATATGCAAATATTTTCAACGGATTCTTGTTCAGGGCGTCGTTGACTATGACTGAGTACAATTTCAAAACATTCCAACATACTTGGAATGTCCAAGTGCATGGATCGCTTTCCTGATTTTCAAAAATTCATTAAAAATATTCTTCAAGAGATATGCAAATATATTCAACGGATTCTTGTTCAGGGCATGCTTGACTATGACTGTGTACAATTTCAAGACATTCCAAGATACTTTTGGGGTCTTTTTTGACGAAAAAGTTAAGTCACTGCCTAAGTGCATGGATCGCTTTCCTGATTTTCAGAAATTCTTTAAAAATATTCCTTAAACGATATGCAAATATTTTCAACGGATTCTTGTTCAGGGCGTCGTTGACTATGACTGAGTACAATTTCAAGACATTCCAACATACTTGGAATGTCCAAGTGCATGGATCGCTTTCCTGATTTTCAAAAGTTCATTAAAAATATTCTTCAAGAGATATGCAAATATATTCAACGGATTCTTGTTCAGGGCATGCTTGACTATGACTGTGTACAATTTCAAGACATTCCAAGATACTTTTGGGGTCTTTTTTGAATAAAAAGTTAAGTCACTGCCTAAGTGCACAGACTTTCCTCATTTTCAAAAATTCATTAAAAATATTCCTTAAGAGATATGCAAATATTTTCAATTGATTCTTGTTCAGGGCGTCGTTGACTATGACTGAGTACAATTTCAAGACATTCCAACATACTTGGAATGTCCAAGTGCATGGATCGCTTTTCGGATTTTCAAAAATTCATTAAAAATATTCTTCAAGAGATATGCAAATATATTCAACGGATTCTTGTTCAGGGCATGCTTGACTATGACTGTGTACAATTTCAAGACATTCCAAGATACTTTTGGGGTCTTTTTTGACGAAAAAGTTAAGTCACTGCCTAAGTGCATGGATCGCTTTCCTGATTTTCAGAAATTCTTTAAAAATATTCCTTAAAAGATATGCAAATATTTGCAACGGATTCTTGTTCAGGGCGTCGTTGACTATGACTGAGTACAATTTCAAGACATTCCAACATACTTGGAATGTCCAAGTGCATGGATCGCTTTCCTGATTTTCAAAAGTTCATTAAAAATATTCTTCAAGAGATATGCAAATATATTCAACGGATTCTTGTTCAGGGCATGCTTGACTATGACTGTGTACAATTTCAAGACATTCCAAGATACTTTTGGGGTCTTTTTTGAATAAAAAGTTAAGTCACTGCCTAAGTGCACAGACTTTCCTCATTTTCAAAAATTCATTAAAAATATTCCTTAAGAGATATGCAAATATTTTCAATGGATTCTTGTTCAGGGCGTCGTTGACTATGACCGAGTACAATTTCAAGACATTCCAACATACTTGGAATGTCCAAGTGCATGGATCGCTTTTCGGATTTTCAAAAATTCATTAAAAATATTCTTCAAGAGATATGCAAATATATTCAACGGATTCTTGTTCAGGGCATGCTTGACTATGACTGTGTACAATTTCAAGACATTCCAAGATACTTTTGCGGTCTTTTTTGACGAAAAAGTTAAGTCACTGCCTAAGTGCATGGATCGCTTTCCTGATTTTCAGAAATTCTTTAAAAATATTTCTTAAACGATATGCAAATATTTTCAACGGATTCTTGTTCAGGGCGTCGTTGACTATGACTGAGTACAATTTCAAGACATTCCAACATACTTGGAATTTCCAAGTGCATGGATCGCTTTCCTGATTTTCAAAAGTTCATTAAAAATATTCTTCAAGAGATATGCAAATATATTCAACGGATTCTTGTTCAGGGCATGCTTGACTATGACTGTGTACAATTTCAAGACATTCCAGGATACTTTTGGGGTCTTTTTTGAATAAAAAGTTAAGTCACTGCCTAAGTGCACAGACTTTCCTCATTTTCAAAAATTCATTAAAAATATTCCTTAAGAGATATGCAAATATTTTCAATTGATTCTTGTTCAGGGCGTCGTTGACTATGACCGAGTACAATTTCAAGACATTCCAACATACTTGGAATGTCCAAGTGCATGGATCGCTTTTCGGATTTTCAAAAATTCATTAAAAATATTCTTCAAGAGATATGCAAATATATTCAACGGATTCTTGTTCAGGGCATGCTTGACTATGACTGTGACTGTGTACAATTTCAAGACATTCCAAGATACTTTTGGGGTCTTTTTTGACAAAAAAGTTAAGTCACTGCCTAAGTGCATGGATCGCTTTTCTGATTTTCAAAAATTCATTAAAAATATTCCTTAAGCGATATGCAAATATTTTCAACGGATTCTTGTTCAGGGCGTCGTTGACTATGACTGAGTACAATTTCAAAACATTCCAACATACTTGGAATGTCCAAGTGCATGGATCGCTTTCCTGATTTTCAAAAATTCATTAAAAATATTCTTCAAGAGATATGCAAATATATTCAACGGATTCTTGTTCAGGGCATGCTTGACTATGACTGTGTACAATTTCAAGACATTCCAAGATACTTTTGGGGTCTTTTTTGACAAAAAAGTTAAGTCACTGCCTAAGTGCATGGATCGCTTTCCTGATTTTCAGAAATTCTTTAAAAATATTCCTTAAACGATATGCAAATATTTTCAACGGATTCTTGTTCAGGGCGTCGTTGACTATGACTGAGTACAATTTCAAGACATTCCAACATACTTGGAATGTCCAAGTGCATGGATCGCTTTCCTGATTTTCAAAAGTTCATTAAAAATATTCTTCAAGAGATATGCAAATATATTCAACGGATTCTTGTTCAGGGCATGCTTGACTATGACTGTGTACAATTTCAAGACATTCCAAGATACTTTTGGGGTCTTTTTTGAATAAAAAGTTAAGTCACTGCCTAAGTGCACAGACTTTCCTCATTTTCAAAAATTCATTAAAAATATTCCTTAAGAGATATGCAAATATTTTCAATTGATTCTTGTTCAGGGCGTCGTTGACTATGACTGAGTACAATTTCAAGACATTCCAACATACTTGGAATGTCCAAGTGCATGGATCGCTTTTCGGATTTACAAAAATTCATTAAAAATATTCTTCAAGAGATATGCAAATATATTCAACGGATTCTTGTTCAGGGCATGCTTGACTATGACTGTGTACAATTTCAAGACATTCCAAGATACTTTTGGGGTCTTTTTTGACGAAAAAGTTGAGTCACTGCCTAAGTGCATGGATCGCTTTCCTGATTTTCAGAAATTCTTTAAAAATATTCCTTAAACGATATGCAAATATTTGCAACGGATTCTTGTTCAGGGCGTCGTTGACTATGACTGAGTACAATTTCAAGACATTCCAACATACTTGGAATGTCCAAGTGCATGGATCGCTTTCCTGATTTTCAAAAGTTCATTAAAAATATTCTTCAAGAGATATGCAAATATATTCAACGGATTCTTGTTCAGGGCATGCTTGACTATGACTGTGTACAATTTCAAGACATTCCAAGATACTTTTGGGGTCTTTTTTGACAAAAAAGTTAAGTCACTGCCTAAGTGCATGGATCGCTTTCCTGATTTTCAAAAATTCATTAAAAATATTCCTTAAGCGATATGCAAATATTTTCAATGGATTCTTGTTCAGGGCGTCGTTGACTATGACCGAGTACAATTTCAAGACATTCCAACATACTTGGAATGTCCAAGTGCATGGATCGCTTTTCGGATTTTCAAAAATTCATTAAAAATATTCTTCAGGAGATATGCAAATATATTCAACGGATTCTTGTTCAGGGCATGCTTGACTATGACTGTGTACAATTTCAAGACATTCCAAGATACTTTTGGGGTCTTTTTTGACGAAAAAGTTAAGTCACTGCCTAAGTGCATGGATCGCTTTCCTGATTTTCAGAAATTCTTTAAAAATATTCCTTAAACGATATGCAAATATTTTCAACGGATTCTTGTTCAGGGCGTCGTTGACTATGACTGAGTACAATTTCAAGACATTCCAACATACTTGGAATTTCCAAGTGCATGGATCGCTTTCCTGATTTTCAAAAGTTCATTAAAAATATTCTTCAAGAGATATGCAAATATATTCAACGGATTCTTGTTCAGGGCATGCTTGACTATGACTGTGTACAATTTCAAGACATTCCAGGATACTTTTGGGGTCTTTTTTGAATAAAAAGTTAAGTCACTGCCTAAGTGCTAAGACTTTCCTCATTTTCAAAAATTCATTAAAAATATTCCTTTAGAGATATGCAAATATTTTCAATTGATTCTTGTTCAGGGCGTCGTTGACTATGACTGAGTACAATTTCAAGACATTCCAACATACTTGGAATGTCCAAGTGCATGGATCGCTTTTCGGATTTTCAAAAATTCATTAAAAATATTCTTCAAGAGATATGCAAATATATTCAACGGATTCTTGTTCAGGGCATGCTTGACTATGACTGTGTACAATTTCAAGACATTCCAAGATACTTTTGGGGTCTTTTTTGACAAAAAAGTTAAGTCACTGCCTAAGTGCATGGATCGCTTTTCTGATTTTCAAAAATTCATTAAAAATATTCCTTAAGCGATATGCAAATATTTTCAACGGATTCTTGTTCAGGGCGTCGTTGACTATGACTGAGTACAATTTCAAAACATTCCAACATACTTGGAATGTCCAAGTGCATGGATCGCTTTCCTGATTTTCAAAAATTCATTAAAAATATTCTTCAAGAGATATGCAAATATATTCAACGGATTCTTGTTCAGGGCATGCTTGACTATGACTGTGTACAATTTCAAGACATTCCAAGATACTTTTGGGGTCTTTTTTGACGAAAAAGTTAAGTCACTGCCTAAGTGCATGGATCGCTTTCCTGATTTTCAGAAATTCTTTAAAAATATTCCTTAAACGATATGCAAATATTTTCAACGGATTCTTGTTCAGGGCGTCGTTGACTATGACTGAGTACAATTTCAAGACATTCCAACATACTTGGAATGTCCAAGTGCATGGATCGCTTTCCTGATTTTCAAAAGTTCATTAAAAATATTCTTCAAGAGATATGCAAATATATTCAACGGATTCTTGTTCAGGGCATGCTTGACTATGACTGTGTACAATTTCAAGACATTCCAAGATACTTTTGGGGTCTTTTTTGAATAAAAAGTTAAGTCACTGCCTAAGTGCACAGACTTTCCTCATTTTCAAAAATTCATTAAAAATATTCCTTAAGAGATATGCAAATATTTTCAATTGATTCTTGTTCAGGGCGTCGTTGACTATGACTGAGTACAATTTCAAGACATTCCAACATACTTGGAATGTCCAAGTGCATGGATCGCTTTTCGGATTTTCAAAAATTCATTAAAAATATTCTTCAAGAGATATGCAAATATATTCAACGGATTCTTGTTCAGGGCATGCTTGACTATGACTGTGTACAATTTCAAGACATTCCAAGATACTTTTGGGGTCTTTTTTGACGAAAAAGTTAAGTCACTGCCTAAGTGCATGGATCGCTTTCCTGATTTTCAGAAATTCTTTAAAAATATTCCTTAAAAGATATGCAAATATTTGCAACGGATTCTTGTTCAGGGCGTCGTTGACTATGACTGAGTACAATTTCAAGACATTCCAACATACTTGGAATGTCCAAGTGCATGGATCGCTTTCCTGATTTTCAAAAGTTCATTAAAAATATTCTTCAAGAGATATGCAAATATATTCAACGGATTCTTGTTCAGGGCATGCTTGACTATGACTGTGTACAATTTCAAGACATTCCAAGATACTTTTGGGGTCTTTTTTGAATAAAAAGTTAAGTCACTGCCTAAGTGCACAGACTTTCCTCATTTTCAAAAATTCATTAAAAATATTCCTTAAGAGATATGCAAATATTTTCAATGGATTCTTGTTCAGGGCGTCGTTGACTATGACCGAGTACAATTTCAAGACATTCCAACATACTTGGAATGTCCAAGTGCATGGATCGCTTTTCGGATTTTCAAAAATTCATTAAAAATATTCTTCAAGAGATATGCAAATATATTCAACGGATTCTTGTTCAGGGCATGCTTGACTATGACTGTGTACAATTTCAAGACATTCCAAGATACTTTTGCGGTCTTTTTTGACGAAAAAGTTAAGTCACTGCCTAAGTGCATGGATCGCTTTCCTGATTTTCAGAAATTCTTTAAAAATATTTCTTAAACGATATGCAAATATTTTCAACGGATTCTTGTTCAGGGCGTCGTTGACTATGACTGAGTACAATTTCAAGACATTCCAACATACTTGGAATTTCCAAGTGCATGGATCGCTTTCCTGATTTTCAAAAGTTCATTAAAAATATTCTTCAAGAGATATGCAAATATATTCAACGGATTCTTGTTCAGGGCATGCTTGACTATGACTGTGTACAATTTCAAGACATTCCAGGATACTTTTGGGGTCTTTTTTGAATAAAAAGTTAAGTCACTGCCTAAGTGCACAGACTTTCCTCATTTTCAAAAATTCATTAAAAATATTCCTTAAGAGATATGCAAATATTTTCAATTGATTCTTGTTCAGGGCGTCGTTGACTATGACCGAGTACAATTTCAAGACATTCCAACATACTTGGAATGTCCAAGTGCATGGATCGCTTTTCGGATTTTCAAAAATTCATTAAAAATATTCTTCAAGAGATATGCAAATATATTCAACGGATTCTTGTTCAGGGCATGCTTGACTATGACTGTGACTGTGTACAATTTCAAGACATTCCAAGATACTTTTGGGGTCTTTTTTGACAAAAAAGTTAAGTCACTGCCTAAGTGCATGGATCGCTTTTCTGATTTTCAAAAATTCATTAAAAATATTCCTTAAGCGATATGCAAATATTTTCAACGGATTCTTGTTCAGGGCGTCGTTGACTATGACTGAGTACAATTTCAAAACATTCCAACATACTTGGAATGTCCAAGTGCATGGATCGCTTTCCTGATTTTCAAAAATTCATTAAAAATATTCTTCAAGAGATATGCAAATATATTCAACGGATTCTTGTTCAGGGCATGCTTGACTATGACTGTGTACAATTTCAAGACATTCCAAGATACTTTTGGGGTCTTTTTTGACGAAAAAGTTAAGTCACTGCCTAAGTGCATGGATCGCTTTCCTGATTTTCAGAAATTCTTTAAAAATATTCCTTAAACGATATGCAAATATTTTCAACGGATTCTTGTTCAGGGCGTCGTTGACTATGACTGAGTACAATTTCAAGACATTCCAACATACTTGGAATGTCCAAGTGCATGGATCGCTTTCCTGATTTTCAAAAGTTCATTAAAAATATTCTTCAAGAGATATGCAAATATATTCAACGGATTCTTGTTCAGGGCATGCTTGACTATGACTGTGTACAATTTCAAGACATTCCAAGATACTTTTGGGGTCTTTTTTGAATAAAAAGTTAAGTCACTGCCTAAGTGCACAGACTTTCCTCATTTTCAAAAATTCATTAAAAATATTCCTTAAGAGATATGCAAATATTTTCAATTGATTCTTGTTCAGGGCGTCGTTGACTATGACTGAGTACAATTTCAAGACATTCCAACATACTTGGAATGTCCAAGTGCATGGATCGCTTTTCGGATTTTCAAAAATTCATTAAAAATATTCTTCAAGAGATATGCAAATATATTCAACGGATTCTTGTTCAGGGCATGCTTGACTATGACTGTGTACAATTTCAAGACATTCCAAGATACTTTTGGGGTCTTTTTTGACGAAAAAGTTAAGTCACTGCCTAAGTGCATGGATCGCTTTCCTGATTTTCAGAAATTCTTTAAAAATATTCCTTAAAAGATATGCAAATATTTGCAACGGATTCTTGTTCAGGGCGTCGTTGACTATGACTGAGTACAATTTCAAGACATTCCAACATACTTGGAATGTCCAAGTGCATGGATCGCTTTCCTGATTTTCAAAAGTTCATTAAAAATATTCTTCAAGAGATATGCAAATATATTCAACGGATTCTTGTTCAGGGCATGCTTGACTATGACTGTGTACAATTTCAAGACATTCCAAGATACTTTTGGGGTCTTTTTTGAATAAAAAGTTAAGTCACTGCCTAAGTGCACAGACTTTCCTCATTTTCAAAAATTCATTAAAAATATTCCTTAAGAGATATGCAAATATTTTCAATGGATTCTTGTTCAGGGCGTCGTTGACTATGACCGAGTACAATTTCAAGACATTCCAACATACTTGGAATGTCCAAGTGCATGGATCGCTTTTCGGATTTTCAAAAATTCATTAAAAATATTCTTCAAGAGATATGCAAATATATTCAACGGATTCTTGTTCAGGGCATGCTTGACTATGACTGTGTACAATTTCAAGACATTCCAAGATACTTTTGCGGTCTTTTTTGACGAAAAAGTTAAGTCACTGCCTAAGTGCATGGATCGCTTTCCTGATTTTCAGAAATTCTTTAAAAATATTTCTTAAACGATATGCAAATATTTTCAACGGATTCTTGTTCAGGGCGTCGTTGACTATGACTGAGTACAATTTCAAGACATTCCAACATACTTGGAATTTCCAAGTGCATGGATCGCTTTCCTGATTTTCAAAAGTTCATTAAAAATATTCTTCAAGAGATATGCAAATATATTCAACGGATTCTTGTTCAGGGCATGCTTGACTATGACTGTGTACAATTTCAAGACATTCCAGGATACTTTTGGGGTCTTTTTTGAATAAAAAGTTAAGTCACTGCCTAAGTGCACAGACTTTCCTCATTTTCAAAAATTCATTAAAAATATTCCTTAAGAGATATGCAAATATTTTCAATTGATTCTTGTTCAGGGCGTCGTTGACTATGACCGAGTACAATTTCAAGACATTCCAACATACTTGGAATGTCCAAGTGCATGGATCGCTTTTCGGATTTTCAAAAATTCATTAAAAATATTCTTCAAGAGATATGCAAATATATTCAACGGATTCTTGTTCAGGGCATGCTTGACTATGACTGTGACTGTGTACAATTTCAAGACATTCCAAGATACTTTTGGGGTCTTTTTTGACAAAAAAGTTAAGTCACTACCTAAGTGCATGGATCGCTTTTCTGATTTTCAAAAATTCATTAAAAATATTCCTTAAGCGATATGCAAATATTTTCAACGGATTCTTGTTCAGGGCGTCGTTGACTATGACTGAGTACAATTTCAAAACATTCCAACATACTTGGAATGTCCAAGTGCATGGATCGCTTTCCTGATTTTCAAAAATTCATTAAAAATATTCTTCAAGAGATATGCAAATATATTCAACGGATTCTTGTTCAGGGCATGCTTGACTATGACTGTGTACAATTTCAAGACATTCCAAGATACTTTTGGGGTCTTTTTTGACAAAAAAGTTAAGTCACTGCCTAAGTGCATGGATCGCTTTCCTGATTTTCAGAAATTCTTTAAAAATATTCCTTAAACGATATGCAAATATTTTCAACGGATTCTTGTTCAGGGCGTCGTTGACTATGACTGAGTACAATTTCAAGACATTCCAACATACTTGGAATGTCCAAGTGCATGGATCGCTTTCCTGATTTTCAAAAGTTCATTAAAAATATTCTTCAAGAGATATGCAAATATATTCAACGGATTCTTGTTCAGGGCATGCTTGACTATGACTGTGTACAATTTCAAGACATTCCAAGATACTTTTGGGGTCTTTTTTGAATAAAAAGTTAAGTCACTGCCTAAGTGCACAGACTTTCCTCATTTTCAAAAATTCATTAAAAATATTCCTTAAGAGATATGCAAATATTTTCAATTGATTCTTGTTCAGGGCGTCGTTGACTATGACTGAGTACAATTTCAAGACATTCCAACATACTTGGAATGTCCAAGTGCATGGATCGCTTTTCGGATTTACAAAAATTCATTAAAAATATTCTTCAAGAGATATGCTAATATATTCAACGGATTCTTGTTCAGGGCATGCTTGACTATGACTGTGTACAATTTCAAGACATTCCAAGATACTTTTGGGGTCTTTTTTGACGAAAAAGTTGAGTCACTGCCTAAGTGCATGGATCGCTTTCCTGATTTTCAGAAATTCTTTAAAAATATTCCTTAAACGATATGCAAATATTTGCAACGGATTCTTGTTCAGGGCGTCGTTGACTATGACTGAGTACAATTTCAAGACATTCCAACATACTTGGAATGTCCAAGTGCATGGATCGCTTTCCTGATTTTCAAAAGTTCATTAAAAATATTCTTCAAGAGATATGCAAATATATTCAACGGATTCTTGTTCAGGGCATGCTTGACTATGACTGTGTACAATTTCAAGACATTCCAAGATACTTTTGGGGTCTTTTTTGAATAAAAAGTTAAGTCACTGCCTAAGTGCACAGACTTTCCTCATTTTCAAAAATTCATTAAAAATATTCCTTAAGAGATATGCAAATATTTTCAATTGATTCTTGTTCAGGGCGTCGTTGACTATGACTGAGTACAATTTCAAGACATTCCAACATACTTGGAATGTCCAAGTGCATGGATCGCTTTTCGGATTTTCAAAAATTCATTAAAAATATTCTTCAAGAGATATGCAAATATATTCAACGGATTCTTGTTCAGGGCATGCTTGACTATGACTGTGTACAATTTCAAGACATTCCAAGATACTTTTGGGGTCTTTTTTGACAAAAAAGTTAAGTCACTGCCTAAGTGCATGGATCGCTTTCCTGATTTTCAAAAATTCATTAAAAATATTCCTTAAGCGATATGCAAATATTTTCAACGGATTCTTGTTCAGGGCGTCGTTGACTATGACTGAGTACAATTTCAAGACATTCCAACATACTTGGAATGTCCAAGTGCATGGATCGCTTTCCTGATTTTCAAAAGTTCATTAAAAATATTCTTCAAGAGATATGCAAATATATTCAACGGATTCTTGTTCAGGGCATGCTTGACTATGACTGTGTACAATTTCAAGACATTCCAAGATACTTTTGGGGTCTTTTTTGACGAAAAAGTTAAGTCACTGCCTAAGTGCATGGATCGCTTTCCTGATTTTCAGAAATTCTTTAAAAATATTCCTTAAATGATATGCAAATATTTTCAACGGATTCTTGTTCAGGGCGTCGTTGACTATGACTGAGTACAATTTCAAGACATTCCAACATACTTGGAATGTCCAAGTGCATGGATCGCTTTCCTGATTTTCAAAAGTTCATTAAAAATATTCTTCAAGAGATATGCAAATATATTCAACGGATTCTTGTTCAGGGCATGCTTGACTATGACTGTGTACAATTTCAAGACATTCCAGGATACTTTTGGGGTCTTTTTTGAATAAAAAGTTAAGTCACTGCCTAAGTGCACAGACTTTCCTCATTTTCAAAAATTCATTAAAAATATTCCTTAAGAGATATGCAAATATTTTCAATTGATTCTTGTTCAGGGCGTCGTTGACTATGACTGAGTACAATTTCAAGACATTCCAACATACTTGGAATGTCCAAGTGCATGGATCGCTTTTCGGATTTTCAAAAATTCATTAAAAATATTCTTCAAGAGATATGCAAATATATTCAACGGATTCTTGTTCAGGGCATGCTTGACTATGACTGTGTACAATTTCAAGACATTCCAAGATACTTTTGGGGTCTTTTTTGACAAAAAAGTTAAGTCACTGCCTAAGTGCATGGATCGCTTTTCTGATTTTCAAAAATTCATTAAAAATATTCCTTAAGCGATATGCAAATATTTTCAACGGATTCTTGTTCAGGGCGTCGTTGACTATGACTGAGTACAATTTCAAAACATTCCAACATACTTGGAATGTCCAAGTGCATGGATCGCTTTCCTGATTTTCAAAAGTTCATTAAAAATATTCTTCAAGAGATATGCAAATATATTCAACGGATTCTTGTTCAGGGCATGCTTGACTATGACTGTGTACAATTTCAAGACATTCCAAGATACTTTTGGGGTCTTTTTGAATAAAAAGTTAAGTCACTGCCTAAGTGCACAGACTTTCCTCATTTTCAAAAATTCATTAAAAATATTCCTTAAGAGATATGCAAATATTTTCAATGGATTCTTGTTCAGGGCGTTGTTGACTATGACTGAGTACAATTTCAAGACATTCCAACATACTTGGAATGTCCAAGTGCATGGATCGCTTTCCGGATTTTCAAAAATTCATTAAAAATATTCTTCAAGAGATATGCAAATATATTCAACGGATTCTTGTTCAGGGCATGCTTGACTATGACTGTGTACAATTTCAAGACATTCCAAGATACTTTTGGGGTCTTTTTTGACGAAAAAGTTAAGTCACTGCCTAAGTGCATGGATCGCTTTCCTGATTTTCAGAAATTCTTTAAAAATATTCCTTAAACGATATGCAAATATTTTCAACGGATTCTTGTTCAGGGCGTCGTTGACTATGACTGAGTACAATTTCAAGACATTCCAACATACTTGGAATGTCCAAGTGCATGGATCGCTTTCCTGATTTTCAAAAGTTCATTAAAAATATTCTTCAAGAGATATGCAAATATATTCAACGGATTCTTGTTCAGGGCATGCTTGACTATGACTGTGTACAATTTCAAGACATTCCAAGATACCTTTGGGGTCTTTTTTGAATAAAAAGTTAAGTCACTGCCTAAGTGCACAGACTTTCATCATTTTCAAAAATTCATTAAAAATATTCCTTAAGCGATATGCAAATATTTTCAATGGATTCTTGTTCAGGGCGTCGTTGACTATGACCGAGTACAATTTCAAGACATTCCAACATACTTGGAATGTCCAAGTGCATGGATCGCTTTTCGGATTTTCAAAAATTCATTAAAAATATTCTTCAAGAGATATGCAAATATATTCAACGGATTCTTGTTCAGGGCATGCTTGACTATGACTGTGTACAATTTCAAGACATTCCAAGATACTTTTGGGGTCTTTTTTGACAAAAAAGTTAAGTCACTGCCTAAGTGCATGGATCGCTTTCCTGATTTTCAAAAATTCATTAAAAATATTCCTTAAGCGATATGCAAATATTTTCAACGGATTCTTGTTCAGGGCGTCGTTGACTATGACTGAGTACAATTTCAAGACATTCCAACATACTTGGAATGTCCAAGTGCATGGATCGCTTTCCTGATTTTCAAAAGTTCATTAAAAATATTCTTCAAGAGATATGCAAATATATTCAACGGATTCTTGTTCAGGGCATGCTTGACTATGACTGTGTACAATTTCAAGACATTCCAAGATACTTTTGGGGTCTTTTTTGACGAAAAAGTTAAGTCACTGCCTAAGTGCACAGACTTTCATCATTTTCAAAAATTCATTAAAAATATTCCTTAAGAGATATGCAAATATTTTCAATTGATTCTTGTTCAGGGCGTCGTTGACTATGACTGAGTACAATTTCAAGACATTCCAACATACTTGGAATGTCCAAGTGCATGGATCGCTTTTCGGATTTTCAAAAATTCATTAAAAATATTCTTCAAGAGATATGCAAATATATTCAACGGATTCTTGTTCAGGGCATGCTTGACTATGACTGTGTACAATTTCAAGACATTCCAAGATACTTTTGGGGTCTTTTTTGACGAAAAAGTTAAGTCACTGCCTAAGTGCATGGATCGCTTTCCTGATTTTCAAAAATTCATTAAAAATATTCCTTAAGCGATATGCAAATATTTTCAACGGATTCTTGTTCAGGGCGTCGTTGACTATGACTGAGTACAATTTCAAGACATTCCAACATACTTGGAATGTCCAAGTGCATGGATCGCTTTCCTGATTTTCAAAAGTTCATTAAAAATATTCTTCAAGAGATATGCAAATATATTCAACGGATTCTTGTTCAGGGCATGCTTGACTATGACTGTGTACAATTTCAAGACATTCCAAGATACCTTTGGGGTCTTTTTTGAATAAAAAGTTAAGTCACTGCCTAAGTGCACAGACTTTCATCATTTTCAAAAATTCATTAAAAATATTCCTTAAGAGATATGCAAATATTTTCAATGGATTCTTGTTCAGGGCGTCGTTGACTATGACCGAGTACAATTTCAAGACATTCCAACATACTTGGAATGTCCAAGTGCATGGATCGCTTTCCGGATTTTCAAAAATTCATTAAAAATATTCTTCAAGAGATATGCAAATATATTCAACGGATTCTTGTTCAGGGCATTCTTGACTATGACTGTGTACAATTTCAAGACATTCCAAGATACTTTTGGGGTCTTTTTTGACGAAAAAGTTAAGTCACTGCCTAAGTGCATGGATCGCTTTCCTGATTTTCAGAAATTCTTTAAAAATATTCCTTAAACGATACGCAAATATTTTCAACGGATTCTTGTTCAGGGCGTCGTTGACTATGACTGAGTACAATTTCAAGACATTCCAACATACTTGGAATGTCCAAGTGCATGGATCGCTTTCCTGATTTTCAAAAGTTCATTAAAAATATTCTTCAAGAGATATGCAAATATATTCAACGGATTCTTGTTCAGGGCATGCTTGACTATGACTGTGTACAATTTCAAGACATTCCAAGATACTTTTGGGGTCTTTTTTGACAAAAAAGTTAAGTCACTGCCTAAGTGCATGGATCGCTTTCCTGATTTTCAAAAATTCATTAGAAATATTCCTTAAGCGATATGCAAATATTTTCAACGGATTCTTGTTCAGGGCGTCGTTGACTATGACTGAGTACAATTTCAAGACATTCCAACATACTTGGAATGTCCAAGTGCATGGATCGCTTTCCTGATTTTCAAAAGTTCATTAAAAATATTCTTCAAGAGATATGCAAATATATTCAACGGATTCTTGTTCAGGGCATGCTTGACTATGACTGTGTACAATTTCAAGACATTCCAAGATACCTTTGGGGTCTTTTTTGAATAAAAAGTTAAGTCACTGCCTAAGTGCACAGACTTTCATCATTTTCAAAAATTCATTAAAAATATTCCTTAAGAGATATGCAAATATTTTCAATGGATTCTTGTTCAGGGCGTCGTTGACTATGACTGAGTACAATTTCAAGACATTCCAACATACTTGGAATGTCCAAGTGCATGGATCGCTTTCCGGATTTTCAAAAATTCATTAAAAATATTCTTCAAGAGATATGCAAATATATTCAACGGATTCTTGTTCAGGGCATGCTTGACTATGACTGTGTACAATTTCAAGACATTCCAAGATACTTTTGGGGTCTTTTTTGACGAAAAAGTTAAGTCACTGCCTAAGTGCATGGATCGCTTTCCTGATTTTCAGAAATTCTTTAAAAATATTCCTTAAACGATATGCAAATATTTTCAACGGATTCTTGTTCAGGGCGTCGTTGACTATGACTGAGTACAATTTCAAGACATTCCAACATACTTGGAATGTCCAAGTGCATGGATCGCTTTCCTGATTTTCAAAAGTTCATTAAAAATATTCTTCAAGAGATATGCAAATATATTCAACGGATTCTTGTTCAGGGCATGCTTGACTATGACTGTGTACAATTTCAAGACAAATCAAGATACTTTTGGGGTCTTTTTTGAATAAAAAGTTAAGTCACTGCCTAAGTGCACAGACTTTCCTCATTTTCAAAAATTCATTAAAAATAATCCTTGAGAGATATGCAAATATTTTCAATTGATTCTTGTTCAGGGCGTCGTTGACTATGACTGAGTACAATTTCAAGACATTCCAACATACTTGGAATGTCCAAGTGCATGGATCGCTTTTCGGATTTTCAAAAATTCATTAAAAATATTCTTCAAGAGATATGCAAATATATTCAACGGTTTCTTGTTCAGGGCATGCTTGACTATGACTGTGTACAATTTCAAGACATTCCAAGATACTTTTGGGGTCTTTTTTGACAAAAAAGTTAAGTCACTGCCTAAGTGCATGGATTGCTTTCCTGATTTTCAAAAATTCATTAAAAATATTCCTTAAGCGATATGCAAATATTTTCAACGGATTCTTGTTCAGGGCGTCGTTGACTATGACTGAGTACAATTTCAAGACATTCCAACATACTTGGAATGTCCAAGTGCATGGATCGCTTTCCGGATTTTCAAAAATTCATTAAAAATATTCTTCAAGAGATATGCAAATATATTCAACGGATTCTTGTTCAGGGCATGCTTGACTATGACTGTGTACAATTTCAAGACATTCCAAGATACTTTTGGGGTCTTTTTTGAATAAAAAGTTAAGTCACTGCCTAAGTGCACAGACTTTCCTCATTTCCAAAAATTCATTAAAAATATTCCTTAAGAGATATGCAAATATTTTCAATGGATTCTTGTTCAGGGCGTCGTTGACTATGACCGAGTACAATTTCAAGACATTCCAACATACTTGGAATGTCCAAGTGCATGGATCGCTTTCCGGATTTTCAAAAATTCATTAAAAATATTCTTCAAGAGATATGCAAATATATTCAACGGATTCTTGTTCAGGGCATGCTTGACTATGACTGTGTACAATTTCAAGACATTCCAAGATACTTTTGGGGTCTTTTTTGACGAAAAAGTTAAGTCACTGCCTAAGTGCATGGATCGCTTTCCTGATTTTCAAAAATTCATTAAAAATATTCCTTAAGCGATATGCAAATATTTTCAACGGATTCTTGTTCAGGGCGTCGTTGACTATGACTGAGTACAATTTCAAGACATTCCAACATACTTGGAATGTCCAAGTGCATGGATCGCTTTCCGGATTTTCAAAAATTCATTAAAAATATTCTTCAAGAGATATGCAAATATATTCAACGGATTCTTATTCAGGGCATGCTTGACTATGACTGTGTACAATTTCAAGACATTCCAATTTACTTTTGGGGTTTTTTTTGAAAAAAAAGTCAAGTCACTAAGTGCATCAGGACAAATGGATCGTTTCCTTCGTCTCACCTGATATCCTGCTGTGTGATCCACGGTGTCCAAACGTTTGTTTCCAGCGACTGGACGACATGGATGAACTCCTGCAGCTTTAATTCTTTAAAAACAACCCAAAAACATCAAAAGTTAAGTCACTGCCTAAGTGCATGGATCGCTTTCCTGATTTTCAAAAATTCATTAAAAATATTCCTCAAGAGATATGCAAATATATTCAACGGATTCTTGTTCAGGGCATGCTTGACTATGACTGTGTACAATTTCAAGACATTCCAAGATACTTTTGGGGTCTTTTTTGAAAAAAAAGTCAAGTCACTAAGTGCATCAGGGCAAATGGATCGTTTCCTCCGTCTCACCTTATTTCCTGCTGTGTGATCCATGGTGTCCAAACGTTTGTTTCCAGCGACTGGGCGACATGGATGAACTCCTGCAGCTTTAATGCTTTAAAAGCAAACCAAAAACATCAAAAGTTAAGTCACTGCCTAAGTGCATGGATCGCTTTCCTAATTTTCAAAAATTCATTAAAAATATTCCTTAAGAGATATGCAAATATTTTCAATTGATTCTTGTTCAGGGCGTCGTTGACTATGACTGAGTACAATTTCAAGACATTCCAACATACTTGGAATGTCCAAGTGCATGGATCGCTTTTCGGATTTTCAAAAATTCATTAAAAATATTCTTCAAGAGATATGCAAATATATTCAACGGATTCTTGTTCAGGGCATGCTTGACTATGACTGTGTACAATTTCAAGACATTCCAAGATACTTTTGGGGTCTTTTTTGAATAAAAAGTTAAGTCACTGCCTAAGTGCATGGATCGCTTTCCTGATTTTCAAAAATTCATTAAAAATATTCCTTAAGCGATATGCAAATATTTTCAACGGATTCTTGTTCAGGGCGTCGTTGACTATGACTGAGTACAATTTCAAGACATTCCAACATACTTGGAATGTCCAAGTGCATGGATCGCTTTCCTGATTTTCAAAAGTTCATTAAAAATATTCTTCAAGAGATATGCAAATATATTCAACGGATTCTTGTTCAGGGCATGCTTGACTATGACTGTGTACAATTTCAAGACATTCCAAGATACCTTTGGGGTCTTTTTTGGATAAAAAGTTAAGTCACTGCCTAAGTGCACAGACTTTCATCATTTTCAAAACTTCATTAAAAATATTCCTTAAGAGATATGCAAATATTTTCAATGGATTCTTGTTCAGGGCGTCGTTGACTATGACCGAGTACAATTTCAAGACATTCCAACATACTTGGAATGTCCAAGTGCATGGATCGCTTTCCGGATTTTCAAAAATTCATTAAAAATATTCTTCAAGAGATATGCAAATATATTCAACGGATTTTTGTTTAGGGCATGCTTGACTATGACTGTGTACAATTTCAAGACATTCCAAGATACTTTTGGGGTCTTTTTTGACGAAAAAGTTAAGTCACTGCCTCAGTGCATGGATCGCTTTCCTGATTTTCAGAAATTCTTTAAAAATATTCCTTAAACGATATGCAAATATTTTCAACGGATTCTTGTTCAGGGCGTCGTTGACTATGACTGAGTACAATTTCAAGACATTCCAACATACTTGGAATGTCCAAGTGCATGGATCGCTTTCCTGATTTTCAAAAGTTCATTAAAAATATTCTTCAAGAGATATGCAAATATATTCAACGGATTCTTGTTCAGGGCATGCTTGACTATGACTGTGTACAATTTCAAGACATTCCAGGATACTTTTGGGGTCTTTTTTGAATAAAAAGTTAAGTCACTGCCTAAGTGCACAGACTTTCCTCATTTTCAAAAATTCATTAAAAATATTCCTTAAGAGATATGCAAATATTTTCAATTGATTCTTGTTCAGGGCGTCGTTGACTATGACTGAGTACAATTTCAAGACATTCCAACATACTTGGAATGTCCAAGTGCATGGATCGCTTTTCAGATTTTCAAAAATTCATTAAAAATATTCTTCAAGAGATATGCAAATATATTCAACGGATTCTTGTTCAGGGCATGCTTGACTATGACTGTGTACAATTTCAAGACATTCCAAGATACTTTTGGGGTCTTTTTTGACAAAAAAGTTAAGTCACTGCCTAAGTGCATGGATCGCTTTCCTGATTTTCAAAAATTCATTAAAAATATTCCTTAAGCGATATGCAAATATTTTCAACGGATTCTTGTTCAGGGCGTCGTTGACTATGACTGAGTACAATTTCAAGACATTCCAACATACTTGGAATGTCCAAGTGCATGGATCGCTTTCCTGATTTTCAAAAGTTCATTAAAAATATTCTTCAAGAGATATGCAAATATATTCAACGGATTCTTGTTCAGGGCATGCTTGACTATGACTGTGTACAATTTCAAGACATTCCAAGATACCTTTGGGGTCTTTTTTGAATAAAAAGTTAAGTCACTGCCTAAGTGCACAGACTTTCATCATTTTCAAAAATTCATTAAAAATATTCCTTAAGAGATATGCAAATATTTTCAATGGATTCTTGTTCAGGGCGTCGTTGACTATGACTGAGTACAATTTCAAGACATTCCAACATACTTGGAATGTCCAAGTGCATGGATCGCTTTCCGGATTTTCAAAAATTCATTAAAAATATTCTTCAAGAGATATGCAAATATATTCAACGGATTCTTGTTCAGGGCATGCTTGACTATGACTGTGTACAATTTCAAGACATTCCAAGATACTTTTGGGGTCTTTTTTGACGAAAAAGTTAAGTCACTGCCTAAGTGCATGGATCGCTTTCCTGATTTTCAGAAATTCTTTAAAAATATTCCTTAAACGATATGCAAATATTTTCAACGGATTCTTGTTCAGGGCGTCGTTGACTATGACTGAGTACAATTTCAAGACATTCCAACATACTTGGAATGTCCAAGTGCATGGATCGCTTTCCTGATTTTCAAAAGTTCATTAAAAATATTCTTCAAGAGATATGCAAATATATTCAACGGATTCTTGTTCAGGGCATGCTTGACTATGACTGTGTACAATTTCAAGACATTCCAAGATACTTTTGGGGTCTTTTTTGAATAAAAAGTTAAGTCACTGCCTAAGTGCACAGACTTTCCTCATTTTCAAAAATTCATTAAAAATATTCCTTAAGAGATATGCAAATATTTTCAATTGATTCTTGTTCAGGGCGTCGTTGACTATGACTGAGTACAATTTCAAGACATTCCAACATACTTGGAATGTCCAAGTGCATGGATCGCTTTTCGGATTTTCAAAAATTCATTAAAAATATTCTTCAAGAGATATGCAAATATATTCAACGGATTCTTGTTCAGGGCATGCTTGACTATGACTGTGTACAATTTCAAGACATTCCAAGATACTTTTGGGGTCTTTTTTGACGAAAAAGTTAAGTCACTGCCTAAGTGCATGGATCGCTTTCCTGATTTTCAGAAATTCTTTAAAAATATTCCTTAAACGATATGCAAATATTTTCAACGGATTCTTGTTCAGGGCGTCGTTGACTATGACTGAGTACAATTTCAAGACATTCCAACATACTTGGAATGTCCAAGTGCATGGATCGCTTTCCTGATTTTCAAAAGTTCATTAAAAATATTCTTCAAGAGATATGCAAATATATTCAACGGATTCTTGTTCAGGGCATGCTTGACTATGACTGTGTACAATTTCAAGACATTCCAAGATACTTTTGGGGTCTTTTTTGAATAAAAAGTTAAGTCACTGCCTAAGTGCACAGACTTTCCTCATTTTCAAAAATTCATTAAAAATATTCCTTAAGAGATATGCAAATATTTTCAATGGATTCTTGTTCAGGGCGTCGTTGACTATGACCGAGTACAATTTCAAGACATTCCAACATACTTGGAATGTCCAAGTGCATGGATCGCTTTCCGGATTTTCAAAAATTCATTAAAAATATTCTTCAAGAGATATGCAAATATATTCAACGGATTCTTGTTCAGGGCATTCTTGACTATGACTGTGTACAATTTCAAGACATTCCAAGATACTTTTGGGGTCTTTTTTGACGAAAAAGTTAAGTCACTGCCTAAGTGCATGGATCGCTTTCCTGATTTTCAGAAATTCTTTAAAAATATTCCTTAAACGATATGCAAATATTTTCAACGGATTCTTGTTCAGGGCGTCGTTGACTATGACTGAGTACAATTTCAAGACATTCCAACATACTTGGAATGTCCAAGTGCATGGATCGCTTTCCTGATTTTCAAAAGTTCATTAAAAATATTCTTCAAGAGATATGCAAATATATTCAACGGATTCTTGTTCAGGGCATGCTTGACTATGACTGTGTACAATTTCAAGACATTCCAAGATACTTTTGGGGTCTTTTTTGAATAAAAAGTTAAGTCACTGCCTAAGTGCACAGACTTTCCTCATTTTCAAAAATTCATTAAAAATATTCCTTAAGAGATATGCAAATATTTTCAATTGATTCTTGTTCAGGGCGTCGTTGACTATGACTGAGTACAATTTCAAGACATTCCAACATACTTGGAATGTCCAAGTGCATGGATCGCTTTTCGGATTTTCAAAAATTCATTAAAAATATTCTTCAAGAGATATGCAAATATATTCAACGGATTCTTGTTCAGGGCATGCTTGACTATGACTGTGTACAATTTCAAGACATTCCAAGATACTTTTGGGGTCTTTTTTGACGAAAAAGTTAAGTCACTGCCTAAGTGCATGGATCGCTTTCCTGATTTTCAGAAATTCTTTAAAAATATTCCTTAAACGATATGCAAATATTTTCAACGGATTCTTGTTCAGGGCGTCGTTGACTATGACTGAGTACAATTTCAAGACATTCCAACATACTTGGAATGTCCAAGTGCATGGATCGCTTTCCTGATTTTCAAAAGTTCATTAAAAATATTCTTCAAGAGATATGCAAATATATTCAACGGATTCTTGTTCAGGGCATGCTTGACTATGACTGTGTACAATTTCAAGACATTCCAAGATACTTTTGGGGTCTTTTTTGAATAAAAAGTTAAGTCACTGCCTAAGTGCACAGACTTTCCTCATTTTCAAAAATTCATTAAAAATATTCCTTAAGAGATATGCAAATATTTTCAATGGATTCTTGTTCAGGGCGTCGTTGACTATGACCGAGTACAATTTCAAGACATTCCAACATACTTGGAATGTCCAAGTGCATGGATCGCTTTCCGGATTTTCAAAAATTCATTAAAAATATTCTTCAAGAGATATGCAAATATATTCAACGGATTCTTGTTCAGGGCATTCTTGACTATGACTGTGTACAATTTCAAGACATTCCAAGATACTTTTGGGGTCTTTTTTGACGAAAAAGTTAAGTCACTGCCTAAGTGCATGGATCGCTTTCCTGATTTTCAGAAATTCTTTAAAAATATTCCTTAAACGATATGCAAATATTTTCAACGGATTCTTGTTCAGGGCGTCGTTGACTATGACTGAGTACAATTTCAAGACATTCCAACATACTTGGAATGTCCAAGTGCATGGATCGCTTTCCTGATTTTCAAAAGTTCATTAAAAATATTCTTCAAGAGATATGCAAATATATTCAACGGATTCTTGTTCAGGGCATGCTTGACTATGACTGTGTACAATTTCAAGACATTCCAAGATACTTTTGGGGTCTTTTTTGAATAAAAAGTTAAGTCACTGCCTAAGTGCACAGACTTTCCTCATTTTCAAAAATTCATTAAAAATATTCCTTAAGAGATATGCAAATATTTTCAATTGATTCTTGTTCAGGGCGTCGTTGACTATGACTGAGTACAATTTCAAGACATTCCAACATACTTGGAATGTCCAAGTGCATGGATCGCTTTTCGGATTTTCAAAAATTCATTAAAAATATTCTTCAAGAGATATGCAAATATATTCAACGGATTCTTGTTCAGGGCATGCTTGACTATGACTGTGTACAATTTCAAGACATTCCAAGATACTTTTGGGGTCTTTTTTGACGAAAAAGTTAAGTCACTGCCTAAGTGCATGGATCGCTTTCCTGATTTTCAGAAATTCTTTAAAAATATTCCTTAAACGATATGCAAATATTTTCAACGGATTCTTGTTCAGGGCGTCGTTGACTATGACTGAGTACAATTTCAAGACATTCCAACATACTTGGAATGTCCAAGTGCATGGATCGCTTTCCTGATTTTCAAAAGTTCATTAAAAATATTCTTCAAGAGATATGCAAATATATTCAACGGATTCTTGTTCAGGGCATGCTTGACTATGACTGTGTACAATTTCAAGACATTCCAAGATACTTTTGGGGTCTTTTTTGAATAAAAAGTTAAGTCACTGCCTAAGTGCACAGACTTTCCTCATTTTCAAAAATTCATTAAAAATATTCCTTAAGAGATATGCAAATATTTTCAATGGATTCTTGTTCAGGGCGTCGTTGACTATGACCGAGTACAATTTCAAGACATTCCAACATACTTGGAATGTCCAAGTGCATGGATCGCTTTCCGGATTTTCAAAAATTCATTAAAAATATTCTTCAAGAGATATGCAAATATATTCAACGGATTCTTGTTCAGGGCATTCTTGACTATGACTGTGTACAATTTCAAGACATTCCAAGATACTTTTGGGGTCTTTTTTGACGAAAAAGTTAAGTCACTGCCTAAGTGCATGGATCGCTTTCCTGATTTTCAGAAATTCTTTAAAAATATTCCTTAAACGATATGCAAATATTTTCAACGGATTCTTGTTCAGGGCGTCGTTGACTATGACTGAGTACAATTTCAAGACATTCCAACATACTTGGAATGTCCAAGTGCATGGATCGCTTTCCTGATTTTCAAAAGTTCATTAAAAATATTCTTCAAGAGATATGCAAATATATTCAACGGATTCTTGTTCAGGGCATGCTTGACTATGACTGTGTACAATTTCAAGACATTCCAAGATACTTTTGGGGTCTTTTTTGACGAAAAAGTTAAGTCACTGCCTAAGTGCATGGATCGCTTTCCTGATTTTCAAAAATTCATTAAAAATATTCCTTAAGCGATATGCAAATATTTTCAACGGATTCTTGTTCAGGGCGTCGTTGACTATGACCGAGTACAATTTCAAGACATTCCAACATACTTTGAATGTCCAGGTACATGGATCGCTTTCCTGATTTTCAAAAGTTCATTAAAAATATTCTTCAAGAGATATGCAAATATATTCAACGGATTCTTGTTCAGGGCATGCTTGACTATGACTGTGTACAATTTCAAGACATTCCAAGATACTTTTGGGGTCTTTTTTGAATAAAAAGTTAAGTCACTGCCTAAGTACACAGAAATTCCTCATTTTCAAAAATTCATTAAAAATATTCCTTAAGAGATATGCAAATATTTTCAATAGATTCTTGTTCAGGGCGTCGTTGACTATGACTGAGTACAATTTCAAGACATTCCAACTTACTTGGAATGTCCAAGTGCATGGATAGCTTTCCGGATTTTCAAAAATTCATTAAAAATATTCTTCAAGAGATATGCAAATATATTCAACGGATTCTTGTTCAGGGCATGCTTGACTATGACTGTGTACAATTTCAAGACATTCCAAGATACTTTTGGGGTCTTTTTTGACGAAAAAGTTAAGTCACTGCCTAAGTGCATGGATCGCTTTCCTGATTTTCAAAAATTCATTAAAAATATTCCTTAAGCGATATGCAAATATTTTCAACGGATTCTTGTTCAGGGCGTCGTTGACTATGACTGAGTACAATTTCAAGACATTCCAACATACTTTGAATGTCCAAGTGCATGGATCGCTTTCCTGATTTTCAAAAGTTCATTAAAAATATTCTTCAAGAGATATGCAAATATATTCAACGGATTCTTGTTCAGGGCATGCTTGACTATGACTGTATACAATTTCAAGACATATCAAGATACTTTTGGGGTCTTTTTTGAATAAAAAGTTAAGTCACTGCCTAAGTGCACAGACTTTCCTCATTTTCAAAAATTCATTAAAAATAATCTTTAAGAGATATGCAAATATTTTCAATTGATTCTTGTTCAGGGCGTCGTTGACTATGACTGAGTACAATTTCAAGACATTCCAACATACTTGGAATGTCCAAGTGCATGGATCGCTTTTCGGATTTTCAAAAATTCATTAAAAATATTCTTCAAGAGATATGCAAATATATTCAACGGATTCTTGTTCAGGGCATGCTTGACTATGACTGTGTACAATTTCAAGACATTCCAAGATACTTTTGGGGTCTTTTTTGACGAAAAAGTTAAGTCACTGCCTAAGTGCATGGATCGCTTTCCTGATTTTCAGAAATTCTTTAAAAATATTCCTTAAACGATATGCAAATATTTTCAACGGATTCTTGTTCAGGGCGTCGTTGACTATGACTGAGTACAATTTCAAGACATTCCAACATACTTGGAATGTCCAAGTGCATGGATCGCTTTCCTGATTTTCAAAAGTTCATTAAAAATATTCTTCAAGAGATATGCAAATATATTCAACGGATTCTTGTTCAGGGCATGCTTGACTATGACTGTGTACAATTTCAAGACATTCCAAGATACTTTTGGGGTCTTTTTTGAATAAAAAGTTAAGTCACTGCCTAAGTGCACAGACTTTCCTCATTTTCAAAAATTCATTAAAAATATTCCTTAAGAGATATGCAAATATTTTCAATTGATTCTTGTTCAGGGCGTCGTTGACTATGACTGAGTACAATTTCAAGACATTCCAACATACTTGGAATGTCCAAGTGCATGGATCGCTTTTCGGATTTTCAAAAATTCATTAAAAATATTCTTCAAGAGATATGCAAATATATTCAACGGATTCTTGTTCAGGGCATGCTTGACTATGACTGTGTACAATTTCAAGACATTCCAAGATACTTTTGGGGTCTTTTTTGACGAAAAAGTTAAGTCACTGCCTAAGTGCATGGATCGCTTTCCTGATTTTCAGAAATTCTTTAAAAATATTCCTTAAACGATATGCAAATATTTTCAACGGATTCTTGTTCAGGGCGTCGTTGACTATGACTGAGTACAATTTCAAGACATTCCAACATACTTGGAATGTCCAAGTGCATGGATCGCTTTCCTGATTTTCAAAAGTTCATTAAAAATATTCTTCAAGAGATATGCAAATATATTCAACGGATTCTTGTTCAGGGCATGCTTGACTATGACTGTGTACAATTTCAAGACATTCCAAGATACTTTTGGGGTCTTTTTTGAATAAAAAGTTAAGTCACTGCCTAAGTGCACAGACTTTCCTCATTTTCAAAAATTCATTAAAAATATTCCTTAAGAGATATGCAAATATTTTCAATGGATTCTTGTTCAGGGCGTCGTTGACTATGACCGAGTACAATTTCAAGACATTCCAACATACTTGGAATGTCCAAGTGCATGGATCGCTTTCCGGATTTTCAAAAATTCATTAAAAATATTCTTCAAGAGATATGCAAATATATTCAACGGATTCTTGTTCAGGGCATTCTTGACTATGACTGTGTACAATTTCAAGACATTCCAAGATACTTTTGGGGTCTTTTTTGACGAAAAAGTTAAGTCACTGCCTAAGTGCATGGATCGCTTTCCTGATTTTCAGAAATTCTTTAAAAATATTCCTTAAACGATATGCAAATATTTTCAACGGATTCTTGTTCAGGGCGTCGTTGACTATGACTGAGTACAATTTCAAGACATTCCAACATACTTGGAATGTCCAAGTGCATGGATCGCTTTCCTGATTTTCAAAAGTTCATTAAAAATATTCTTCAAGAGATATGCAAATATATTCAACGGATTCTTGTTCAGGGCATGCTTGACTATGACTGTGTACAATTTCAAGACATTCCAAGATACTTTTGGGGTCTTTTTTGAATAAAAAGTTAAGTCACTGCCTAAGTGCACAGACTTTCCTCATTTTCAAAAATTCATTAAAAATATTCCTTAAGAGATATGCAAATATTTTCAATTGATTCTTGTTCAGGGCGTCGTTGACTATGACTGAGTACAATTTCAAGACATTCCAACATACTTGGAATGTCCAAGTGCATGGATCGCTTTTCGGATTTTCAAAAATTCATTAAAAATATTCTTCAAGAGATATGCAAATATATTCAACGGATTCTTGTTCAGGGCATGCTTGACTATGACTGTGTACAATTTCAAGACATTCCAAGATACTTTTGGGGTCTTTTTTGACGAAAAAGTTAAGTCACTGCCTAAGTGCATGGATCGCTTTCCTGATTTTCAGAAATTCTTTAAAAATATTCCTTAAACGATATGCAAATATTTTCAACGGATTCTTGTTCAGGGCGTCGTTGACTATGACTGAGTACAATTTCAAGACATTCCAACATACTTGGAATGTCCAAGTGCATGGATCGCTTTCCTGATTTTCAAAAGTTCATTAAAAATATTCTTCAAGAGATATGCAAATATATTCAACGGATTCTTGTTCAGGGCATGCTTGACTATGACTGTGTACAATTTCAAGACATTCCAAGATACTTTTGGGGTCTTTTTTGAATAAAAAGTTAAGTCACTGCCTAAGTGCACAGACTTTCCTCATTTTCAAAAATTCATTAAAAATATTCCTTAAGAGATATGCAAATATTTTCAATGGATTCTTGTTCAGGGCGTCGTTGACTATGACCGAGTACAATTTCAAGACATTCCAACATACTTGGAATGTCCAAGTGCATGGATCGCTTTCCGGATTTTCAAAAATTCATTAAAAATATTCTTCAAGAGATATGCAAATATATTCAACGGATTCTTGTTCAGGGCATTCTTGACTATGACTGTGTACAATTTCAAGACATTCCAAGATACTTTTGGGGTCTTTTTTGACGAAAAAGTTAAGTCACTGCCTAAGTGCATGGATCGCTTTCCTGATTTTCAGAAATTCTTTAAAAATATTCCTTAAACGATATGCAAATATTTTCAACGGATTCTTGTTCAGGGCGTCGTTGACTATGACTGAGTACAATTTCAAGACATTCCAACATACTTGGAATGTCCAAGTGCATGGATCGCTTTCCTGATTTTCAAAAGTTCATTAAAAATATTCTTCAAGAGATATGCAAATATATTCAACGGATTCTTGTTCAGGGCATGCTTGACTATGACTGTGTACAATTTCAAGACATTCCAAGATACTTTTGGGGTCTTTTTTGACGAAAAAGTTAAGTCACTGCCTAAGTGCATGGATCGCTTTCCTGATTTTCAAAAATTCATTAAAAATATTCCTTAAGCGATATGCAAATATTTTCAACGGATTCTTGTTCAGGGCGTCGTTGACTATGACCGAGTACAATTTCAAGACATTCCAACATACTTTGAATGTCCAGGTACATGGATCGCTTTCCTGATTTTCAAAAGTTCATTAAAAATATTCTTCAAGAGATATGCAAATATATTCAACGGATTCTTGTTCAGGGCATGCTTGACTATGACTGTGTACAATTTCAAGACATTCCAAGATACTTTTGGGGTCTTTTTTGAATAAAAAGTTAAGTCACTGCCTAAGTACACAGAAATTCCTCATTTTCAAAAATTCATTAAAAATATTCCTTAAGAGATATGCAAATATTTTCAATAGATTCTTGTTCAGGGCGTCGTTGACTATGACTGAGTACAATTTCAAGACATTCCAACTTACTTGGAATGTCCAAGTGCATGGATAGCTTTCCGGATTTTCAAAAATTCATTAAAAATATTCTTCAAGAGATATGCAAATATATTCAACGGATTCTTGTTCAGGGCATGCTTGACTATGACTGTGTACAATTTCAAGACATTCCAAGATACTTTTGGGGTCTTTTTTGACGAAAAAGTTAAGTCACTGCCTAAGTGCATGGATCGCTTTCCTGATTTTCAAAAATTCATTAAAAATATTCCTTAAGCGATATGCAAATATTTTCAACGGATTCTTGTTCAGGGCGTCGTTGACTATGACTGAGTACAATTTCAAGACATTCCAACATACTTTGAATGTCCAAGTGCATGGATCGCTTTCCTGATTTTCAAAAGTTCATTAAAAATATTCTTCAAGAGATATGCAAATATATTCAACGGATTCTTGTTCAGGGCATGCTTGACTATGACTGTATACAATTTCAAGACATATCAAGATACTTTTGGGGTCTTTTTTGAATAAAAAGTTAAGTCACTGCCTAAGTGCACAGACTTTCCTCATTTTCAAAAATTCATTAAAAATAATCCTTAAGAGATATGCAAATATTTTCAATTGATTCTTGTTCAGGGCGTCGTTGACTATGACTGAGTACAATTTCAAGACATTCCAACATACTTGGAATGTCCAAGTGCATGGATCGCTTTTCGGATTTTCAAAAATTCATTAAAAATATTCTTCAAGAGATATGCAAATATATTCAACGGTTTCTTGTTCAGGGCATGCTTGACTATGACTGTGTACAATTTCAAGACATTCCAAGATACTTTTGGGGTCTTTTTTGACAAAAAAGTTAAGTCACTGCCTAAGTGCATGGATTGCTTTCCTGATTTTCAAAAATTCATTAAAAATATTCCTTAAGCGATATGCAAATATTTTCAACGGATTCTTGTTCAGGGCGTCGTTGACTATGACTGAGTACAATTTCAAGACATTCCAACATACTTGGAATGTCCAAGTGCATGGATCGCTTTCCGGATTTTCAAAAATTCATTAAAAATATTCTTCAAGAGATATGCAAATATATTCAACGGATTCTTGTTCAGGGCATGCTTGACTATGACTGTGTACAATTTCAAGACATTCCAAGATACTTTTGGGGTCTTTTTTGAATAAAAAGTTAAGTCACTGCCTAAGTGCACAGACTTTCCTCATTTCCAAAAATTCATTAAAAATATTCCTTAAGAGATATGCAAATATTTTCAATGGATTCTTGTTCAGGGCGTCGTTGACTATGACCGAGTACAATTTCAAGACATTCCAACATACTTGGAATGTCCAAGTGCATGGATCGCTTTCCGGATTTTCAAAAATTCATTAAAAATATTCTTCAAGAGATATGCAAATATATTCAACGGATTCTTGTTCAGGGCATGCTTGACTATGACTGTGTACAATTTCAAGACATTCCAAGATACTTTTGGGGTCTTTTTTGACGAAAAAGTTAAGTCACTGCCTAAGTGCATGGATCGCTTTCCTGATTTTCAAAAATTCATTAAAAATATTCCTTAAGCGATATGCAAATATTTTCAACGGATTCTTGTTCAGGGCGTCGTTGACTATGACTGAGTACAATTTCAAGACATTCCAACATACTTGGAATGTCCAAGTGCATGGATCGCTTTCCGGATTTTCAAAAATTCATTAAAAATATTCTTCAAGAGATATGCAAATATATTCAACGGATTCTTATTCAGGGCATGCTTGACTATGACTGTGTACAATTTCAAGACATTCCAATTTACTTTTGGGTTTTTTTTTGAAAAAAAAGTCAAGTCACTAAGTGCATCAGGGCAAATGGATCGTTTCCTTCGTCTCACCTGATATCCTGCTGTGTGATCCACGGTGTCCAAACGTTTGTTTCCAGCGACTGGACGACATGGATGAACTCCTGCAGCTTTAATTCTTTAAAAACAACCCAAAAACATCAAAAGTTAAGTCACTGCCTAAGTGCATGGATCGTTTTCCTGATTTTCAAAAATTCATTAAAAATATTCCTCAAGAGATATGCAAATATATTCAATGGATTCTTGTTCAGGGCATGCTTGACTATGACTGTGTACAATTTCAAGACATTCCAAGATACTTTTGGGGTCTTTTTTGAAAAAAAAGTCAAGTCACTAAGTGCATCAGGGCAAATGGATCGTTTCCTCCGTCTCACCTTATTTCCTGCTGTGTGATCCATGGTGTCCAAACGTTTGTTTCCAGCGACTGGGCGACATGGATGAACTCCTGCAGCTTTAATGCTTTAAAAACAAACCAAAAACATCAAAAGTTAAGTCACTGCCTAAGTGCATGGATCGCTTTCCTAATTTTCAAAAATTCATTAAAAATATTCCTTAAGAGATATGCAAATATTTTCAATTGATTCTTGTTCAGGGCGTCGTTGACTATGACTGAGTACAATTTCAAGACATTCCAACATACTTTGAATGTCCAAGTGCATGGATCGCTTTTCGGATTTTCAAAAATTCATTAAAAATATTCTTCAAGAGATATGCAAATATATTCAACGGATTCTTGTTCAGGGCATGCTTGACTATGACTGTGTACAATTTCAAGACATTCCAAGATACTTTTGGGGTCTTTTTTGACAAAAAAGTTAAGTCACTGCCTAAGTGCATGGATCACTTTCCTGATTTTCAAAAATTCATTAAAAATATTCCTTAAGCGATATGCAAATATTTTCAATGGATTCTTGTTCAGGGCGTCGTTGACTATGACTGAGTACAATTTCAAGACATTCCAACATACTTGGAATGTCCAAGTGCACGGATCGCTTTCCTGATTTTCAAAAGTTCATTAAAAATATTCTTCAAGAGATATGCAAATATATTCAACGGATTCTTGTTCAGGGCATGCTTGACTATGACTGTGTACAATTTCAAGACATTCCAAGATACCTTTGGGGTCTTTTTTGAATAAAAAGTTAAGTCACTGCCTAAGTGCACAGACTTTCATCATTTTCAAAAATTCATTAAAAATATTCCTTAAGAGATATGCAAATATTTTCAATGGATTCTTGTTCAGGGCGTCGTTGACTATGACCGAGTACAATTTCAAGACATTCCAACATACTTGGAATGTCCAAGTGCATGGATCGCTTTCCGGATTTTCAAAAATTCATTAAAAATATTCTTCAAGAGATATGCAAATATATTCAACGGATTCTTGTTCAGGGCATTCTTGACTATGACTGTGTACAATTTCAAGACATTCCAAGATACTTTTGGGGTCTTTTTTGACGAAAAAGTTAAGTCACTGCCTAAGTGCATTGATCGCTTTCCTGATTTTCAGAAATTCTTTAAAAATATTCCTTAAACTATACGCAAATATTTTCAATGGATTCTTGTTCAGGGCGTCGTTGACTATGACTGAGTACAATTTCAAGACATTCCAACATACTTGGAATGTCCAAGTGCATGGATCGCTTTCCTGATTTTCAAAAGTTCATTAAAAATATTCTTCAAGAGATATGCAAATATATTCAACGGATTCTTGTTCAGGGCATGCTTGACTATGACTGTGTACAATTTCAAGACATTCCAAGATACTTTTGGGGTCTTTTTTGACAAAAAAGTTAAGTCACTGCCTAAGTGCATGGATCGCTTTCCTGATTTTCAAAAATTCATTAGAAATATTCCTTAAGCGATATGCAAATATTTTCAACGGATTCTTGTTCAGGGCGTTGTTGACTATGACTGAGTACAATTTCAAGACATTCCAACATACTTGGAATGTCCAAGTGCATGGATCGCTTTCCTGATTTTCAAAAGTTCATTAAAAATATTCTTCAAGAGATATGCAAATATATTCAACGGATTCTTGTTCAGGGCATGCTTGACTATGACTGTGTACAATTTCAAGACATTCCAAGATACCTTTGGGGTCTTTTTTGAATAAAAAGTTAAGTCACTGCCTAAGTGCACAGACTTTCATCATTTTCAAAAATTCATTAAAAATATTCCTTAAGAGATATGCAAATATTTTCAATGGATTCTTGTTCAGGGCGTCGTTGACTATGACTGAGTACAATTTCAAGACATTCCAACATACTTGGAATGTCCAAGTGCATGGATCGCTTTCCGGATTTTCAAAAATTCATTAAAAATATTCTTCAAGAGATATGCAAATATATTCAACGGATTCTTGTTCAGGGCATTCTTGACTATGACTGTGTACAATTTCAAGACATTCCAAGATACTTTTGGGGTCTTTTTTGACGAAAAAGTTAAGTCACTGCCTAAGTGCATGGATCGCTTTCCTGATTTTCAGAAATTCTTTAAAAATATTCCTTAAACGATATGCAAATATTTTCAACGGATTCTTGTTCAGGGCGTCGTTGACTATGACTGAGTACAATTTCAAGACATTCCAACATACTTGGAATGTCCAAGTGCATGGATCGCTTTCCTGATTTTCAAAAGTTCATTAAAAATATTCTTCAAGAGATATGCAAATATATTCAACGGATTCTTGTTCAGGGCATGCTTGACTATGACTGTGTACAATTTCAAGACATTCCAAGATACTTTTGGGGTCTTTTTTGAATAAAAAGTTAAGTCACTGCCTAAGTGCACAGACTTTCCTCATTTTCAAAAATTCATTAAAAATATTCCTTAAGAGATATGCAAATATTTTCAATTGATTCTTGTTCAGGGCGTCGTTGACTATGACTGAGTACAATTTCAAGACATTCCAACATACTTGGAATGTCCAAGTGCATGGATCGCTTTTCGGATTTTCAAAAATTCATTAAAAATATTATTCAAGAGATATGCAAATATATTCAACATATTCTTGTTCAGGGCATGCTTGACTATGACTGTGTACAATTTCAAGACATTCCAAGATACTTTTGGAGTCTTTTTTGACAAAAAAGTTTAGTCACTGCCTAAGTGCATGGATCGCTTTCCTGATTTTCAGAAATTCTTTAAAAATATTCCTTAAACGATATGCAAATATTTTCAACGGATTCTTGTTCAGGGCGTCGTTGACTATGACTGAGTACAATTTCAAGACATTCCAACATACTTGCAATGTCCAAGTGCATGGATCGCTTTCCTGATTTTCAAAAGTTCATTAAAAATATTCTTCAAGAGATATGCAAATATATTCAACGGATTCTTGTTCAGGGCATGCTTGACTATGACTGTGTACAATTTCAAGACATTCCAAGATACCTTTGGGGTCTTTTTTGAATAAAAAGTTAAGTCACTGCCTAAGTGCATGGATCGCTTTCCTGATTTTCAAAAATTCATTAAAAATATTCCTTAAGCGATATGCAAATATTTTCAACGGATTCTTGTTCAGGGCGTCGTTGACTATGACCGAGTACAATTTCAAGACATTCCAACATACTTTGAATGTCCAAGTACATGGATCGCTTTCCTGATTTTCAAAAGTTCATTAAAAATATTCTTCAAGAGATATGCAAATATATTCAACGGATTCTTGTTCAGGGCATGCTTGACTATGACTGTGTACAATTTCAAGACATTCCAAGATACTTTTGGGGTCTTTTTTGAATGAAAAGTTAAGTCACTGGCTTAGTGCACAGACTTTCCTCATTTTCAAAAATTCATTAAAAATATTCCTTAAGAGATATGCAAATATTTTCAATTGATTCTTGTTCAGAGCGTCGTTGACTATGACTGAGTACAATTTCAAGACATTCCAACATACTTGGAATGTCCAAGTGCATGGATCGCTTTCCTGATTTTCAGAAATTCTTTAAAAATATTCCTTAAACGATATGCAAATATTTTCAACGGATTCTTGTTCAGGGCGTCGTTGACTATGACTGAGTACAATTTCAAGACATTCCAACATACTTGGAATGTCCAAGTGCATGGATCGCTTTCCTGATTTTCAAAAGTTCATTAAAAATATTCTTCAAGAGATATGCAAATATATTCAACGGATTCTTGTTCAGGGCATGCTTGACTATGACTGTGTACAATTTCAAGACATTCCAAGATACTTTTGGGGTCTTTTTTGAATAAAAAGTTAAGTCACTGCCTAAGTGCACAGACTTTCCTCATTTTCAAAAATTCATTAAAAATATTCCTTAAGAGATATGCAAATATTTTCAATTGATTCTTGTTCAGGGCGTCGTTGACTATGACTGAGTACAATTTCAAGACATTCCAACATACTTGGAATGTCCAAGTGCATGGATCGCTTTCCTGATTTTCAAAAGTTCATTAAAAATATTCTTCAAGAGATATGCAAATATATTCAACGGATTCTTGTTCAGGGCATGCTTGACTATGACTGTGTACAATTTCAAGACATTCCAAGATACCTTTGGGGTCTTTTTTGAATAAAAAGTTAAGTCACTGCCTAAGTGCACAGACTTTCATCATTTTCAAAAATTCATTAAAAATATTCCTTAAGAGATATGCAAATATTTTCAATGGATTCTTGTTCAGGGCGTCGTTGACTATGACCGAGTACAATTTCAAGACATTCCAACATACTTGGAATGTCCAAGTGCATGGATCGCTTTCCGGATTTTCAAAAATTCATTAAAAATATTCTTCAAGAGATATGCAAATATATTCAACGGATTCTTGTTTAGGGCATTCTTGACTATGACTGTGTACAATTTCAAGACATTCCAAGATACTTTTGGGGTCTTTTTTGACGAAAAAGTTAAGTCACTGCCTAAGTGCATGGATCGCTTTCCTGATTTTCAGAAATTCTTTAAAAATATTCCTTAAACGATATGCAAATATTTTCAACGGATTCTTGTTCAGGGCGTCGTTGACTATGACTGAGTACAATTTCAAGACATTCCAACATACTTGGAATGTCCAAGTGCATGGATCGCTTTCCTGATTTTCAAAAGTTCATTTAAAATATTCTTCAAGAGATATGCAAATATATTCAACGGATTCTTGTTCAGGGCATGCTTGACTATGACTGTGTACAATTTCAAGACATTCCAAGATACTTTTGGGGTCTTTTTTGAATAAAAAGTTAAGTCACTGCCTAAGTGCACAGACTTTCCTCATTTTCAAAAATTCATTAAAAATATTCCTTAAGAGATATGCAAATATTTTCAATTGATTCTTGTTCAGGGCGTCGTTGACTATGACTGAGTACAATTTCAAGACATTCCAACATACTTGGAATGTCCAAGTGCATGGATCGCTTTTCGGATTTTCAAAAATTCATTAAAAATATTCTTCAAGAGATATGCAAATATATTCAACGGATTCTTGTTCAGGGCATGCTTGACTATGACTGTGTACAATTTCAAGACATTCCAAGATACTTTTGGGGTCTTTTTTGACAAAAAAGTTAAGTCACTGCCTAAGTGCATGGATCGCTTTCCTGATTTTCAGAAATTCATTAAAAATATTCCTTAAGCGATATGCAAATATTTTCAATTGATTCTTGTTCAGGGCGTCGTTGACTATGACTGAGTACAATTTCAAGACATTCCAACATACTTGGAATGTCCAAGTGCATGGATCGCTTTCCTGATTTTCAAAAGTTCATTAAAAATATTCTTCAAGAGATATGCAAATATATTCAACGGATTCTTGTTCAGGGCATGCTTGACTATGACTGTGTACAATTTCAAGACATTCCAAGATACCTTTGGGGTCTTTTTTGAATAAAAAGTTAAGTCACTGCCTAAGTGCACAGACTTTCATCATTTTCAAAAATTCATTAAAAATATTCCTTAAGAGATATGCAAATATTTTCAATGGATTCTTGTTCAGGGCGTCGTTGACTATGACCGAGTACAATTTCAAGACATTCCAACATACTTGGAATGTCCAAGTGCATGGATCGCTTTCCGGATTTTCAAAAATTCATTAAAAATATTCTTCAAGAGATATGCAAATATATTCAACGGATTCTTGTTCAGGGCATGCTTGACTATGACTGTGTACAATTTCAAGACATTCCAAGATACTTTTGGGGTCTTTTTTGACGAAAAAGTTAAGTCACTGCCTAAGTGCACAGACTTTCCTCATTTTCAAAAAATTCATTAAAAATATTCCTTAAGAGATATGCAAATATTTTCAATTGATTCTTGTTCAGGGCGTCGTTGACTATGACTGAGTACAATTTCAAGACATTCCAACATACTTGGAATGTCCAAGTGCATGGATCGCTTTTCGGATTTTCAAAAATTCATTAAAAATATTCTTCAAGAGATATGCAAATATATTCAACGGATTCTTGTTCAGGGCATGCTTGACTATGACTGTGTACAATTTCAAGACATTCCAAGATACTTTTGGGGTCTTTTTTGACAAAAAAGTTAAGTCACTGCCTAAGTGCATGGATCGCTTTCCTGATTTTCAAAAATTCATTAAAAATATTCCTTAAGCGATATGCAAATATTTTCAACGGATTCTTGTTCAGGGCGTCGTTGACTATGACTGAGTACAATTTCAAGACATTCCAACATACTTGGAATGTCCAAGTGCATGGATCGCTTTCCTGATTTTCAAAAGTTCATTAAAAATATTCTTCAAGAGATATGCAAATATATTCAACGGATTCTTGTTCAGGGCATGCTTGACTATGACTGTGTACAATATCAAGACATTCCAAGATACTTTTGGGGTCTTTTTTGAATAAAAAGTTAAGTCACTGCCTAAGTGCACAGACTTTCCTCATTTTCAAAAATTCATTAAAAATATTCCTTAAGAGATATGCAAATATTTTCAATTGATTCTTGTTCAGGGCGTCGTTGACTATGACTGAGTACAATTTCAAGACATTCCAACATACTTGGAATGTCCAAGTGCATGGATCGCTTTTCGGATTTTCAAAAATTCATTAAAAATATTCTTCAAGAGATATGCAAATATATTCAACGGATTCTTGTTCAGGGCATGCTTGACTATGACTGTGTACAATTTCAAGACATTCCAATTTACTTTTGGGGTTTTTTTTTGAAAAAAAAGTCAAGTCACTAAGTGCATCAGGGCAAATGGATCGTTTCCTTCGTCTCACCTGATATCCTGCTGTGTGATCCACGGTGTCCAAACGTTTGTTTCCAGCGACTGGACGACATGGATGAACTCCTGCAGCTTTAATTCTTTAAAAACAACCCAAAAACATCAAAAGTTAAGTCACTGCCTAAGTGCATGGATCGCTTTCCTGATTTTCAAAAATTCATTAAAAATATTCCTCAAGAGATATGCAAATATATTCAACGGATTCTTGTTCAGGGCATGCTTGACTATGACTGTGTACAATTTCAAGACATTCCAAGATACTTTTGGGGTCTTTTTTGACGAAAAAGTTAAGTCACTGCCTAAGTGCATGGATCGCTTTCCTGATTTTCAAAAATTCATTAAAAATATTCCTTAAGCGATATGCAAATATTTTCAACGGATTCTTGTTCAGGGCGTCGTTGACTATGACTGAGTACAATTTCAAGACATTCCAACATACTTGGAATGTCCAAGTGCATGGATCGCTTTCCGGATTTTCAAAAATTCATTAAAAATATTCTTCAAGAGATATGCAAATATATTCAACGGATTCTTATTCAGGGCATGCTTGACTATGACTGTGTACAATTTCAAGACATTCCAATTTACTTTTGGGGTTTTTTTTGAAAAAAAAGTCAAGTCACTAAGTGCATCAGGGCAAATGGATCGTTTCCTTCGTCTCACCTGATATCCTGCTGTGTGATCCACGGTGTCCAAACGTTTGTTTCCAGCGACTGGGCGACATGGATGAACTCCTGCAGCTTTAATGCTTAAAAAAAAAAAACAAAAACATCAAAAGTTAAGTCACTGCCTAAGTGCATGGATCGCTTTCCTAATTTTCAAAAATTCATTAAAAATATTCCTTAAGAGATATGCAAATATTTTCAATTGATTCTTGTTCAGGGCGTCGTTGACTATGACTGAGTACAATTTCAAGACATTCCAACATACTTGGAATGTCCAAGTGCATGGATCGCTTTTCGGATTTTCAAAAATTCATTAAAAATATTCTTCAAGAGATATGCAAATATATTCAACGGATTCTTGTTCAGGGCATGCTTGACTATGACTGTGTACAATTTCAAGACATTCCAGGATACTTTTGGGGTCTTTTTTGAATAAAAAGTTAAGTCACTGCCTAAGTGCATGGATCGCTTTCCTGATTTTCAAAAATTCATTAAAAATATTCCTTAAGCGATATGCAAATATTTTCAACGGATTCTTGTTCAGGGCGTCGTTGACTATGACTGAGTACAATTTCAAAACATTCCAACATACTTGGAATGTCCAAGTGCATGGATTGCTTTCCTGATTTTCAAAAGTTCATTAAAAATATTCTTCAAGAGATATGCAAATATATTCAACGGATTCCTGTTCAGGGCATGCTTGACTATGACTGTGTACAATTTCAAGACATTCCAAGATACTTTTGGGGTCTTTTTTGAATAAAAAGTTAAGTCACTGCCTAAGTGCACAGACTTTCCTCATTTTCAAAAATTCATTAAAAATATTCCTTAAGAGATATGCAAATATTTTCAATTGATTCTTGTTCAGGGCGTCGTTGACTATGACTGAGTACAATTTAAAGACATTCCAACATACTTGGAATGTCCAAGTGCATGGATCGCTTTTCGGATTTTCAAAAATTCATTAAAAATATTCTTCAAGAGATATGCAAATATATTCAACGGATTCTTGTTCAGGGCATGCTTGACTATGACTGTGTACAATTTCAAGACATTCCAAGATACTTTTGGGGTCTTTTTTGACAAAAAAGTTAAGTCACTGCCTAAGTGCATGGATCGCTTTCCTGATTTTCAAAAATTCATTAAAAATATTCCTTAAGCGATATGCAAATATTTTCAACGGATTCTTGTTCAGGGCGTCGTTGACTATGACTGAGTACAATTTCAAGACATTCCAACATACTTGGAATGTCCAAGTGCATGGATCGCTTTTCGGATTTTCAAAAATTCATTAAAAATATTCTTCAAGAGATATGCAAATATATTCAACGGATTCTTGTTCAGGGCATGCTTGACTATGACTGTGTACAATTTCAAGACATTCCAGGATACTTTTGGGGTCTTTTTTGAATAAAAAGTTAAGTCACTGCGTAAGTGCACAGACTTTCCTCATTTTCAAAAATTCATTAAAAATATTCCTTAAGAGATATGCAAATATTTTCAATTGATTCTTGTTCAGGGCGTCGTTGACTATGACTGAGTACAATTTCAAGACATTCCAACATACTTGGAATGTCCAAGTGCATGGATCGCTTTTCGGATTTTCAAAAATTCATTAAAAATATTCTTCAAGAGATATGCAAATATATTCAACGGATTCTTGTTCAGGGCATGCTTGACTATGACTGTGTACAATTTCAAGACATTCCAAGATACTTTTGGGGTCTTTTTTGACAAAAAAGTTAAGTCACTGCCTAAGTGCATGGATCGCTTTTCTGATTTTCAAAAATTCATTAAAAATATTCCTTAAGCGATATGCAAATATTTTCAACGGATTCTTGTTCAGGGCGTCGTTGACTATGACTGAGTACAATTTCAAAACATTCCAACATACTTGGAATGTCCAAGTGCATGGATCGCTTTCCTGATTTTCAAAAGTTCATTAAAAATATTCTTCAAGAGATATGCAAATATATTCAACGGATTCTTGTTCAGGGCATGCTTGACTATGACTGTGTACAATTTCAAGACATTCCAAGATACTTTTGGGGTCTTTTTTGAATAAAAAGTTAAGTCACTGCCTAAGTGCACAGACTTTCCTCATTTTCAAAAATTCATTAAAAATATTCCTTAAGAGATATGCAAATATTTTCAATGGATTCTTGTTCAGGGCGTTGTTGACTATGACTGAGTACAATTTCAAGACATTCCAACATACTTGGAATGTCCAAGTGCATGGATCGCTTTCCGGATTTTCAAAAATTCATTTAAAATATTCTTCAAGAGATATGCAAATATATTCAACGGATTCTTGTTCAGGGCATGCTTGACTATGACTGTGTACAATTTCAAGACATTCCAAGATACTTTTGGGGTCTTTTTTGACGAAAAAGTTAAGTCACTGCCTAAGTGCATGGATCGCTTTCCTGATTTTCAGAAATTCTTTAAAAATATTCCTTAAACGATATGCAAATATTTTCAACAGATTCTTGTTCAGGGCGTCGTTGACTATGACTGAGTACAATTTCAAGACATTCCAACATACTTGGAATGTCCAAGTGCATGGATCGCTTTCCTGATTTTCAAAAGTTCATTAAAAATATTCTTCAAGAGATATGCAAATATATTCAACGGATTCTTGTTCAGGGCATGCTTGACTATGACTGTGTACAATTTCAAGACATTCCAAGATACTTTTGGGGTCTTTTTTGAATAAAAAGTTAAGTCACTGCCTAAGTGCACAGACTTTCCTCATTTTCAAAAATACATTAAAAATATTCCTTAAGAGATATGCAAATATTTTCAATTGATTCTTGTTCAGGGCGTCGTTGACTATGACTGAGTACAATTTAAAGACATTCCAACATACTTGGAATGTCCAAGTGCATGGATCGCTTTTCGGATTTTCAAAAGTTCATTAAAAATATTCTTCAAGAGATATGCAAATATATTCAACGGATTCTTGTTCAGGGCATGCTTGACTATGACTGTGTACAATTTCAAGACATTCCAGGATACTTTTGGGGTCTTTTTTGAATAAAAAGTTAAGTCACTGCCTAAGTGCATGGATCGCTTTCCTGATTTTCAAAAATTCATTAAAAATATTCCTTAAGCGATATGCAAATATTTTCAACGGATTCTTGTTCAGGGCGTCGTTGACTATGACTGAGTACAATTTCAAAACATTCCAACATACTTGGAATGGCCAAGTGCATGGATCGCTTTCCTGATTTTCAAAAGTTCATTAAAAATATTCTTCAAGAGATATGCAAATATATTCAACGGATTCTTGTTCGGGGCATGCTTGACTATGACTGTGTACAATTTCAAGACATTCCAAGATACTTTTGGGGTCTTTTTTGAATAAAAAGTTAAGTCACTGCCTAAGTGCACAGACTTTCCTCATTTTCAAAAATTCATTAAAAATATTCCTTAAGAGATATGCAAATATTTTCAATTGATTCTTGTTCAGGGCGTCGTTGACTATGACTGAGTACAATTTAAAGACATTCCAACATACTTGGAATGTCCAAGTGCATGGATCGCTTTTCGGATTTTCAAAAATTCATTAAAAATATTCTTCAAGAGATATGCAAATATATTCAACGGATTCTTGTTCAGGGCATGCTTGACTATGACTGTGTACAATTTCAAGACATTCCAAGATACTTTTGGGGTCTTTTTTGACAAAAAAGTTAAGTCACTGCCTAAGTGCATGGATCGCTTTCCTGATTTTCAAAAATTCATTAAAAATATTCCTTAAGCGATATGCAAATATTTTCAACGGATTCTTGTTCAGGGCGTCGTTGACTATGACTGAGTACAATTTCAAGACATTCCAACATACTTGGAATGTCCAAGTGCATGGATCGCTTTTCGGATTTTCAAAAATTCATTAAAAATATTCTTCAAGAGATATGCAAATATATTCAACGGATTCTTGTTCAGGGCATGCTTGACTATGACTGTGTACAATTTCAAGACATTCCAAGATACTTTTGGGGTCTTTTTTGACGAAAAAGTTAAGTCACTGCCTAAGTGCATGGATCGCTTTCCTGATTTTCAGAAATTCTTTAAAAATATTCCTTAAACGATATGCAAATATTTTCAACGGATTCTTGTTCAGGGCGTCGTTGACTATGACTGAGTACAATTTCAAGACATTCCAACATACTTGGAATGTCCAAGTGCATGGATCGCTTTCCTGATTTTCAAAAGTTCATTAAAAATATTCTTCAAGAGATATGCAAATATATTCAACGGATTCTTGTTCAGGGCATGCTTGACTATGACTGTGTACAATTTCAAGACATTCCAAGATACTTTTGGGGTCTTTTTTGAATAAAAAGTTAAGTCACTGCCTAAGTGCACAGACTTTCCTCATTTTCAAAAATTCATTAAAAATATTCCTTAAGAGATATGCAAATATTTTCAATTGATTCTTGTTCAGGGCGTCGTTGACTATGACTGAGTACAATTTCAAGACATTCCAACATACTTGGAATGTCCAAGTGCATGGATCGCTTTTCGGATTTTCAAAAATTCATTAAAAATATTCTTCAAGAGATATGCAAATATATTCAACGGATTCTTGTTCAGGGCATGCTTGACTATGACTGTGTACAATTTCAAGACATTCCAAGATACTTTTGGGGTCTTTTTTGACAAAAAAGTTAAGTCACTGCCTAAGTGCATGGATCGCTTTTCTGATTTTCAAAAATTCATTAAAAATATTCCTTAAGCGATATGCAAATATTTTCAACGGATTCTTGTTCAGGGCGTCGTTGACTATGACTGAGTACAATTTCAAAACATTCCAACATACTTGGAATGTCCAAGTGCATGGATCGCTTTCCTGATTTTCAAAAGTTCATTAAAAATATTCTTCAAGAGATATGCAAATATATTCAACGGATTCTTGTTCAGGGCATGCTTGACTATGACTGTGTACAATTTCAAGACATTCCAAGATACCTTTGGGGTCTTTTTTGAATAAAAAGTTAAGTCACTGCCTAAGTGCACAGACTTTCCTCATTTTCAAAAATTCATTAAAAATATTCCTTAAGAGATATGCAAATATTTTCAATGGATTCTTGTTCAGGGCGTTGTTGACTATGACTGAGTACAATTTCAAGACATTCCAACATACTTGGAATGTCCAAGTGCATGGATCGCTTTCCGGATTTTCAAAAATTCATTAAAAATATTCTTCAAGAGATATGCAAATATATTCAACGGATTCTTGTTCAGGGCATGCTTGACTATGACTGTGTACAATTTCAAGACATTCCAAGATACTTTTGGGGTCTTTTTTGACGAAAAAGTTAAGTCACTGCCTAAGTGCATGGATCGCTTTCCTGATTTTCAGAAATTCTTTAAAAATATTCCTTAAACGATATGCAAATATTTTCAACGGATTCTTGTTCAGGGCGTCGTTGACTATGACTGAGTACAATTTCAAGACATTCCAACATACTTGGAATGTCCAAGTGCATGGATCGCTTTCCTGATTTTCAAAAGTTCATTAAAAATATTCTTCAAGAGATATGCAAATATATTCAACGGATTCTTGTTCAGGGCATGCTTGACTATGACTGTGTACAATTTCAAGACATTCCAAGATACCTTTGGGGTCTTTTTTGGATAAAAAGTTAAGTCACTGCCTAAGTGCACAGACTTTCATCATTTTCAAAAATTCATTAAAAATATTCCTTAAGAGATATGCAAATATTTTCAATTGATTCTTGTTCAGGGCGTCGTTGACTATGACCGAGTACAATTTCAAGACTTTCCAACATACTTGGAATGTCCAAGTGCATGGATCGCTTTCCGGATTTTCAAAAATTCATTAAAAATATTCTTCAAGAGATATGCAAATATATTCAACGGATTCTTGTTCAGGGCATGCTTGACTATGACTGTGTACAATTTCAAGACATTCCAAGATACTTTTGGGGTCTTTTTTGACGAAAAAGTTAAGTCACTGCCTAAGTGCATGGATCGCTTTCCTGATTTTCAGAAATTCTTTAAAAATATTCCTTAAACGATATGCAAATATTTTCAACGGATTCTTGTTCAGGGCGTCGTTGACTATGACTGAGTACAATTTCAAGACATTCCAACATACTTGGAATGTCCAAGTGCATGGATCGCTTTCCTGATTTTCAAAAGTTCATTAAAAATATTCTTCAAGAGATATGCAAATATATTCAACGGATTCTTGTTCAGGGCATGCTTGACTATGACTGTGTACAATTTCAAGACATTCCAAGATACCTTTGGGGTCTTTTTTGGATAAAAAGTTAAGTCACTGCCTAAGTGCACAGACTTTCATCATTTTCAAAAATTCATTAAAAATATTCCTTAAGAGATATGCAAATATTTTCAATGGATTCTTGTTCAGGGCGTCGTTGACTATGACCGAGTACAATTTCAAGACATTCCAACATACTTGGAATGTCCAAGTGCATGGATCGCTTTTCGGATTTTCAAAAATTCATTAAAAATATTCTTCAAGAGATATGCAAATATATTCAACGGATTCTTGTTCAGGGCATGCTTGACTATGACTGTGTACAATTTCAAGACATTCCAAGATACTTTTGGGGTCTTTTTTGACGAAAAAGTTAAGTCACTGCCTAAGTGCATGGATCGCTTTCCTGATTTTCAAAAGTTCATTAAAAATATTCTTCAAGAGATATGCAAATATATTCAACGGATTCTTGTTCAGGGCATGCTTGACTATGACTGTGTACAATTTCAAGACATTCCAGGATACTTTTGGGGTCTTTTTTGAATAAAAAGTTAAGTCACTGCCTAAGTGCACAGACTTTCCTCATTTTCAAAAATTCATTAAAAATATTCCTTAAGAGATATGCAAATATTCTCAATTGATTCTTGTTCAGGGCGTCGTTGACTATGACTGAGTACAATTTCAAGACATTCCAACATACTTGGAATGTCCAAGTGCATGGATCGCTTTTCGGATTTTCAAAAATTCATTAAAAATATTCTTCAAGAGATATGCAAATATATTCAACGGATTCTTGTTCAGGGCATGCTTGACTATGACTGTGTACAATTTCAAGACATTCCAAGATACTTTTGGGGTCTTTTTTGACAAAAAAGTTAAGTCACTGCCTAAGTGCATGAATCGCTTTCCTGATTTTCAAAAATTCATTAAAAATATTCCTTAAGCGATATGCAAATATTTTCAACGGATTCTTGTTCAGGGCGTCGTTGACTATGACTGAGTACAATTTCAAGACATTCCAACATACTTGGAATGTCCAAGTGCATGGATCGCTTTTCTGATTTTCAAAAATTCATTAAAAATATTCTTCAAGAGATATGCAAATATATTCAACGGATTCTTGTTCAGGGCATGCTTGACTATGACTGTGTACAATTTCAAGACATTCCAAGATACTTTTGGGGTCTTTTTTGACAAAAAAGTTAAGTCACTGCCTAAGTGCATGAATCGCTTTCCTGATTTTCAAAAATTCATTAAAAATATTCCTTAAGCGATATGCAAATATTTTCAACGGATTCTTGTTCAGGGCGTCGTTGACTATGACTGAGTACAATTTCAAGACATTCCAACATACTTGGAATGTCCAAGTGCATGGATCGCTTTTCGGATTTTCAAAAATTCATTAAAAATATTCTTCAAGAGATATGCAAATATATTCAACGGATTCTTGTTCAGGGCATGCTTGACTATGACTGTGTACAATTTCAAGACATTCCAAGATACTTTTGGGGTCTTTTTTGACGAAAAAGTTAAGTCACTGCCTAAGTGCATGGATCGCTTTCCTGATTTTCAAAAATTCATTAAAAATATTCCTTAAGCGATATGCAAATATTTTCAACGGATTCTTGTTCAGGGCGTCGTTGACTATGACTGAGTACAATTTCAAGACATTTCAACATACTTGGAATGTCCAAGTGCATGGATCGCTTTCCTGATTTTCAAAAGTTCATTAAAAATATTCTTCAAGAGATATGCAAATATATTCAACGGATTCTTGTTCAGGGCATGCTTGACTATGACTGTGTACAATTTCAAGACATTCCAAGATACTTTTGGGGTCTTTTTTGAATAAAAAGTTAAGTCACTGCCTAAGTGCACAGACTTTCATCATTTTCAAAAATTCATTAAAAATATTCCTTAAGAGATATGCAAATATTTTCAATGGATTCTTGTTCAGGGCGTCGTTGACTATGATCGAGTACAATTTCAAGACTTTCCAACATACTTGGAATGTCCAAGTGCATGGATCGCTTTCCGGATTTTCAAAAATTCATTAAAAATATTCTTCAAGAGATATGCAAATATATTCAACGGATTCTTGTTCAGGGCATGCTTGACTATGACTGTGTACAATTTCAAGACATTCCAAGATACTTTTGGGGTCTTTTTTGACGAAAAAGTTAAGTCACTGCCTAAGTGCATGGATCGCTTTCCTGATTTTCAGAAATTCTTTAAAAATATTCCTTAAACGATATGCAAATATTTTCAACGGATTCTTGTTCAGGGCGTCGTTGACTATGACTGAGTACAATTTCAAGACATTCCAACATACTTGGAATGTCCAAGTGCATGGATCGCTTTCCTGATTTTCAAAAGTTCATTAAAAATATTCTTCAAGAGATATGCAAATATATTCAACGGATTCTTGTTCAGGGCATGCTTGACTATGACTGTGTACAATTTCAAGACATTCCAAGATACCTTTGGGGTCTTTTTTGGATAAAAAGTTAAGTCACTGCCTAAGTGCACAGACTTTCATCATTTTCAAAAATTCATTAAAAATATTCCTTAAGAGATATGCAAATATTTTCAATGGATTCTTGTTCAGGGCGTCGTTGACTATGACCGAGTACAATTTCAAGACATTCCAACATACTTGGAATGTCCAAGTGCATGGATCGCATTTCGGATTTTCAAAAATTCATTAAAAATATTCTTCAAGAGATATGCAAATATATTCAACGGATTCTTGTTCAGGGCATGCTTGACTATGACTGTGTACAATTTCAAGACATTCCAAGATACTTTTGGGGTCTTTTTTGACGAAAAAGTTAAGTCACTGCCTAAGTGCATGGATCGCTTTCCTGATTTTCAGAAATTCTTTAAAAATATTCCTTAAACGATATGCAAATATTTTCAACGGATTCTTGTTCAGGGCGTCGTTGACTATGACTGAGTACAATTTCAAGACATTCCAACATACTTGGAATGTCCAAGTGCATGGATCGCTTTCCTGATTTTCAAAAGTTCATTAAAAATATTCTTCAAGAGATATGCAAATATATTCAACGGATTCTTGTTCAGGGCATGCTTGACTATGACTGTGTACAATTTCAAGACATTCCAGGATACTTTTGGGGTCTTTTTTGAATAAAAAGTTAAGTCACTGCCTAAGTGCATGGATCGCTTTCCTGATTTTCAAAAATTCATTAAAAATATTCCTTAAGCGATATGCAAATATTTTCAACGGATTCTTGTTCAGGGCGTCGTTGACTATGACTGAGTACAATTTCAAGACATTTCAACATACTTGGAATGTCCAAGTGCATGGATCGCTTTCCTGATTTTCAAAAGTTCATTAAAAATATTCTTCAAGAGATATGCAAATATATTCAACGGATTCTTGTTCAGGGCATGCTTGACTATGACTGTGTACAATTTCAAGACATTCCAAGATACTTTTGGGGTCTTTTTTGAATAAAAAGTTAAGTCACTGCCTAAGTGCACAGACTTTCATCATTTTCAAAAATTCATTAAAAATATTCCTTAAGAGATATGCAAATATTTTCAATTGATTCTTGTTCAGGGCGTCGTTGACTATGACCGAGTACAATTTCAAGACTTTCCAACATACTTGGAATGTCCAAGTGCATGGATCGCTTTCCGGATTTTCAAAAATTCATTAAAAATATTCTTCAAGAGATATGCAAATATATTCAACGGATTCTTGTTCAGGGCATGCTTGACTATGACTGTGTACAATTTCAAGACATTCCAAGATACTTTTGGGGTCCTTTTTGACAAAAAAGTTAAGTCACTGCCTAAGTGCATGGATCGCTTTCCTGATTTTCAGAAATTCTTTAAAAATATTCCTTAAACGATATGCAAATATTTTCAACGGATTCTTGTTCAGGGCGTCGTTGACTATGACTGAGTACAATTTCAAGACATTCCAACATACTTGGAATGTCCAAGTGCATGGATCGCTTTTCGGATTTTCAAAAATTCATTAAAAATATTCTTTAAGAGATATGCAAATATATTCAACGGATTCTTGTTCAGGGCATGCTTGACTATGACTGTGTACAATTTCAAGACATTCCAAGATACTTTTGGGGTCTTTTTTGAATAAAAAGTTAAGTCACTGCCTAAGTGCATGGATCGCTTTCCTGATTTTCAAAAATTCATTAAAAATATTCCTTAAGCGATATGCAAATATTTTCAACGGATTCTTGTTCAGGGCGTCGTTGACTATGACTGAGTACAATTTCAAAACATTCCAACATACTTGGAATGTCCAAGTGCATGGATCGCTTTTCGGATTTTCAAAAATTCATTAAAAATATTCTTCAAGAGATATGCAAATATATTCAACGGATTCTTGTTCAGGGCATGCTTGACTATGACTGTGTACAATTTCAAGACATTCCAAGATACTTTTGGGGTCTTTTTTGACAAAAAAGTTAAGTCACTGCCTAAGTGCATGGATCGCTTTCCTGAATTTCAAAAATTCATTAAAAATATTCCTTAAGCGATATGCAAATATTTTCAACGGATTCTTGTTCAGGGCGTCGTTGACTATGACTGAGTACAATTTCAAGACATTCCAACATACTTGGAATGTCCAAGTGCATGGATCGCTTTTCGGATTTTCATAAATTCATTAAAAATATTCTTCAAGAGATATGCAAATATATTCAACGGATTCTTGTTCAGGGCATGCTTGACTATGACTGTGTACAATTTCAAGACATTCCAATTTACTTTTGGGGTTTTTTTTAAAAAAAAAGTCAAGTCACTAAGTGCATCAGGGCAAATGGATCGTTTCCTTCGTCTCACCTGATATCCTGCTGTGTGATCCACGGTGTCCAAACGTTTGTTTCCAGCGACTGGACGACATGGATGAACTCCTGCAGCTTTAATTCTTTAAAAACAACCCAAAAACATCAAAAGTTAAGTCACTGCCTAAGTGCATGGATCGCTTTCCTGATTTTCAAAAATTCATTAAAAATATTCCTCAAGAGATATGCAAATATATTCAACGGATTCTTGTTCAGGGCGTCGTTGACTATGACTGAGTACAATTTCAAGACATTCCAACATACTTGGAATGTCCAAGTGCATGGATCGCTTTTCGGATTTTCAAAAATTCATTAAAAATATTATTCAAGAGATATGCAAATATATTCAACGGATTCTTGTTCAGGGCATGCTTGACTATGACTGTGTACAATTTCAAGACATTCCAAGATACTTTTGGGGTCTTTTTTGAATAAAAAGTTAAGTCACTGCCTGTGCATGGATCGCTTTCCTGATTTTCAAAAATTCATTAAAAATATTCCTTAAGCGATATGCAAATATTTTCAACGGATTCTTGTTCAGGGCGTCGTTGACTATGACTGAGTACAATTTCAAAACATTCCAACATACTTGGAATGTCCAAGTGCATGGATCGCTTTTCGGATTTTCAAAAATTCATTAAAAATATTCTTCAAGAGATATGCAGATATATTCAACGGATTCTTGTTCAGGGCATGCTTGACTATGACTGTGTACAATTTCAAGACATTCCAAGATACTTTTGGGGTCTTTTTTGACAAAAAAGTTAAGTCACTGCCTAAGTGCATGGATCGCTTTCCTGATTTTCAAAAATTCATTAAAAATATTCCTTAAGCGATATGCAAATATTTTCAACGGATTCTTGTTCAGGGCGTCGTTGACTATGACTGAGTACAATTTCAAGACATTCCAACATACTTGGAATGTCCAAGTGCATGGATCGCTTTCCTGATTTTCAAAAGTTCATTAAAAATATTCTTCAAGAGATATGCAAATATATTCAACGGATTCTTGTTCAGGGCATGCTTGACTATGACTGTGTACAATTTCAAGACATTCCAAGATACTTTTGGGGTCTTTTTTGGATAAAAAGTTAAGTCACTGCCTAAGTGCACAGACTTTCATCATTTTCAAAAATTCATTAAAAATATTCTTCAAGAGATATGCAAATATATTCAACGGATTCTTGTTCAGGGCATGCTTGACTATGACTGTGTACAATTTCAAGACATTCCAAGATACTTTTGGGGTCTTTTTTGAATAAAAAGTTAAGTCACTGCCTAAGTGCATGGATCGCTTTCCTGATTTTCAAAAATTCATTAAAAATATTCCTTAAGCGATATGCAAATATTTTCAACGGATTCTTGTTCAGGGCGTCGTTGACTATGACTGAGTACAATTTCAAAACATTCCAACATACTTGGAATGTCCAAGTGCATGGATCGCTTTTCGGATTTTCAAAAATTCATTAAAAATATTCTTCAAGAGATATGCAAATATATTCAACGGATTCTTGTTCAGGGCATGCTTGACTATGACTGTGTACAATTTCAAGACATTCCAAGATACTTTTGGGGTCTTTTTTGACAAAAAAGTTAAGTCACTGCCTAAGTGCATGGATCGCTTTCCTGAATTTCAAAAATTCATTAAAAATATTCCTTAAGCGATATGCAAATATTTTCAACGGATTCTTGTTCAGGGCGTCGTTGACTATGACTGAGTACAATTTCAAGACATTCCAACATACTTGGAATGTCCAAGTGCATGGATCGCTTTTCGGATTTTCATAAATTCATTAAAAATATTCTTCAAGAGATATGCAAATATATTCAACGGATTCTTGTTCAGGGCATGCTTGACTATGACTGTGTACAATTTCAAGACATTCCAATTTACTTTTGGGGTTTTTTTTAAAAAAAAAGTCAAGTCACTAAGTGCATCAGGGCAAATGGATCGTTTCCTTCGTCTCACCTGATATCCTGCTGTGTGATCCACGGTGTCCAAACGTTTGTTTCCAGCGACTGGACGACATGGATGAACTCCTGCAGCTTTAATTCTTTAAAAACAACCCAAAAACATCAAAAGTTAAGTCACTGCCTAAGTGCATGGATCGCTTTCCTGATTTTCAAAAATTCATTAAAAATATTCCTCAAGAGATATGCAAATATATTCAACGGATTCTTGTTCAGGGCGTCGTTGACTATGACTGAGTACAATTTCAAGACATTCCAACATACTTGGAATGTCCAAGTGCATGGATCGCTTTTCGGATTTTCAAAAATTCATTAAAAATATTATTCAAGAGATATGCAAATATATTCAACGGATTCTTGTTCAGGGCATGCTTGACTATGACTGTGTACAATTTCAAGACATTCCAAGATACTTTTGGGGTCTTTTTTGAATAAAAAGTTAAGTCACTGCCTGTGCATGGATCGCTTTCCTGATTTTCAAAAATTCATTAAAAATATTCCTTAAGCGATATGCAAATATTTTCAACGGATTCTTGTTCAGGGCGTCGTTGACTATGACTGAGTACAATTTCAAAACATTCCAACATACTTGGAATGTCCAAGTGCATGGATCGCTTTTCGGATTTTCAAAAATTCATTAAAAATATTCTTCAAGAGATATGCAGATATATTCAACGGATTCTTGTTCAGGGCATGCTTGACTATGACTGTGTACAATTTCAAGACATTCCAAGATACTTTTGGGGTCTTTTTTGACAAAAAAGTTAAGTCACTGCCTAAGTGCATGGATCGCTTTCCTGATTTTCAAAAATTCATTAAAAATATTCCTTAAGCGATATGCAAATATTTTCAACGGATTCTTGTTCAGGGCGTCGTTGACTATGACTGAGTACAATTTCAAGACATTCCAACATACTTGGAATGTCCAAGTGCATGGATCGCTTTCCTGATTTTCAAAAGTTCATTAAAAATATTCTTCAAGAGATATGCAAATATATTCAACGGATTCTTGTTCAGGGCATGCTTGACTATGACTGTGTACAATTTCAAGACATTCCAAGATACTTTTGGGGTCTTTTTTGGATAAAAAGTTAAGTCACTGCCTAAGTGCACAGACTTTCATCATTTTCAAAAATTCATTAAAAATATTCCTTAAGAGATATGCAAATATTTTCAATGGATTCTTGTTCAGGGCGTCGTTGACTATGACCGAGTACAATTTCAAGACATTCCAACATACTTGGAATGTCCAAGTGCATGGATCGCTTTCCGGATTTTCAAAAATTCATTAAAAATATTCTTCAAGAGATATGCAAATATATTCAACGGATTCTTGTTCAGGGCATGCTTGACTATGACTGTGTACAATTTCAAGACATTCCAAGATACTTTTGGGGTCTTTTTTGACGAAAAAGTTAAGTCACTGCCTAAGTGCATGGATCGCTTTCCTGATTTTCAGAAATTCTTTAAAAATATTCCTTAAACGATATGCAAATATTTTCAACGGATTCTTGTTCAGGGCGTCGTTGACTATGACTGAGTACAATTTCAAGACATTCCAACATACTTGGAATGTCCAAGTGCATGGATCGCTTTCCTGATTTTCAAAAGTTCATTAAAAATATTCTTCAAGAGATATGCAAATATATTCAACGGATTCTTGTTCAGGGCATGCTTGACTATGACTGTGTACAATTTCAAGACATTCCAGGATACTTTTGGGGTCTTTTTTGAATAAAAAGTTAAGTCACTGCCTAAGTGCACAGACTTTCCTCATTTTCAAAAATTCATTAAAAATATTCCTTAAGAGATATGCAAATATTTTCAATTGATTCTTGTTCAGGGCGTCGTTGACTATGACTGAGTACAATTTCAAGACATTCCAACATACTTGGAATGTCCAAGTGCATGGATCGCTTTTCGTATTTTCAAAAATTCATTAAAAATATTCTTCAAGAGATATGCAAATATATTCAACGGATTCTTGTTCAGGGCATGCTTGACTATGACTGTGTACAATTTCAAGACATTCCAAGATACTTTTGGGGTCTTTTTTGACAAAAAAGTTAAGTCACTGCCTAAGTGCATGGATCGCTTTTCTGATTTTCAAAATTTCATTAAAAATATTCCTTAAGCGATATGCAAATATTTTCAACGGATTCTTGTTCAGGGCGTCGTTGACTATGACTGAGTACAATTTCAAGACATTCCAACATACTTGGAATGTCCAAGTGCATGGATCGCTTTCCTGATTTTCAAAAGTTCATTAAAAATATTCTTCAAGAGATATGCAAATATATTCAACGGATTCTTGTTCAGGGCATGCTTGACTATGACTGTGTACAATTTCAAGACATTCCAAGATACTTTTGGGGTCTTTTTTGAATAAAAAGTTAAGTCACTGCCTAAGTGCACAGACTTTCCTCATTTTCAAAAATTCATTAAAAATATTCCTTAAGAGATATGCAAATATTTTCAATTGATTCTTGTTCAGGGCGTCGTTGACTATGACTGAGTACAATTTCAAGACATTCCAACATACTTGGAATGTCCAAGTGCATGGATCGCTTTTCGGATTTTCAAAAATTCATTAAAAATATTCTTCAAGAGATATGCAAATATATTCAACGGATTCTTGTTCAGGGCATGCTTGACTATGACTGTGTACAATTTCAAGACATTCCTAAGTACTTTTGGGGTCTTTTTTGACAAAAAAGTTAAGTCACTGCCTAAGTGCATGGATCGCTTTCCTGATTTTCAAAAATTCATTAAAAATATTCCTTAAGCGATATGCAAATATTTTCAACGGATTCTTGTTCAGGGCGTCGTTGACTATGACTGAGTACAATTTCAAGACATTCCAACATACTTGGAATGTCCAAGTGCATGGATCGCTTTCCTGATTTTCAAAAGTTCATTAAAAATATTCTTCAAGAGATATGCAAATATATTCAACGGATTCTTGTTCAGGGCATGCTTGACTATGACTGTGTACAATTTCAAGACATTCCAAGATACTTTTGGGGTCTTTTTTGAATAAAAAGTTAAGTCACTGCCTAAGTGCACAGACTTTCATCATTTTCAAAAATTCATTAAAAATATTCCTTAAGAGATATGCAAATATTTTCAATGGATTCTTGTTCAGGGCGTCGTTGACTATGACCGAGTACAATTTCAAGACATTCCAACATACTTGGAATGTCCAAGTGCATGGATCGCTTTCCGGATTTTCAAAAATTCATTAAAAATATTCTTCAGGAGATATGCAAATATATTCAACGGATTCTTGTTCAGGGCATGCTTGACTATGACTGTGTACAATTTCAAGACATTCCAAGATACTTTTGGGGTCTTTTTTGACGAAAAAGTTAAGTCACTGCCTAAGTGCATGGATCGCTTTCCTGATTTTCAGAAATTCTTTAAAAATATTCCTTAAACGATATGCAAATATTTTCAACGGATTCTTGTTCAGGGCGTCGTTGACTATGACTGAGTACAATTTCAAGACATTCCAACATACTTGGAATGTCCAAGTGCATGGATCGCTTTCCTGATTTTCAAAAGTTCATTAAAAATATTCTTCAAGAGATATGCAAATATATTCAACGGATTCTTGTTCAGGGCATGCTTGACTATGACTGTGTACAATTTCAAGACATTCCAAGATACTTTTGGGGTCTTTTTTGAATAAAAAGTTAAGTCACTGCCTAAGTGCACAGACTTTCCTCATTTTCAAAAATTCATTAAAAATATTCCTTAAGAGATATGCAAATATTTTCAATTGATTCTTGTTCAGGGCGTCGTTGACTATGACTGAGTACAATTTCAAGACATTCCAACATACTTGGAATGTCCAAGTGCATGGATCGCTTTTCGGATTTTCAAAAATTCATTAAAAATATTCCTCAAGAGATATGCAAATATATTCAACGGATTCTTGTTCAGGGCATGCTTGACTATGACTGTGTACAATTTCAAGACATTCCAAGATACTTTTGGGGTCTTTTTTGACAAAAAAGTTAAGTCACTGCCTAAGTGCATGGATCGCTTTCCTGATTTTCAAAAATTCATTAAAAATGTTCCTTAAGCGATATGCAAATATTTTCAACGGATTCTTGTTCAGGGCATCGTTGACTATGACTGAGTACAATTTCAAGACATTCCAACATACTTGGAATGTCCAAGTGCATGGATCGCTTTCCTGATTTTCAAAAGTTCATTAAAAATATTCTTCAAGAGATATGCAAATATATTCAACGGATTCTTGTTCAGGGCATGCTTGACTATGACTGTGTACAATTTCAAGACATTCCAAGATACTTTTGGGGTCTTTTTTGAATAAAAAGTTAAGTCACTGCCTAAGTGCACAGACTTTCCTCATTTTCAAAAATTCATTAAAAATATTCCTTAAGAGATATGCAAATATTTTCAATTGATTCTTGTTCAGGGCGTCGTTGACTATGACTGAGTACAATTTCAAGACATTCCAACATACTTGGAATGTCCAAGTGCATGGATCGCTTTTCGGATTTTCAAAAATTCATTAAAAATATTCCTCAAGAGATATGCAAATATATTCAACGGATTCTTGTTCAGGGCATGCTTGACTATGACTGTGTACAATTTCAAGACATTCCAAGATACTTTTGGGGTCTTTTTTGACAAAAAAGTTAAGTCACTGCCTAAGTGCATGGATCGCTTTCCTGATTTTCAAAAATTCATTAAAAATGTTCCTTAAGCGATATGCAAATATTTTCAATGGATTCTTGTTCAGGGCATCGTTGACTATGACTGAGTACAATTTCAAGACATTCCAACATACTTGGAATGTCCAAGTGCATGGATCGCTTTCCGGATTTTCAAAAGTTCATTAAAAATATTCTTCAAGAGATATGCAAATATATTCAACGGATTCTTGTTCAGGGCATGCTTGACTATGACTGTGTACAATTTCAAGACATTCCAAGATACCTTTGGGGTCTTTTTTGAATAAAAAGTTAAGTCACTGCCTAAGTGCACAGACTTTCATCATTTTCAAAAATTCATTAAAAATATTCCTTAAGAGATATGCAAATATTTTCAATTGATTCTTGTTCAGGGCGTCGTTGACTATGACTGAGTACAATTTCAAGACATTCCAGCATACTTGGAATGTCCAAGTGCATGGATCATTTTCGGATTTTCAAAAATTCATTAAAAATATTCTTCAAGAGATATGCAAATATATTCAACGGATTCTTGTTCAGGGCATGCTTGACTATGACTGTGTACAATTTCAAGACATTCCAAGATACTTTTGGGGTCTTTTTTGACGAAAAAGTTAAGTCACTGCCTAAGTGCATGGATCGCTTTCCTGATTTTCAGAAATTCTTTAAAAATATTCCTTAAACGATATGCAAATATTTTCAACGGATTCTTGTTCAGGGCATGCTTGACTATGACTGTGTACAATTTCAAGACATTCCAAGATACTTTTGGGGTCTTTTTTGACAAAAAAGTTAAGTCACTGCCTAAGTGCATGGATCGCTTTTCTGATTTTCAAAATTTCATTAAAAATATTCCTTAAGCGATATGCAAATATTTTCAACGGATTCTTGTTCAGGGCGTCGTTGACTATGACTGAGTACAATTTCAAGACATTCCAACATACTTGGAATGTCCAAGTGCATGGATCGCTTTCCTGATTTTCAAAAGTTCATTAAAAATATTCTTCAAGAGATATGCAAATATATTCAACGGATTCTTGTTCAGGGCATGCTTGACTATGACTGTGTACAATTTCAAGACATTCCAAGATACTTTTGGGGTCTTTTTTGAATAAAAAGTTAAGTCACTGCCTAAGTGCACAGACTTTCCTCATTTTCAAAAATTCATTAAAAATATTCCTTAAGAGATATGCAAATATTTTCAATTGATTCTTGTTCAGGGCGTCGTTGACTATGACTGAGTACAATTTCAAGACATTCCAACATACTTGGAATGTCCAAGTGCATGGATCGCTTTTCGGATTTTCAAAATTTCATTAAAAATATTCTTCAAGAGATATGCAAATATATTCAACGGATTCTTGTTCAGGGCATGCTTGACTATGACTGTGTACAATTTCAAGACATTCCAAGATACTTTTGGGGTCTTTTTTGAATAAAAAGTTAAGTCACTGCCTAAGTGCACAGACTTTCATCATTTTCAAAAATTCATTAAAAATATTCCTTAAGAGATATGCAAATATTTTCAATGGATTTTTGTTCAGGGCGTCGTTGACTATGACCGAGTACAATTTCAAGACATTCCAACATACTTGGAATGTCCAAGTGCATGGATCGCTTTCCGGATTTTCAAAAATTCATTTAAAATATTCTTCAAGAGATATGCAAATATATTCAACGGATTCTTGTTCAGGGCATTCTTGACTATGACTGTGTACAATTTCAAGACATTCCAAGATACTTTTGGGGTCTTTTTTGACGAAAAAGTTAAGTCACTGCCTAAGTGCATGGATCGCTTTCCTGATTTTCAGAAATTCTTTAAAAATATTCCTTAAACGATATGCAAATATTTTCAACGGATTCTTGTTCAGGGCGTCGTTGACTATGACTGAGTACAATTTCAAGACATTCCAACATACTTGGAATGTCCAAGTGCATGGATCGCTTTCCTGATTTTCAAAAGTTCATTAAAAATATTCTTCAAGAGATATGCAAATATATTCAACGGATTCTTGTTCAGGGCATGCTTGACTATGACTGTGTACAATTTCAAGACATTCCAAGATACTTTTGGGGTCTTTTTTGAATAAAAAGTTAAGTCACTGCCTAAGTGCACAGACTTTCATCATTTTCAAAAATTCATTAAAAATATTCCTTAAGAGATATGCAAATATTTTCAATGGATTTTTGTTCAGGGCGTCGTTGACTATGACCGAGTACAATTTCAAGACATTCCAACATACTTGGAATGTCCAAGTGCATGGATCGCTTTCCGGATTTTCAAAAATTCATTAAAAATATTCTTCAAGAGATGTGCAAATATATTCAACGGATTCTTGTTCAGGGCATTCTTGACTATGACTGTGTACAATTTCAAGACATTCCAAGATACTTTTGGGGTCTTTTTTGAATAAAAAGTTAAGTCACTGCCTAAGTGCACAGACTTTCCTCATTTTCAAAAATTCATTAAAAATATTCCTTAAGAGATATGCAAATATTTTCAATTGATTCTTGTTCAGGGCGTCGTTGACTATGACCGAGTACAATTTCAAGACATTCCAACATACTTGGAATGTCCAAGTGCATGGATCGCTTTCCGGATTTTCAAAAATTCATTAAAAATATTCTTCAAGAGATATGCAAATATATTCAACGGATTCTTGTTCAGGGCATTCTTGACTATGACTGTGTACAATTTCAAGACATTCCAAGATACTTTTGGGGTCTTTTTTGACGAAAAAGTTAAGTCACTGCCTAAGTGCATGGATCGCTTTCCTGATTTTCAGAAATTCTTTAAAAATATTCCTTAAACGATATGCAAATATTTTCAACGGATTCTTGTTCAGGGCGTCGTTGACTATGACTGAGTACAATTTCAAGACATTCCAACATACTTGGAATGTCCAAGTGCATGGATCGCTTTCCTGATTTTCAAAAGTTCATTAAAAATATTCTTCAAGAGATATGCAAATATATTCAACGGATTCTTGTTCAGGGCATGCTTGACTATGACTGTGTACAATTTCAAGACATTCCAAGATACTTTTGGGGTCTTTTTTGAATAAAAAGTTAAGTCACTGCCTAAGTGCACAGACTTTCCTCATTTTCAAAAATTCATTAAAAATATTCCTTAAGCGATATGCAAATATTTTCAATTGATTCTTGTTCAGGGCGTCGTTGACTATGACTGAGTACAATTTCAAGACATTCCAACATACTTGGAATGTCCAAGTGCATGGATCGCTTTTCGGATTTTCAAAATTTCATTAAAAATATTCTTCAAGAGATATGCAAATATATTCAACGGATTCTTGTTCAGGGCATGCTTGACTATGACTGTGTACAATTTCAAGACATTCCAAGATACTTTTGGGGTCTTTTTTGACAAAAAAGTTAAGTCACTGCCTAAGTGCATGGATCGCTTTCCTCATTTTCAGAAATTCATTAAAAATATTCCTTAAGCGATATGCAAATATTTTCAACGGATTCTTGTTCAGGGCGTCGTTGACTATGACTGAGTACAATTTCAAGACATTCCAACATACTTGGAATGTCCAAGTGCATGGATCGCTTTCCTGATTTTCAAAAGTTCATTAAAAATATTCTTCAAGAGATATGCAAATATATTCAACGGATTCTTGTTCAGGGCATGCTTGACTATGACTGTGTACAATTTCAAGACATTCCAAGATACCTTTGGGGTCTTTTTTGAATAAAAAGTTAAGTCACTGCCTAAGTGCACAGACTTTCATCATTTTCAAAAGTTCATTAAAAATATTCCTTAAGAGATATGCAAATATTTTCAATGGATTTTTGTTCAGGGCGTCGTTGACTATGACCGAGTACAATTTCAAGACATTCCAACATACTTGGAATGTCCAAGTGCATGGATCGCTTTCCTGATTTTCAAAAGTTAATTAAAAATATTCTTCAAGAGATATGCAAATATATTCAACGGATTCTTGTTCAGGGCATGCTTGACTATGACTGTGTACAATTTCAAGACATTCCAAGAAACTTTTGGGGTCTTTTTTGAATAAAAAGTTAAGTCACTGCCTAAGTGCATGGATCGCTTTCCTGATTTTCAAAAATTCATTAAAAATATTCCTTAAGCGATATGCAAATATTTTCAACGGATTCTTGTTCAGGGCGTCGTTGACTATGACTGAGTACAATTTCAAAACATTCCAACATACTTGGAATGTCCAAGTGCATGGATCGCTTTTCGGATTTTCAAAAATTCATTAAAAATATTCTTCAAGAGATATGCAAATATATTCAACGGATTCTTGTTCAGGGCATGCTTGACTATGACTGTGTACAATTTCAAGACATTCCAAGATACTTTTGGGGTCTTTTTTGACAAAAAAGTTAAGTCACTGCCTAAGTGCATGGATCGCTTTCCTGATTTTCAAAAATTCATTAAAAATATTCCTTAAGCGATATGCAAATATTTTCAACGGATTCTTGTTCAGGGCGTCGTTGACTATGACTGAGTACAATTTCAAGACATTCCAACATACTTGGAATGTCCAAGTGCATGGATCGCTTTCCTGATTTTCAAAAGTTCATTAAAAATATTCTTCAAGAGATATACAAATATATTCAACGGATTCTTGTTCAGGGCATGCTTGACTATGACTGTGTACAATTTCAAGACATTCCAAGATACTTTTGGGGTCTTTTTTGAATAAAAAGTTAAGTCACTGCCTAAGTGCACAGACTTTCCTCATTTTCAAAAATTCATTAAAAATATTCCTTAAGAGATATGCAAATATTTTCAATTGATTCTTGTTCAGGGCGTCGTTGACTATGACTGAGTACAATTTCAAGACATTCCAACATACTTGGAATGTCCAAGTGCATGGATCGCTTTTCGGATTTTCATAAATTCATTAAAAATATTCTTCAAGAGATATGCAAATATATTCAACGGATTCTTGTTCAGGGCATGCTTGACTATGACTGTGTACAATTTCAAGACATTCCAATTTACTTTTGGGTTTTTTTTAAAAAAAAAAGTCAAGTCACTAAGTGCATCAGGGCAAATGGATCGTTTCCTTCGTCTCACCTGATATCCTGCTGTGTGATCCACGGTGTCCAAACGTTTGTTTCCAGCGACTGGACGACATGGATGAACTCCTGCAGCTTTAATTCTTTAAAAACAACCCAAAAACATCAAAAGTTAAGTCACTGCCTAAGTGCATGGATCGCTTTCCTGATTTTCAAAAATTCATTAAAAATATTCCTCAAGAGATATGCAAATATATTCAACGGATTCTTGTTCAGGGCGTCGTTGACTATGACTGAGTACAATTTCAAGACATTCCAACATACTTGGAATGTCCAAGTGCATGGATCGCTTTTCGGATTTTCAAAAATTCATTAAAAATATTATTCAAGAGATATGCAAATATATTCAACGGATTCTTGTTCAGGGCATGCTTGACTATGACTGTGTACAATTTCAAGACATTCCAAGATACTTTTGGGGTCTTTTTTGAATAAAAAGTTAAGTCACTGCCTAAGTGCATGGATCGCTTTCCTGATTTTCAAAAATTCATTAAAAATATTCCTTAAGCGATATGCAAATATTTTCAACGGATTCTTGTTCAGGGCGTCGTTGACTATGACTGAGTACAATTTCAAAACATTCCAACATACTTGGAATGTCCAAGTGCATGGATCGCTTTTCGGATTTTCAAAAATTCATTAAAAATATTCTTCAAGAGATATGCAAATATATTCAACGGATTCTTGTTCAGGGCATGCTTGACTATGACTGTGTACAATTTCAAGACATTCCAAGATACTTTTGGGGTCTTTTTTGACAAAAAAGTTAAGTCACTGCCTAAGTGCATGGATCGCTTTCCTGATTTTCAAAAATTCATTAAAAATATTCCTTAAGCGATATGCAAATATTTTCAACGGATTCTTGTTCAGGGCGTCGTTGACTATGACTGAGTACAATTTCAAGACATTCCAACATACTTGGAATGTCCAAGTGCATGGATCGCTTTCCTGATTTTCAAAAGTTCATTAAAAATATTCTTCAAGAGATATGCAAATATATTCAACGGATTCTTGTTCAGGGCATGCTTGACTATGACTGTGTACAATTTCAAGACATTCCAAGATACCTTTGGGGTCTTTTTTGGATAAAAAGTTAAGTCACTGCCTAAGTGCACAGACTTTCATCATTTTCAAAAATTCATTAAAAATATTCCTTAAGAGATATGCAAATATTTTCAATGGATTCTTGTTCAGGGCGTCGTTGACTATGACCGAGTACAATTTCAAGACATTCCAACATACTTGGAATGTCCAAGTGCATGGATCGCTTTCCGGATTTTCAAAAATTCATTAAAAATATTCTTCAAGAGATATGCAAATATATTCAACGGATTCTTGTTCAGGGCATGCTTGACTATGACTGTGTACAATTTCAAGACATTCCAAGATACTTTTGGGGTCTTTTTTGACGAAAAAGTTAAGTCACTGCCTAAGTGCATGGATCGCTTTCCTGATTTTCAAAAATTCATTAAAAATATTCCTTAAGCGATATGCAAATATTTTCAACGGATTCTTGTTCAGGGCGTCGTTGACTATGACTGAGTACAATTTCAAGACATTCCAACATACTTGGAATGTCCAAGTGCATGGATCGCTTTCCTGATTTTCAAAAGTTCATTAAAAATATTCTTCAAGAGATATGCAAATATATTCAACGGATTCTTGTTCAGGGCATGCTTGACTATGACTGTGTACAATTTCAAGACATTCCAAGATACTTTTGGGGTCTTTTTTGAATAAAAAGTTAAGTCACTGCCTAAGTGCACAGACTTTCATCATTTTCAAAAATTCATTAAAAATATTCCTTAAGAGATATGCAAATATTTTCAATTGATTCTTGTTCAGGGCGTCGTTGACTATGACTGAGTACAATTTCAAGACATTCCAACATACTTGGAATGTCCAAGTGCATGGATCGCTTTTCGGATTTTCAAAAATTCATTAAAAATATTCTTCAAGAGATATGCAAATATATTCAACGGATTCTTGTTCAGGGCATGCTTGACTATGACTGTGTACAATTTCAAGACATTCCAAGAAACTTTTGGGGTCTTTTTTGACAAAAAAGTTAAGTCACTGCCTAAGTGCATGGATCGCTTTCCTGATTTTCAAAAATTCATTCAAAATATTCCTTAAGCGATATGCAAATATTTTCAACGGATTCTTGTTCAGGGCGTCGTTGACTATGACTGAGTACAATTTCAAGACATTCCAACATACTTGGAATGTCCAAGTGCATGGATCGCTTTCCTGATTTTCAAAAGTTCATTAAAAATATTCTTCAAGAGATATGCAAATATATTCAACGGATTCTTGTTCAGGGCATGCTTCACTATGACTGTGTACAATTTCAAGACATTCCAAGATACTTTTGGGGTCTTTTTTGACGAAAAAGTTAAGTCACTGCCTAAGTGCATGGATCGCTTTCCTGATTTTCAAAAATTCATTAAAAATATTCCTTAAGCGATATGCAAATATATTCAATGGATTCTTGTTCAGGGCATGCTTGACTATGACTGTGTACAATTGCAAGACATTCCAAGATACTTTTGGGGTCTTTTTTGACAAAAAAGTTAAGTCACTGCCTAAGTGCATGGATCGCTTTCCTGATTTTCAAAAATTCATTAAAAATATTCCTTAAGCGATATGCATATATTTTCAACGGATTCTTGTTCAGGGCGTCGTTGACTATGACTGAGTACAATTTCAAGACATTCCAACATACTTGGAATGTCCAAGTGCATGGATCGCTTTCCTGATTTTCAAAAGTTCATTAAAAATATTCTTCAAGAGATATGCAAATATATTCAACGGATTCTTGTTCAGGGCATGCTTGACTATGACTGTGTACAATTTCAAGACATTCCAAGATACCTTTGGGGTCTTTTTTCACAAAAAAGTTAAGTCACTGCCTAAGTGCATGGATTGCTTTCCTGATTTTCAAAAATTCATTAAAAATATTCCTTAAGAGATATGCGAATATTTTCAATTGATTCTTGTTCAGGGCGTCGTTGACTATGACTGAGTACAATTTCAAGACATTCCAACATACTTGGAATGTCCAAGTGCATGGATCGCTTTCCGGATTTTCAAAAATTCATTAAAAATATTCTTCAAGAGATATGCAAATATATTCAACGGATTCTTGTTCAGGGCATGCTTGACTATGACTGTGTACAATTTCAAGACATTCCAAGATACTTTTGGGGTCTTTTTTGACGAAAAAGTTAAGTCACTGCCTAAGTGCATGGATCGCTTTCCTGATTTTCAAAAATTCATTAAAAATATTCCTTAAGCGATATGCAAATATATTCAATGGATTCTTGTTCAGGGCATGCTTGACTATGACTGTGTACAATTTCAAGACATTCCAAGATACTTTTGGGGTCTTTTTTGACAAAAAAGTTAAGTCACTTACCTAAGTGCATGGATCGCTTTCCTGATTTTCAAAAATTCATTAAAAATATTCCTTAAGCGATATGCAAATATTTTCAACGGATTCTTGTTCAGGGCGTCGTTGACTATGACTGAGTACAATTTCAAGACATTCCAACATACTTGGAATGTCCAAGTGCATGGATCGCTTTCCTGATTTTCAAAAGTTCATTAAAAATATTCTTCAAGAGATATGCAAATATATTCAACGGATTCTTGTTCAGGGCATGCTTGACTATGACTGTGTACAATTTCAAGACATTCCAAGATACTTTTGGGGTCTTTTTTGAATAAAAAGTTAAGTCACTGCCTAAGTGCACAGACTTTCATCATTTTCAAAAATTCATTAAAAATATTCCTTAAGAGATATGCAAATATTTTCAATTGATTCTTGTTCAGGGCGTCGTTGACTATGACTGAGTACAATTTCAAGACATTCCAACATACTTGGAATGTCCAAGTGCATGGATCGCTTTTCGGATTTTCAAAAATTCATTAAAAATATTCTTCAAGAGATATGCAAATATATTCAACGGATTCTTGTTCAGGGCATGCTTGACTATGACTGTGTACAATTTCAAGACATTCCAAGAAACTTTTGGGGTCTTTTTTGACAAAAAAGTTAAGTCACTGCCTAAGTGCATGGATCGCTTTCCTGATTTTCAAAAATTCATTCAAAATATTCCTTAAGCGATATGCAAATATTTTCAACGGATTCTTGTTCAGGGCGTCGTTGACTATGACTGAGTACAATTTCAAGACATTCCAACATACTTGGAATGTCCAAGTGCATGGATCGCTTTCCTGATTTTCAAAAGTTCATTAAAAATATTCTTCAAGAGATATGCAAATATATTCAACGGATTCTTGTTCAGGGCATGCTTCACTATGACTGTGTACAATTTCAAGACATTCCAAGATACTTTTGGGGTCTTTTTTGACGAAAAAGTTAAGTCACTGCCTAAGTGCATGGATCGCTTTCCTGATTTTCAAAAATTCATTAAAAATATTCCTTAAGCGATATGCAAATATATTCAATGGATTCTTGTTCAGGGCATGCTTGACTATGACTGTGTACAATTGCAAGACATTCCAAGATACTTTTGGGGTCTTTTTTGACAAAAAAGTTAAGTCACTGCCTAAGTGCATGGATCGCTTTCCTGATTTTCAAAAATTCATTAAAAATATTCCTTAAGCGATATGCATATATTTTCAACGGATTCTTGTTCAGGGCGTCGTTGACTATGACTGAGTACAATTTCAAGACATTCCAACATACTTGGAATGTCCAAGTGCATGGATCGCTTTCCTGATTTTCAAAAGTTCATTAAAAATATTCTTCAAGAGATATGCAAATATATTCAACGGATTCTTGTTCAGGGCATGCTTGACTATGACTGTGTACAATTTCAAGACATTCCAAGATACCTTTGGGGTCTTTTTTCACAAAAAAGTTAAGTCACTGCCTAAGTGCATGGATTGCTTTCCTGATTTTCAAAAATTCATTAAAAATATTCCTTAAGAGATATGCGAATATTTTCAATTGATTCTTGTTCAGGGCGTCGTTGACTATGACTGAGTACAATTTCAAGACATTCCAACATACTTGGAATGTCCAAGTGCATGGATCGCTTTCCGGATTTTCAAAAATTCATTAAAAATATTCTTCAAGAGATATGCAAATATATTCAACGGATTCTTGTTCAGGGCATGCTTGACTATGACTGTGTACAATTTCAAGACATTCCAAGATACTTTTGGGGTCTTTTTTGACGAAAAAGTTAAGTCACTGCCTAAGTGCATGGATCGCTTTCCTGATTTTCAAAAATTCATTAAAAATATTCCTTAAGCGATATGCAAATATATTCAATGGATTCTTGTTCAGGGCATGCTTGACTATGACTGTGTACAATTTCAAGACATTCCAAGATACTTTTGGGGTCTTTTTTGACAAAAAAGTTAAGTCACTTACCTAAGTGCATGGATCGCTTTCCTGATTTTCAAAAATTCATTAAAAATATTCTTTAAGAGATATGCGAATATTTTCAATTGATTCTTGTTCAGGGCGTCGTTGACTATGACTGAGTACAATTTCAAGACATTCCAACATACTTGGAATGTCCAAGTGCATGGATCGCTTTCCGGATTTTCAAAAGTTCATTAAAAATATTCTTCAAGAGATATGCAAATATATTCAACGGATTCTTGTTCAGGGCATGCTTGACTATGACTGTGTACAATTTCAAGACATTCCAAGATACTTTTGGGGTCTTTTTTGACAAAAAAGTTAAGTCACTGCCTAAGTGCATGGATCGCTTTTCTGATTTTCAAAAATTCATTAAAAATATTCCTTAAGCGATATGCAAATATTTTCAACGGATTCTTGTTCAGGGCGTCGTTGACTATGACTGAGTACAATTTCAAAACATTCCAACATACTTGGAATGTCCAAGTGCATGGATCGCTTTCCTGATTTTCAAAAATTCATTAAAAATATTCTTCAAGAGATATGCAAATATATTCAACGGATTCTTGTTCAGGGCATGCTTGACTATGACTGTGTACAATTTCAAGACATTCCAAGATACTTTTGGGGTCTTTTTTGACGAAAAAGTTAAGTCACTGCCTAAGTGCATGGATCGCTTTCCTGATTTTCAGAAATTCTTTAAAAATATTCCTTAAACGATATGCAAATATTTTCAACGGATTCTTGTTCAGGGCGTCGTTGACTATGACTGAGTACAATTTCAAGACATTCCAACATACTTGGAATGTCCAAGTGCATGGATCGCTTTCCTGATTTTCAAAAGTTCATTAAAAATATTCTTCAAGAGATATACAAATATATTCAACGGATTCTTGTTCAGGGCATGCTTGACTATGACTGTGTACAATTTCAAGACATTCCAAGATACTTTTGGGGTCTTTTTTGAATAAAAAGTTAAGTCACTGCCTAAGTGCACAGACTTTCCTCATTTTCAAAAATTCATTAAAAATATTCCTTAAGAGATATGCAAATATTTTCAATTGATTCTTGTTCAGGGCGTCGTTGACTATGACTGAGTACAATTTCAAGACATTCCAACATACTTGGAATGTCCAAGTGCATGGATCGCTTTTCGGATTTTCATAAATTCATTAAAAATATTCTTCAAGAGATATGCAAATATATTCAACGGATTCTTGTTCAGGGCATGCTTGACTATGACTGTGTACAATTTCAAGACATTCCAATTTACTTTTGGGGTTTTTTTAAAAAAAAAAGTCAAGTCACTAAGTGCATCAGGGCAAATGGATCGTTTCCTTCGTCTCACCTGATATCCTGCTGTGTGATCCACGGTGTCCAAACGTTTGTTTCCAGCGACTGGACGACATGGATGAACTCCTGCAGCTTTAATTCTTTAAAAACAACCCAAAAACATCAAAAGTTAAGTCACTGCCTAAGTGCATGGATCGCTTTCCTGATTTTCAAAAATTCATTAAAAATATTCCTCAAGAGATATGCAAATATATTCAACGGATTCTTGTTCAGGGCGTCGTTGACTATGACTGAGTACAATTTCTAGACATTCCAACATACTTGGAATGTCCAAGTGCATGGATCGCTTTTCGGATTTTCAAAAATTCATTAAAAATATTATTCAAGAGATATGCAAATATATTCAACGGATTCTTGTTCAGGGCATGCTTGACTATGACTGTGTACAATTTCAAGACATTCCAAGATACTTTTGGGGTCTTTTTTGAATAAAAAGTTAAGTCACTGCCTAAGTGCATGGATCGCTTTCCTGATTTTCAAAAATTCATTAAAAATATTCCTTAAGCGATATGCAAATATTTTCAACGGATTCTTGTTCAGGGCGTCGTTGACTATGACTGAGTACAATTTCAAAACATTCCAACATACTTGGAATGTCCAAGTGCATGGATCGCTTTTCGGATTTTCAAAAATTCATTAAAAATATTCTTCAAGAGATATGCAAATATATTCAACGGATTCTTGTTCAGGGCATGCTTGACTATGACTGTGTACAATTTCAAGACATTCCAATTTACTTTTGGGGTTTTTTTAAAAAAAAAAGTCAAGTCACTAAGTGCATCAGGGCAAATGGATCGTTTCCTTCGTCTCACCTGATATCCTGCTGTGTGATCCACGGTGTCCAAACGTTTGTTTCCAGCGACTGGACGACATGGATGAACTCCTGCAGCTTTAATTCTTTAAAAACAACCCAAAAACATCAAAAGTTAAGTCACTGCCTAAGTGCATGGATCGCTTTCCTGATTTTCAAAAATTCATTAAAAATATTCCTCAAGAGATATGCAAATATATTCAACGGATTCTTGTTCAGGGCATGCTTGACTATGACTGTGTACAATTTCAAGACATTCCAAGATACTTTTGGGGTCTTTTTTGACGAAAAAGTTAAGTCACTGCCTAAGTGCATGGATCGCTTTCCTGATTTTCAAAAATTCATTAAAAATATTCCTTAAGCGATATGCAAATATTTTCAACGGATTCTTGTTCAGGGCGTCGTTGACTATGACTGAGTACAATTTCAAGACATTCCAACATACTTGGAATGTCCAAGTGCATGGATCGCTTTCCTGATTTTCAAAAGTTCATTAAAAATATTCTTCAAGAGATATGCAAATATATTCAACGGATTCTTGTTCAGGGCATGCTTGACTATGACTGTGTACAATTTCAAGACATTCCAAGATACTTTTGGGGTCTTTTTTGAATAAAAAGTTAAGTCACTGCCTAAGTGCACAGACTTTCATCATTTTCAAAAATTCATTAAAAATATTCCTTAAGAGATATGCAAATATTTTCAATTGATTCTTGTTCAGGGCGTCGTTGACTATGACTGAGTACAATTTCAAGACATTCCAACATACTTGGAATGTCCAAGTGCATGGATCGCTTTTCGGATTTTCAAAAATTCATTAAAAATATTCTTCAAGAGATATGCAAATATATTCAACGGATTCTTGTTCAGGGCATGCTTGACTATGACTGTGTACAATTTCAAGACATTCCAAGAAACTTTTGGGGTCTTTTTTGACAAAAAAGTTAAGTCACTGCCTAAGTGCATGGATCGCTTTCCTGATTTTCAAAAATTCATTAAAAATATTCCTTAAGCGATATGCAAATATTTTCAACGGATTCTTGTTCAGGGCGTCGTTGACTATGACTGAGTACAATTTCAAGACATTCCAACATACTTGGAATGTCCAAGTGCATGGATCGCTTTCCTGATTTTCAAAAATTCATTAAAAATATTCCTTAAGCGATATGCAAATATATTCAATGGATTCTTGTTCAGGGCATGCTTGACTATGACTGTGTACAATTGCAAGACATTCCAAGATACTTTTGGGGTCTTTTTTGACAAAAAAGTTAAGTCACTGCCTAAGTGCATGGATCGCTTTCCTGATTTTCAAAAATTCATTAAAAATATTCCTTAAGCGATATGCATATATTTTCAACGGATTCTTGTTCAGGGCGTCGTTGACTATGACTGAGTACAATTTCAAGACATTCCAACATACTTGGAATGTCCAAGTGCATGGATCGCTTTCCTGATTTTCAAAAGTTCATTAAAAATATTCTTCAAGAGATATGCAAATATATTCAACGGATTCTTGTTCAGGGCATGCTTGACTATGACTGTGTACAATTTCAAGACATTCCAAGATACCTTTGGGGTCTTTTTTCACAAAAAAGTTAAGTCACTGCCTAAGTGCATGGATTGCTTTCCTGATTTTCAAAAATTCATTAAAAATATTCCTTAAGAGATATGCGAATATTTTCAATTGATTCTTGTTCAGGGCGTCGTTGACTATGACTGAGTACAATTTCAAGACATTCCAACATACTTGGAATGTCCAAGTGCATGGATCGCTTTCCGGATTTTCAAAAATTCATTAAAAATATTCTTCAAGAGATATGCAAATATATTCAACGGATTCTTGTTCAGGGCATGCTTGACTATGACTGTGTACAATTTCAAGACATTCCAAGATACTTTTGGGGTCTTTTTTGACGAAAAAGTTAAGTCACTGCCTAAGTGCATGGATCGCTTTCCTGATTTTCAAAAATTCATTAAAAATATTCCTTAAGCGATATGCAAATATATTCAATGGATTCTTGTTCAGGGCATGCTTGACTATGACTGTGTACAATTTCAAGACATTCCAAGATACTTTTGGGGTCTTTTTTGACAAAAAAGTTAAGTCACTTACCTAAGTGCATGGATCGCTTTCCTGATTTTCAAAAATTCATTAAAAATATTCTTTAAGAGATATGCGAATATTTTCAATTGATTCTTGTTCAGGGCGTCGTTGACTATGACTGAGTACAATTTCAAGACATTCCAACATACTTGGAATGTCCAAGTGCATGGATCGCTTTCCGGATTTTCAAAAGTTCATTAAAAATATTCTTCAAGAGATATGCAAATATATTCAACGGATTCTTGTTCAGGGCATGCTTGACTATGACTGTGTACAATTTCAAGACATTCCAAGATACCTTTGGGGTCTTTTTTCACAAAAAAGTTAAGTCACTGCCTAAGTGCATGGATTGCTTTCCTGATTTTCAAAAATTCATTAAAAATATTCCTTAAGAGATATGCGAATATTTTCAATTGATTCTTGTTCAGGGCGTCGTTGACTATGACTGAGTACAATTTCAAGACATTCCAACATACTTGGAATGTCCAAGTGCATGGATCGCTTTCCGGATTTTCAAAAATTCATTAAAAATATTCTTCAAGAGATATGCAAATATATTCAACGGATTCTTGTTCAGGGCATGCTTGACTATGACTGTGTACAATTTCAAGACATTCCAAGATACTTTTGGGGTCTTTTTTGACGAAAAAGTTAAGTCACTGCCTAAGTGCATGGATCGCTTTCCTGATTTTCAAAAATTCATTAAAAATATTCCTTAAGCGATATGCAAATATATTCAATGGATTCTTGTTCAGGGCATGCTTGACTATGACTGTGTACAATTTCAAGACATTCCAAGATACTTTTGGGGTCTTTTTTGACAAAAAAGTTAAGTCACTTACCTAAGTGCATGGATCGCTTTCCTGATTTTCAAAAATTCATTAAAAATATTCTTTAAGAGATATGCGAATATTTTCAATTGATTCTTGTTCAGGGCGTCGTTGACTATGACTGAGTACAATTTCAAGACATTCCAACATACTTGGAATGTCCAAGTGCATGGATCGCTTTCCGGATTTTCAAAAGTTCATTAAAAATATTCTTCAAGAGATATGCAAATATATTCAACGGATTCTTGTTCAGGGCATGCTTGACTATGACTGTGTACAATTTCAAGACATTCCAAGATACTTTTGGGGTCTTTTTTGACAAAAAAGTTAAGTCACTGCCTAAGTGCATGGATCGCTTTTCTGATTTTCAAAAATTCATTAAAAATATTCTTTAAGCGATATGCAAATATTTTCAACGGATTCTTGTTCAGGGCGTCGTTGACTATGACTGAGTACAATTTCAAAACATTCCAACATACTTGGAATGTCCAAGTGCATGGATCGCTTTCCTGATTTTCAAAAATTCATTAAAAATATTCTTCAAGAGATATGCAAATATATTCAACGGATTCTTGTTCAGGGCATGCTTGACTATGACTGTGTACAATTTCAAGACATTCCAAGATACTTTTGGGGTCTTTTTTGACGAAAAAGTTAAGTCACTGCCTAAGTGCATGGATCGCTTTCCTGATTTTCAGAAATTCTTTAAAAATATTCCTTAAACGATATGCAAATATTTTCAACGGATTCTTGTTCAGGGCGTCGTTGACTATGACTGAGTACAATTTCAAGACATTCCAACATACTTGGAATGTCCAAGTGCATGGATCGCTTTCCTGATTTTCAAAAGTTCATTAAAAATATTCTTCAAGAGATATGCAAATATATTTAACGGATTCTTGTTCAGGGCATGCTTGACTATGACTGTGTACAATTTCAAGACATTCCAAGATACTTTTGGGGTCTTTTTTGACGAAAAAGTTAAGTCACTGCCTAAGTGCATGGATCGCTTTCCTGATTTTCAAAAATTCATTAAAAATATTCCTTAAGCGATATGCAAATATATTCAATGGATTCTTGTTCAGGGCATGCTTGACTATGACTGTGTACAATTTCAAGACATTCCAAGATACTTTTGGGGTCTTTTTTGACAAAAAAGTTAAGTCACTTACCTAAGTGCATGGATCGCTTTCCTGATTTTCAAAAATTCATTAAAAATATTCTTTAAGAGATATGCGAATATTTTCAATTGATTCTTGTTCAGGGCGTCGTTGACTATGACTGAGTACAATTTCAAGACATTCCAACATACTTGGAATGTCCAAGTGCATGGATCGCTTTCCGGATTTTCAAAAATTCATTAAAAATATTCTTCAAGAGATATGCAAATATATTCAACGGATTCTTGTTCAGGGCATGCTTGACTATGACTGTGTACAATTTCAAGACATTCCAAGATACTTTTGGGGTCTTTTTTGACGAAAAAGTTAAGTCACTGCCTAAGTGCATGGATCGCTTTCCTGATTTTCAAAAATTCATTAAAAATATTCCTTAAGCGAAATGCAAATATTTTCAACGGATTCTTGTTCAGGGCGTCGTTGACTATGACTGAGTACAATTTCAAGACATTCCAAGATACTTTTGGGGTCTTTTTTGAATAAAAAGTTAAGTCACTGCCTAAGTGCACAGAAATTCCTCATTTTCAAAAATTCATTAAAAATATTCCTTAAGAGATATGCAAATATATTCAACGGATTCTTGTTCAGGGCATGCTTGACTATGACTGTGTACAATTTCAAGACATTCCAAGATACTTTTGGGGTCTTTTTTGACGAAAAAGTTAAGTCACTGCCTAAGTGCATGGATCGCTTTCCGGATTTTCAAAAATTCATTAAAAATATTCTTCAAGAGATATGCAAATATATTCAACGGATTCTTGTTCAGGGCATGCTTGACTATGACTGTGTACAATTTCAAGACATTCCAATTTACTTTTGGGTTTTTTTTTGAAAAAAAAGTCAAGTCACTAAGTGCATCAGGGCAAATGGATCGTTTCCTTCGTCTCACCTGATATCCTGCTGTGTGATCCACGGTGTCCAAACGTTTGTTTCCAGCGACTGGACGACATGGATGAACTCCTGCAGCTTTAATTCTTTAAAAACAACCCAAAAACATCAAAAGTTAAGTCACTGCCTCAGTGCATGGATCGCTTTCCTGATTTTCAAAAATTCATTAAAAATATTCCTCAAGAGATATGCAAATATATTCAACGGATTCTTGTTCAGGGCATGCTTGACTATGACTGTGTACAATTTCAAGACATTCCAAGATACTTTTGGGGTCTTTTTTGACGAAAAAGTTAAGTCACTGCCTAAGTGCATGGATCGCTTTCCTGATTTTCAAAAATTCATTAAAAATATTCCTTAAGCGATATGCAAATATTTTCAACGGATTCTTGTTCAGGGCGTCGTTGACTATGACTGAGTACAATTTCAAGACATTCCAAGATACTTTTGGGGTCTTTTTTGAATAAAAAGTTAAGTCACTGCCTAAGTGCACAGAAATTCCTCATTTTCAAAAATTCATTAAAAATATTCCTTAAGAGATATGCAAATATATTCAACGGATTCTTGTTCAGGGCATGCTTGACTATGACTGTGTACAATTTCAAGACATTCCAAGATACTTTTGGGGTCTTTTTTGACGAAAAAGTTAAGTCACTGCCTAAGTGCATGGATCGCTTTCCGGATTTTCAAAAATTCATTAAAAATATTCTTCAAAAGATATGCAAATATATTCAACGGATTCTTGTTCAGGGCATGCTTGACTATGACTGTGTACAATTTCAAGACATTCCAAGATACTTTTGGGGTCTTTTTTGACGAAAAAGTTAAGTCACTGCCTAAGTGCATGGATCGCTTTCCTGATTTTTTAAAAAATTCATTAAAAATATTCCTTAAGCGATATGCAAATATTTTCAACGGATTCTTGTTCAGGGCGTCGTTGACTATGACTGAGTACAATTTCAAGACATTCCAACATACTTGGAATGTCCAAGTGCATGGATCGCTTTCCGGATTTTCAAAAGTTCATTAAAAATATTCTTCAAGAGATATGCAAATATATTCAACGGTTTCTTGTTCAGGGCATGCTTGACTATGACTGTGTACAATTTCAAGACATTCCAAGATACTTTTGGGGTCTTTTTTGACAAAAAAGTTAAGTCACTGCCTAAGTGCATGGATCGCTTTCCTGATTTTCAAAAATTCATTAAAAATATTCCTTAAGAGATATGCAAATATTTTCAACGGATTCTTCTTCAGGGCGTCGTTGACTATGACTGAGTACAATTTCAAGACATTCCAACATACTTGGAATGTCCAAGTGCATGGATCGCTTTCCGGATTTTCAAAAATTCATTAAAAATATTCTTCAAGAGATATGCAAATATATTCAACGGATTCTTGTTCAGGGCATGCTTGACTATGACTGTGTACAATTTCAAGACATTCCAATTTACTTTTGGGGTTTTTTTTGAAAAAAAAGTCAAGTCACTAAGTGCATCAGGGCAAATGGATCGTTTCCTTCGTCTCACCTGATATACTGCTGTGTGATCCACGGTGTCAAAACGTTTGTTTCCAGCGACTGGGCGACATGGATGAACTCCTGCAGCTTTAATGCTTTAAAAACAAACCAAAAACATCAAAAGTTAAGTCACTGCCTAAGTGCATGGATCGCTTTCCTAATTTTCAAAAATTCATTAAAAATATTCCTTAAGAGATATGCAAATATTTTCAACGGATTCTTGTTCAGGGTGTCGTTGACTATGACTGTGTACAATTTCAAGACATTCCAAGATACTTTTGGTTTTTTTCTGTTAAATCAATCAATCAATCAATCATTTTTTGTATAGCCCACAGTTTACAAAACATAGTTTGTCTCAGGGACTTCACAGGGTTGGTAACATCCTCTGTCCTTCGACCAGGGTAAGGAAAAACTACCAGCGAAAAAACTCTAACAGGGAAAAGGGTAGAAACCTTAAGGAGAACCACAGTTGAGGGATCCACTCCCTGGACGGACAGACGTGCAGTAGATGTTACCAAAAACATACAATACACAATGACAAAGAATAAAAAGTGAAAAGTCTTTAAATGCCAGGATCATCTGTCACAGCCTGTCGTGAAGGCTGTTGTGGTCAGAGACTTGAAGATGACGGAGTCCTCTTTCCTGTCCTGACCTCATGTCGTTCACTGGTGTCAGCAGAACTGTAAGAGATTAAACATCAGTTAGAGAAGGTCTACATGTGAATTTATGGTCTACATGTGGATTTATGTGCTACATGTGGATTTATGGTCTACATGTGGATTTATGGTGTACATGTGGATTTATGGTGTACATGTGGATGTATGGTGTACATGTGGATTTATGTGCTACATGTGGATTTATGGTCTAAATGTGGATTTATGGTGTACATGTGGATGTATGGTGTACATGTGGATTTATGTGCTACATGTGGATTTATGGTCTAAATGTGGATTTATGGTGTACATGTGGATGTATGGTGTACATGTGGATTTATGTGCTACATGTGGATTTATGGTCTAAATGTGGATTTATGGTCTACATGTCATGGGGGACATCGGGTAAGTGGTGAGGGTTGAGAAATTGAGGACGGGGTAGAGAAAGTGCGGCTCGTGCAAAGTCTGTGTGCTCATTCTAAGTGCATGATGGGAAATTCCTCCAGCAGTCTAAGCCTATGGCAGCATAAGATAGACTATTCTAATCAGGACATACCTGATCTAGCTTTGACTATAGTCTATGTTAAAAAGGTAGGTTTTCAGTCTCACCTTAAAGGCAGAGACAGAGTCAGACTGTCTGACTGAAAGCAGAAGTTGGTTCCACAGGAGAGGAGCCTGGTAGATAAATGTTCTACCACCGATTCTACTTCTAGTTATTTTAGGAATAACCAGTAGACCTGAGTTCAGGGTCTATTGGGTTGATATAAAGTGATTAAGTCACAAATATAAGAAGGTGCCTGATTATTCAGGGCCTTGTATGTGAGTAGAAGTATTTTAAAATCTATTCTACTTTTCACTGGGAGCCAGTGAAGAGAAGCCAAGACAGGAGTTGTATAATCACGTCGTCTGGTTCCAGTCAGTATCCGTGCTGCTGCGTTCTGGACAAGTTGAAGGCTTCTCAAGGACTTACTAGGACATCCAGACAGTAAGGAGTTACAGTAATCCAGCCTAGAGGTTATAAAGGCGTGGATAAGTTTCTCAGAGTCTTGTCGTGATATAATATTTCTAATTGTCTTAATGTTGCGAAGGTGGAAGAAGGCTGTTCTACATATATGCTTAATATGTTCATCCAGTGATAAATCCTGGTCAAACAGGACTCCTAGGTTCCTTACTGTAGTGCAAGGGACTGAAGTGTTACTGCCTCGGTTTAGAGCTCCACTTAAAAGTGCTGCTCTTATATCTTTTGGCCCAAGGACCATGACCTCAGTTTTTTCTGTGTTAAGCATCAGAAAGTTCAGAGTCATCCACGTCTGTATGTCTATGAGACAATCCTGGAGTTTTATAGATGGGTTTGGGTCATCCGGTCGTACAGATACATATAGCTGGGTGTCGTCTGCATAACAATGGAAATCTATGTTGTGTTTCCTGATAATGTTGCCTAATGGCACCATGTACAGGGTAAAAAGAATAGGTCCGAGCACGGAACCCTGAGGAACTCCGTAGTTGACCTTAGTGAATATGGAGTAGTCCTCGTTAACACTAACAAACTGAAATCTGTCCCATAAATAGGACTTGAACCAGACAAGTGCAGATCCTCTAATCACAACATCTTGTTCTAGTCTATGTAGCAGGATCTCATGATCTATCGTATCAAATGCTGCACTGAGATCCAGCAGGACCGATCTGGCGTTGTCTGGTAAACCAGCAGATGGCAGCAACTTTCAAGAGACCAGCTTCTCCATCTCTGAGCCCAGTAATGTTCAGGTAAGGCATTGGATATTTGAGATATTATTCAATAGAATCTTCCTCTTACTTCTAATCTTACTCTACGTATGTAGAAGATGTTTCTCCTGCTTTGATCTATTCTCTCTCATGCTCTGCTTCATCAATGAAGAACGAATTCATCGACAACATCCTTTCAGCTAATGTTCTACCTTAAAAACATCCCTACAGTTTCTTCCTTTCATCACAGTGACTCAATAATGATGGATTGTCATGAGTGAAAGTGGCTTCAGCTGCTTTTCCTTGTGTTTCAGGTCCGTGGAGATTTGAGGCCGAGGAGAAGCGAGCCTGGTGATGAGTCCAGAATCCCTCAAGGCTCCATCACACTTCCCTCCTCTATCACAAAAGTCACTTTACATGTAGAGGGAAAAAAAAGAAAACAAAGTCACACACTCATCCAACAAAGCAGCCTTTCAGCACCACGGACAGCGCCCGAAGCTCCACAGTTACCGTAGCGACCCGCCCTCACCTATTCCATTCTTACTCACACACACAGGGATTGGATTGGAACAGAATGGCTACTTGAACTTTTTAAATGTTAAACTTCAAAAAAACATATATCTATATTATATATTTTATAAAATCTAAAATAAAATGCTTGAGGGGCTTAACTGGGGCTACACAGATGTTTGACGGTGTAGCGTGTTCGGTGTGAGTGAATGGGGCGATGGAGGAGGTCTGAAGGTAAGAAGGATTTGTAGGTGGTGAAGAGGATCTTGAAATGTGTTTACATGTTGAAACTGCCCTCTGGTGGACACGTTTGACATTACATGTAAGGTCACATGAGATTTAGAGCTGCTAAACTGGTGAAATAAATAGTAACTTTTGTGAGGGAAACAGTTTTTTTATGTTTAAGACCCTGCCAGGCCATAAATAATTCATCATAAAACAGAACTGCAAAAACCTGACCTCCAGTGGACAAAGGTGACATTACGTGTAGATGAAAAATGTATTCAAAGCTGCTGAATTCAAGTCACTGCCAGCCCATAAATAACTTGAGAAAACATTCAGGGTTCAGGCCATACAGAGTTTCACCGAGGGCCAGAATGTGGCACACATTTGTTCAGCCAGTTCAGCAGAGTGAGTGTGAGTGAAAGAGCGAGAGACTTCAAATAAGTGACTTATTTATTTATTTAACACAAAAGATTCAAGATGGAAAAAACATCAACACAAAGCAGAAAAGAAACAAAACGGCATCAAAGAAACATATAAAGGTTAAGTAGAAATTAAAGTCAAACAATCACAGGCTCTTTTCTTCAACGCAATAAAACAATACAGAGAAGAAAATACAGTTAGCTTTAAATAACAATAAAAACAAGAACTTATTCTTCATAAACCCTGTTGGCTTTAAACCCCACTTACACTGTGAATTAGAAATGGAAAAGAAAAAAGACTCAGCTTCACCCACTGAGGCTGAAGTGGCTGTGACGCCCCCTGCTGGTTGGACTAAAACCTCATTTAATCAGAAAAAGGAAGGAAGCAATAAAGTCCATTAGAGAAGGAGAGAACACAGGGATGGAGGAAATGGCAAAAAGAAAGGGCTGAAAGACATGAAAAAGAATGGAAGGAAAGAGAAAAGGAAAGCAATAAAAGGACAGCAAGGAAATAAATGAGTTTGTCGACTCACAGGGAAACCACATCAAGTCCAGTCGGTGAAATCCAGTCCATGTTTTGCTGCCGTTTCTGGACACATGAAAACACATGAAGTGAAAATTAACTTGACTATCGTCACAACAATGACAAACATTCAAACACATTCTACACATTAACATTTACTCAAAAAGATCAACTTTTCAAATAAGTCACAAATGTCCGGGTAAACTTATCGTTTGCCGCCGTCGTTAGCGTTACCCAGAGTGCACCACGTGGAGGTGACAGTCGGACTTGCACTCCTTTTTTTTTTTTTTTTTTTTAAATCATTCATAATATTAGAGAGAAGAGAAACCCAACAATTCACACAATGAGCAAGCAATCGTGGCAACAGTGGAGAGAAAAAACTCCCTTTTAACAGGAAGAAATCTCTGGCAGAACCAGACTCAAAGTGTGCGGCCGTCTGCCTCGACCGGTTGGGGGGAATGGGAGGGGAACAGAAAGGACAAGAGGTGGTAACTTTTGTTAGTCAGTGGTTTTGGTTGGACGACCACAAGGAGGCCATTTTGTGCAGTTCATGTTGGGTTTTTTTCAGATTCTTGTGTTCCGTTCCTCCAGGTTTTGAATCCACTGATCCCATTTCCTCAAAGATCATCATGCAGATCCATCCATTTTCCAAGAGTAGATTCACTGAGGTGAATGAATTCCTCCATTTGCTGCATCATCGTGTTGACAAAGTTGTCCAGAAAGTTACTTTTGCATTTCCAAGCCATGATTCCAGTTTGTCCATCCTTGTGAGCAGATTTTTGTTTTGCTGTCACGTATGGAGAGTTCCGTCCAATCAGAGTTATCAATCCTCCGACACCTGCACCCGTTTACTGTCAACTAAGTTTTGCTAAGTGTACACATTTGTGTAACAACGACAACACAGGAAGATGAAACGACAGACCAAAGTAGAAGTGCATATTGACACAAACAAAAAAACACTCATCTTGTTTTGACAGCCGGTGTTCAGAGTTCGTCTAAGTTGTCCAGGACGTAAGAAGTGCACCAAGTGTTAGGGTCTCAATTCTGGAACAGATTAGGAAAAACAAAACTGAAAAGCAGTAGCAAAGTGTCATTGATGTCAAAAGGAGTCTAATATACTCACCACTGTAGGTTCTTGTGTAGTGGAAGTGGTTAACGAGCTCTGCAGAACTCTGATAACCTGTGCACCTGAACCAGGTGTTTTGGGGATAACTAACTAAGGTTAGCTAACCCTAACCCCCTCATTTGTTCCTTGTTGCAGAAAACGGCCCCTTGCCAAAAACTGCTGTAAAAATATCTTAATATTTATTTCCACTTTAAATGAGTCAGTCTTTTGAAGCTACTTCATCCTGAAATATGCATATCAAATATTAATATTTTTAAAAGGTGAACCTTTTAAAGGCCATATTGTTTACGCAACTACACTGTTTTTATTGGGAAAAAAAAACTACAATAACTTTTGATTCTGATGCATTCTTATTTTTTGCAATGTCAGATTTTTCTAAAAACTGTCTCCTACAAAAATATTGTTCATATTTTTTTCAACTTTAAATTGTCACTCTTTTAACGCTACTTCAGACTGAGATATACTCATCAAATTATATTTTTAAAATTCTAACCCTTTAAAGGCCATAATGTTTATGCAACTCTTTAAATCAACAGAAAAACTACAATCCTTTCCAATCAATCATAAAATACCTTTCAAGGACTATTTATTATTATCAGGCCCTGAGATGGTCAGTGATTGGAAGAAACATTGATTTTGATGCATTGTTAGTTTCTGTAGTGGCAGATGCAATTTAATAATCTTGTGATATGATGGATTTTGAACCGTCTCCTTCTATAAGCAAACTTTTTTCCAACTAAATAATTATTACCCTGTTTTGTTTAAAGATAAATAAACAAGAATAGGTTCAACCTGAACAAATATTTATTTTGCAAAGATGACCCTGAATGATGAAGACTGAAATATAAACATTGAATATGAAACATGGGGCAGTTGGGTGTGTTGTTGGAGATGGGGAGAAAGGAAGAGAGATGGTGAGTGAGTGCATCATGTGTGACTGAGTGAGGGAGTGAGGGAGTGAGGGAGCGAGTGAGCGAGCGAGCGAGAGTGAGTGAGTGACTGTGAGTGAGTGAGCGAGCGAGAGTGAGCGAGCGAGCGTGACTGCGAGTGAACGAGCGAGATTTGGAGTCTCTGCTCCACCTGAGCTGAACTCTCACATTCACACATGATGAACTCACTCACCATCTCCATCTTTTCCCTTCTCCCCATCGCCAACAACACACCAAACTGCCCCATGTTTCATATTCAATGTTCATATTTAAGTGTTCATCATTCAGTGTCCTTTGCAAAATAAATGTTTTTCAGGTTCAAACTATTATTGTATGTTTATTCATCTTAAAACAAAACCAGGCTATAATTGGGTTAGTAGGAAAAAAATGTTTTACTTGTAGTCGGAGACCGATTCAAAATCCATCATATATCACAAAATAAGATTACATTGGATCTGCTACTACAAACAACTAATGCATCAAAATCAATGTTTCTCCTAGTCACTGACCCATCTCAGGGTCTAATAACAACCAAATATTCCTTAAACCACACCAAACATTTCATTTCAAAAATGAAATAAACTTGAACCCTGAGTCTGTTTATATATCAAATAACAACCTGTGTTTGAATCGTATTCAGTGCTTTGTGACTAAAGGGATTTTTGTACACTTCAAAAATAATGGAAAAACTAAATAATGAAAAGGGACGAGAGCAGCAGCAAACAAGTAACAATACTCATCTTCTTCTGACAGTTGGTGTTCAGATGTTCAAAGTTGTGCTGGACGTCAGAAATCCACCAAGCCTTGGGTCTCCATCCTGGAACAGATTAGGAAAAACGAAACTAAAAAGCAGCATCAAACAGTCACTGATGTCCAAAGGAATCTGATATACTCACCACTGCAGATTCTTCTTGTGCAGTAGGAGTCACCGATGAGATCAGGGAAGACGCGACTGTAGGGTAGAACGTCCACCAAGCACCACCTCGAGGTCGACCATGTTGGGTCACCCTTCTGGAACAGATTAGGAAAAACAAACAAATTAACAGAGACAAAAGCAGCAGCAAACAATTAACAATACTCATCCTCTTCCGACCGCTGGGGTTCAGAGTTCTTCAAAGTTGTCCAGGACATAGGAAGTCCACCAAGCGTAGGGTCTCCATTCTGAAACAGATTAGGAAAAACAAAACTAAAAAGCAGCATCAAACAGTCACTGATGTCCAAAGGAATCTGATATACTCACCACTGCAGATTCTTCTTGTGCAGTAGGAGTCACCGATGAGATCAGGGAAGACGCGACTGTAGGGTAGAACGTCCACCAAGCACCACCTCGAGGTCGACCATGTTGGGTCACCCTTCTGGAACAGATTAGGAAAAACAAACAAATTAACAGAGACAAAAGCAGCAGCAAACAATTAACAATACTCATCCTCTTCCGACCGCTGGGGTTCAGAGTTCTTCAAAGTTGTCCAGAACGTAGGAAGTCCACCAAGCGTAGGGTCTCCATTCTGAAACAGATTAGGAAAAACAAAACTGAAAAGCAGTATCAAACTGTCACTGATGCCCAAAGGAATCTGATATACTCACAACTGGAGGTTCTTGTGTTGTAGGAGTCACCGATGAGATCAGGGAAGAGGCGACTGTAGACGAAAGTAGAGGTCAACAACGATGAAGCAAACACAAATAAGAAATATCACCATACTCCTCCTCTTCCGACAGTCTGTGTTCAGTCAATATGCATATCAAATATTAATATTTTTTAAAATGTTAACCTTTTAAAGGCCATATTGTTTATGCAACTACAATAACTTTTGATTCTGATGCATTCTTATTTTTTGCAATGTCAGATTTTTCTAAAAACAGTCTCCTACAAAAATATTGTTCATATTTTTTTCAACTTTAAATTGTCACTCTTTTAACGCTACTTCAGACTGAGATATACTCATCAAATTATATTTTTAAAAATTCTAACCCTTTAAAGGCCATAATGTTTATGCAACTCTTTAAATCAACAGAAAAACTACAATCCTTTCCAATCAATCATAAAATACCTTTCAAGGACTATTTATTATTATCAGGCCCTGAGATGGTCAGTGATTGGAAGAAACATTGATTTTGATGCATTGTTAGTTTCTGTAGTGGCAGATGCAATTTAATAATCTTGTGATATGATGGATTTTGAATCGTCTCCTTATATAAGCAAACTTTTTTTTCCTACTAAATAATTATTACCCTGTTTGGTTTTAAGATAAATAAACAAGAATAGGTTCAACCTGAACAAATATTTATTTTGCAAAGACGACCCTGAATGATGAAGACTGAAATATAAACATTGAATATGAAACATGGGGCAGTTGGGTGTGTTGTTGGAGATGGGGAGAAAGGAAGAGAGATGGTGAGTGAGTGCATCATGTGTGACTGAGTGAGGGAGTGAGGGAGTGAGGGAGCGAGTGAGCGAGCGAGTGAGCGAGCGAGCGAGAGTGAGTGAGTGACTGTGAGTGAGTGAGTGAGCGAGCGAGAGAGAGTGAGCGAGCGTGACTGCGAGTGAACGAGCGAGATTTGGAGTCTCTGCTCCACCTGAGCTGAACTCTCACATTCACACATGATGAACTCACTCACCATCTCCATCTTTTCCCTTCTCCCCATCGCCAACAACACACCAAACTGCCCCATGTTTCATATTCAATGTTCATATTTAAGTGTTCATCATTCAGTGTCCTTTGCAAAATAAATGTTTTTCAGGTTCAAACTATTATTGTATGTTTATTCATCTTAAAACAAAACCAGGTTATAATTGGGTTAGTAGGAAAAAAATGTTTTACTTGTAGTCGGAGACCGATTCAAAATCCATCATATATCACAAAATAAGATTACATTGGATCTGCTACTACAAAAAAGTAATAATGCATCAAAATCAATGTTTCTCCTAGTCACTGACCCATCTCAGGGTCTAATAACAACCAAATATTCCTTAAACCACACCAAACATTTCATTTCAAAAATGAAACAAACTTGAACCCTGAGTCTGTTTATATATCAAAAAACAACCTGTGTTTGAATCGTATTCAGTGCTTTGTGACTATAGTGATTTTTGTACACTTAAAAAATAATGGAAAAAACTAAATAATGAAAAGGGACGAGAGCAGCAGAAAACAACAATACTCATCTTCTTCTGACAGTTGGTGTTCAGATGTTCAAAGTTGTCCTGGACGTCAGAAATCCACCAAGCCTTGGGTCTCCATTCTGAAACAGATTAGGAAAAACGAAACTGAAAAGCAGCATCAAACTTTCATTGATGTTCAAAGGAATCTGATATACTCACCACTGTAGGTTCTTCTTGTGCAGTGGGAGTCACCGATGAGATCAGGGAAGAGAAGACTGTAGACAAAAGTAGAGGTCAGTTTTCCGGCCAGTTTTCTGCTGCCTTTAACCAGCTCTGTGTCCCCTCTGAATTATTACCAAACACGGAGGTGCTCAGTTCTTCGTTTCACTCCTCCTGCCGAACCATATTGGACTCTGTGGCTCCATTTAAAACCGTGCAGCCCAAAGCTAAACCTGAGCCCTGGTTCAATGCGAGAACTCGCGCAGCCAGACAGGATTGCCGCAAAGCTGAACGCAGGTGGAAAAAGGACAAGCTGCAGGTTTCTCGCCAAATCCTAAAAGACAGCTGGCGCTGCTACCAGAGCACTGTCAAAGAGTCCAGAAGAGAGCACCTGTCAAATATTATTGAATCAAACTCTCACAACCCACGTGTGTTATTTAAAACCATAGAGTCTGTTCTTGGCTCACCTCAGCCTGTGTGCACAGAGGAATCCCCTGAAATGTGCAATAGCTTCCTGCAGTTCTTCATTGATAAGGTTGCTACCACAAGGGCTCTAATCACCACACCTGTGTCTGACCCCTCTGACAGTGTGCTTTTCTCAGCTGTGCTTGATTCGTTTGAGCCCGTGTCTCTGATTGCCTTAGAAAAAGTGGTTGCCCAGATGAAGCCATCAGGCTCTCCCTGTGACACTGTCCCGCCTCACTTTTTTAAAGAGGTATTTCCTTGTATAGGGCAGTCAGTCCTGGCCATTATTAACAGCAGTCTGTCTTCTGGTGTTGTCCCCCAATGTTTTAAACATGCTGTTGTACAACCCCTGCTTAAGAAACCTGGCCTTGATCGTGTTATGCTAGCCAATTATAGACCTATCTCCAAGCTGCCTTTTATTTCAAAGATCCTGGAAAAAGTTGTCCACGCCCAGTTGCAGTCGTTCCTGGACGAGCATGATATTCTGGAGATTTTCCAGTCTGGCTTTAAAACAAGGCATAGTACAGAGTCAGCTTTATTAAGAGTGTTCAATGACATCCTCCTGACGGTTGATTCTGGAGACTCTGTGATCCTTGTCCTGCTGGACCTAACTGCAGCGTTTGACACTGTGGACCACAATATTTTAGTGGCACGCTTGCAGCACCTAGTGGGCATTAGTGGTAGCGCCCTTAATTGGTTTAGATCGTATCTTGAGGGAAGATCTATGTGTGTACGCCTCGGTGGCTCTGAGTCCCGCTCTGCTCCACTGTCATATGGGGTTCCACAGGGCTCAATTTTAGGGCCCCTGCTCTTCTCCCTGTATCTGCTTCCCCTGGGCTCCATCTTGAGAAAACATGGCATCTCATTTCATTTTTATGCAGACGACAGTCAGATTTATGTCCCACTGAGTAAGAAAAATGCCTGTCTGCAACCACTTCTATTATGTCTTGATGACATAAAAGCATGGATGTCACTGAACTTTTTAAAATTTAATGAAAAGAAGACGGAAGTCATAATGTTTGGTCCTAGCGGCTCTAGTGAACCCCCCCTGCTGATTTGGGCCCTTTGGCATCGTATGTGAAGCCTTTAGTGACAAACTTAGGTTTTATTATGGACAGTGATTTTAAATTGGACCGGCAAATTGGGGCAACAGTAAAGTCCAGCTTTTTTCACCTCAGGCAGCTGGCAAAGGTGAGGCCCTTTCTCTCACAAAAGCACTTTGAAACAGTAATCCATGCCTTTGTTACATCTCGGCTGGATTACTGTAACGCTCTTTATCTTGGAGTCAGCCAGTCCTCCCTCTCACGTCTCCAGTTGGTCCAGAACGCTGCTGCTCGCCTCTTAACTGGAGCACGTAAGAGGGAGCACATTACTCCCATTTTGGCCTCCCTTCACTGGCTGCCTGTGCATTTTAGAGTCCATTTTAAGATTCTTTTATTTGTTTTTAAATCTTTAAATGGTCTTGCCCCGCCTTACCTCTCTGAGCTTCTCCATCCTTACACTCCTGCTCGGTGCCTCAGGTCAGCTGACCAGCTGCTCCTGGAGGTACCGAGGTCTAAACGGAAGCTCAGAGGGGAAAGAGCTTTCTCCATTGCCGGTCCCAAACTTTGGAACGCCCTCCCGCTTCATATTAGACAGGCCCCCTCACTTTCCATTTTTAAAACTCATCTTAAAACACATTTTTATTCTTCTGCGTTCAACTCAGCATGAGACTCTGCTCTTGTTTTAGTGTTTTATTGTTTAAACATTTTTATTGTTTTATAGTTTTTTTTATTATTTAAACATTGTTACTGTTTTATAGTTTTATTGTTTTTATTTTGTCTCCTATGTTTTATGTGCCATGTTTTATTTATTGTACTGTTAAGCACTTTGTACCAGCTTTAGCTGCCTAAAGCGCTCTATAAATAAAGTTGAGTTGAGTTGAGTTGAGTCAACAACAATGACGCAAAGAAAAATAAATATCACCATTCTCCTCCTCTTCCGACAATCTGTGTTCAGAGTTCGTCGAAGTTGTCCAGAACGTCCACCAAGCACCGCCTCGAGGTCGACCATGTTGGGTCTCCATTCTGGAACAGATTAGGAACAACAAACAAATTAACAGAGACAAACGCAGCAAACACAACAACTTACAATACTCATCCTCTTCTGACAGCTGGTGTTCAGAGTTCGTCAATGTTGTCCTGGACATACACCAGGCGTGACCGTTCCATCACAAGGTCCATGTCGGGTCTCGATTCTGGAACAGAAAATTTGTGTCCAGCCATGGCAAAAGGGTTCACATGTCTACTTCGGGACATTTGGAGTTATTTACAGATTCCGAAAGTGCTAAGCTTTCCAACAATGTCAAACCCATGTCCATCTGATCATTTTTGAAGAAGATGTGGTCATTTGAATGTAGACACTCCTCAAACTGCTTTAGGGAGAAATTCAGCCTGAAAGATTTCGACCCTCTTGAGGAGCCAGGCCAATAGCTGCTCATTTGCATGACATTAACATGGTCACAACCCCCCACCCAGTCTAGCTGTCAGTGACATCTGATGTCTGTTAGCCCACAGGACAGTAACAGTGTAGCAGTTTGGAAAAAAAAAGGAATGAATGTAGTTCATGTCAATGTAAGGCAAGGCAAGGCAAGTTTATTTGTATAGCACATTTCAACAACAAGGTAATTCAAAGTGCTTTACATAAAGCATTAAAAAGCATAGAAAAGAGACATTTATAAAATCAGATATAACATCAAAATAAAAACAAGCAGGTAAAATTTAAAGATTAAGATTAAAAAATAAAATAGATACAAATAAAATAAAAAGATAACAAATAAAATCAAGAGTATATATAAGGAATAAAGGTTACAGTGCAGTATTGGAAATGACTGAAATGCAGCGGCAAACAGAAAAGTCTTCACTCTTGATTTAAAAGAGGTGAGAGTTTCAGCAGACCTACAGTTTTCTGGGAGTTTGTTCCAGATATATGGTGCATAGAACTAAAATAAAGAAATAAAATATATCTAAGTGTGTGAAGGAATATTTTCCAGACCATGGACTATATTATCATCTTCAATACCAGTTCCTCCCCCACAATGTGGCTGTACCCACTCTGTCCATCACAGTTGATATGCGGACTAAATGATGACATCACAAACGCACCCTCTTCTGTGCTGTAACCTTTGGTGCTGGGCATGTGAAGAATTTTGCCTCATCAGAACAGAAAGGCCGGATTTTTTCAAAAAGATACGTCTGCCTGTCCATGGTCAGTCCAGGTGGGGCCAGGACGGGGAGACTGTCAACAGGGGGCAGAACTCCTGGGTTGCGCAGTAGCTGAAACTCGATAGGCTCTGCATCACTGTGAGTTTGAGCAAGCACCACACCTGGTCTGTTGGCATCAAAGCTGTGACAGAATAGAAGCACACAACAGGATATTTAAAACATGGCTCACTGTTCACATGGAACACTATTATGTTCATTCGTGATTTTTTTATTCATAAAATGCAGAATTTTGAATATAAATACCTAAAGTTCTGATAACTCTTGATCTGTGGGAGCTTTTGAAAGTAGGGACTCAGATGTGTCTGCCAGTCGATGGTCTTTACTATCACTCTGCCATCTGCCGTTCCAACAAGCTGCGGAATATTGAGGCGACTTTCAGCAGAGCTGTGTTCCACTACCTGTTGACAGCAAGAACCACAATGAAAATAATGATTTTATTTTTCCAAAAAAATCACATTTTACACATTACATATTGCAGTCTATATAAGCATTTGGCTATTGTATAGAAATCAATTTATACACATACCAAGAGCCTTAGCCGACCTCATGTATTGACGCCACACTGAGGCCTTGGACACATGGGTTGGCAGCAACTTCACATGCCAATCCTTATGCCCAGGATTCTGAAAAAAAATTAAAAAATACTTATTTCAGATCATGGTTCATGTTAAAAGGCATTTAATCACTGAATCAGTATAGATTGATCAGTAGTATTGCTTGAATTATGTGTGAATGCCACACCTTTATGTGCATGAATTGCACGTGTAATTAACACGTTCATCACACATTGTGTTAATCATGTGTGATTCATGCATGCAAAGGTGTGGCATTCACACATCATTCAATGCAATGTTAGGTTTCGAACACGGGAGTTTCGTCTCAAAGCATTTGAATTATCAAACTGAACCTGCGGGTGTACAAAATCTCAAAGAGGGCCGTGACATGCTCCTCTTACGGCTTATAATACGCTCATCTGACCGAACAAAAGTTTCGATGTGCGCATCATTCTCATTGTAATAATACAGTACCGAGCTAGCGAGCTAAGCTAGCGAGCTAAGCAAGCATGGCTAATAACAATGTAGCCAAACGGCGTTATGAAACGCACAGTGGATTATTAAAAGACAGCTTCCCTATGTGCGTCTGTATGTGACTTTGAATGAACACTAACATAACATCGATTAACAACGTTAAGGAAAACTCACCCCATAAGAACATGAGTTCCTCTGATCATAAGAGGTCCGTGCTTGCTTCCTTTTCGTTGCAGTTTTACGTCTGTTCGCCTCCAAAAGTCCAATTCGATAGGAGATAGAGCGGTGCTGGCGTCATGTCATCATCTCAGACAACTACCGTGTGTGTCCTGCTCTCTTTCAGCCGCGGAATAATCATCTGTTTGTTGTTTTTGTGACGATGAAGTCTGCTAACACGTTAGCATAAAGATCGCTAGCTTAAAATGCTAACAGTCCACACACAGCAGTCTCTGTACGTTCGCTGTCCTTGTCCGTGAAGAAGCTGCTCAGCCACAGACTTATTGTCCTTTTCTCTTTGTCTTCCTTTGTCAAACAAAGCTTTGATGATGACTGCTTTGATGATATTCACGCTTTAATTTCGCACTGCACACACACACACTGCACACATACGCTGGACATTCGACACACTCTCTCTCCCTCTCCCTGTCTCTCTCTCTCTCTCCGTACAATTAGCCATGTGTATTCTCTGTGATCGTCAGCTGATTGGCTGAAAAAGCCGATTGGCTGACACTGTTTTCTTCACTTTTAAGTTTTAACAAAGCATTATGGGTAATGGATTGGTTCACATGGTGTAACAGCTTCCTGGTGAACCAATGTGTTTTTACAAGGAGGGTCACATTTGATTTATGGCTGCTGAATTATTCAGACTGCCCTCTATTGGACAAGTTTGACATTACAAGTAAGGTCAAATCTGATTCATGGCTGCTGGGTTCTTCAAATTGCCCTCTAGTGGATAAAGGTGTCATTACATGTAAGCTCAAATTTGATGTATGGATACTTAATTATTTCAACTGCCCTCTAGTGGACAAGTTTGACATTACAAGTAAGGTCAAATCTGATTCATGGCTGCTGGGTTCTTCAAACTGCCCTCTAGTGGACAAACATGTCGTTACATGTAAGCTCAAATTTGATGTATGGATACTTAATTATTTCAACTGCCCTCTAGTGGACAAGTTTGACATTACAAGTAAGTTCAAATCTGATTTATGGGTGCTGGATTGGTCAGACTGCCCTCTGGTGGACAAATGTGTTATTACATGTAAGGTCAAATCTGATTTATGGCTGCTAAATTCTTCAGACTGCCCTCTAGTGGAAAAAGATGTCATTACATGTAAGGTCAAATTTGACTTTTGGCTGCTGGATTCTTCAGACTGCCCTCTGGTGGATAAACATGTCATTACATGCACGCTCAAATTTGATTTATAGCTGATAAATTATTTCAACTGCCCTCTAGTGGACAAGTTTGACATTACAAGTAAGGTCAAATCTGATTTATGGCTGCTGGATTGGTCAGACTGCCCTCTGGTGGACAAATGTGTCATTACATGTAAGCTCAAATCTGATTTATGGCTGTTAAATTCTTCAGACTGCCCTCTAGTGGATAAAGGTGTCATTACATGTAAGGTCAAATTTGACTTTTGGCTGCTGGATTCTTCAGACTGCCCTCTGGTGGATAAACATGTCATTACATGCACGCTCAAATTTGATTTATAGCTGCTTAATTATTTCAACTGCCCTCTAGTGGACAAGTTTGACATCACAAGTAAGGTCAAATCTGATTTATGGCTGCTGGATTGGTCAGACTGCCCTCTGGTGGACAAATGTGTCATTACATGTAAGCTCAAATCTGATTTATGGCTGTTAAATTCTTCAGACTGCCCTCTAGTGGATAAAGGTGTCATTACATGTAAGGTCAAATTTGACTTTTGGCTGCTGGATTCTTCAGACTGCCCTCTGGTGGATAAACATGTCATTACATGCACGCTCAAATTTGATTTATGGATACTAAATTATTTCAACTGCCCTCTGGTGGACAAACATGTCATTATATGTTATGTCAAATCTGATTTATAGCTGCTTTATTATTTCAACTGCCATCTAGTGGACAAGTTTGACATTACAAGTAAGGTCAAATCTGATTTATGGCTGCTGGATTGGTCAGACTGCCCTCTGGTGGACAAATGTGTCACTACATGTAAGCTCAAATCTGATTTATGGCATGCTAAATTCTTCAGACTGCTCTCTAGTGGATAAAGGTGTCATTACATGTAAGCTCAAATCTGATTTATGGCATGCTAAATTCTTCAGACTGCTCTCTAGTGGATAAAGGTGTCATTGCATGTAAGCTCAAATTTGATGTATGGATACCTAATTATTTCAACTGCCCTCTAGTGGACAAGTTTGACATTGCAAGTAAGGTCAAATCTGATTTATGGCTGCTGGATTGGTCAGACTGCCCTCTGGTGGACAAATGTGTCATTACATGTAAGCTCAAATCTGATTTATGGCATGCTAAATTCTTGGAACTGCCCTTTAGTGGATAAAGGTGTCATTACATGTAAGCTCAAATTTAATGTATGGATACTTAATTATTTCAACTGCCCTCTAGTGGACAAGTTTGACATTACAAGTAAGGTCAAATCTGATTCATGGCTGCTTGGTTCTTCAAACTGCCCTCTAGTGGACAAACATGTCATGTTTGTCATGACATGGGTTAACCCATGCCAAACTATGTCATGTTCAAAAGTTCATTAAAAATATTCTTCAAGAGATATGCAAATATATTCAACGGATTCTTGTTCAGGGCATGCTTGACTATGACTGTGTACAATTTCAAGACATTCCAAGCTACTTTTGGGGTCTTTTTTGACAAAAAAGTTAAGTCACTGCGTAAGTGCATGGTTCGCTTTCCTGATTTTCAAAAATTCATTTAAAATATTGGTTAGGCGATATGCAAATATTTTCAACGGATTCTTGTTCAGGGTGTCGTTGACTATGACTGAGTACAATTTCAAGACATTCCAACATACTTGGAATGTCCAAGTGCATGGATCGCTTTCCGGATTTTCAAAAATTAATTAAAAATATTCCTTAAGAGATATGCAAATATTTTCAACGGATTCTTGTTCAGGGTGTCGTTGACTATGACTGAGTACAATTTCAAGACATTCCAACATACTTGGAATGTCCAAGTGCATGGATCGCTTTCCGGATTTTCAAAAATTCATTAAAAATATTCCTTAAGAGATATGCAAATATTTTCAACGGATTCTTGTTCAGGGTGTCGTTGACTATGACTGAGTACAATTTCAAGACATTCCAACATACTTGGAATGTCCAAGTGCATGGATCGCTTTCCGGATTTTCAAAAATTCATTAAAAATATTCTTCAAGAGATGTGCAAATATATTCAACGGATTCTTGTTCAGGGCATGCTTGACTATGACTGTGTACAATTTCAAGACATTCCAAGATGCTTTTGGGGTCTTTTTTGACAAAAAAGTTAAGTCACTGCCTAAGTGCATCGATCGCTTTCCTGATTTTCAAAAATTCATTAAAAATATTCCTTAAGCGATATGCAAATATTTACAACGGATTCTTGTTCAGGGCGTCGTTGACTATGACTGAGTACAATTTCAAGACATTCCAACATACTTGGAATGTCCAAATGCATGGATCGCTTTCCTGATTTTCAAAAGTTCTATAAAAATATTCTTCAAGAGATATGCAAATATATTCAACGGATTCTTGTTCAGGACATGCTTGACTATGACTGTGTACAATTTCAAGACATTCCAAGATACTTTTGGGGTCTTTTTTGAATAAAAAGTTAAGTCACTGCCTAAGTGCACAGACTTTCCTCCTTTTCAAAAATTCATTAAAAATATTCCTTAAGAGATTTGCAAATATTTTTAATGGATTCTTGTTCAGGGCGTCGTTGACTATGACCGAGTACAATTTCAAGACATTCCAACATACTTGGAATGTCCAAGTGCATGGATCACTTTCCGGATTTTCAAAAATTCTATAAAAATATTCTTCAAGAGATATGCAAATATATTCAACGGATTCTTGTTCAGGGCATGCTTGACTATGACTGTGTACAATTTCAAGACATTCCAAGATACTTTTGGGGTCTTTTTTGAATAAAAAGTTAAGTCACTGCCTAAGTGCACAGACTTTCCTCATTTTCAGAAATTCATTAAAAATATTCCTTAAGAGATTTGCAAATATTTTTAATGGATTCTTGTTCAGGGCATGCTTGACTATGACTGTGTACAATTTCAAGACATTCCAACATACTTGGAATGTCCAAGTGCATGGATCGCTTTCCGGATTTTCAAAAATTCTATAAAAATATTCTTCAAGAGATATGCAAATATATTCAACGGATTCTTGTTCAGGGCATGCTTGACTATGACTGTGTACAATTTCAAGACATTCCAAGATACTTTTGGGGTCTTTTTTGAATAAAAAGTTAAGTCACTGCCTAAGTGCACAGACTTTCCTCATTTTCAGAAATTCATTAAAAATATTCCTTAAGAGATATGCAAATATATTCAACGGATTCTTGTTCAGGGCATGCTTGACTATGACTGTGTACAATTTCAAGACATTCAAAGATACTTTTGGGGTCTTTTTTGAATAAAAAGTTAAGTCACTGCCTAAGTGCACAGACTTTCCTCATTTTCAAAAATTCATTAAAAATATTCCTTAAGAGATATGCAAATATTTTCAATGGATTCTTGTTCAGGGCGTCGTTGACTATGACTGAGTACAATTTCAAGACATTCCAACATACTTGGAATGTCCAAGTGCATGGATCGCTTTCCTCATTTTCAAAAATTCATTAAAAATATTCCTTAAGAGATATGCAAATATTTTCAATTGATTCTTGTTCAGATCGTCGTTGACTATGACTGTGTACAATTTCAAGACATTCCAAGATACTTTTGGGGTCTTTTTTGACGAAAAAGTTAAGTCACTGCCTCAGTGCATGGATCGCTTTCCTGATTTTCAAAAATTCATTAAAAATATTCCTTAAGCGATATGCAAATATTTTCAACGGATTCTTGTTCAGGGCGTCGTTGACTATGACTGAGTACAATTTCAAGACATTCCAACATACTTGGAATGTCCAAGTGCATGGATCGCTTTCCTGATTTTCAAAAGTTCATTAAAAATATTCTTCAAGAGATATGCAAATATATTCAACGGATTCTTGTTCAGGGCATGCTTGACTATGACTGTGTACAATTTCAAGACATTCCAAGATACTTTTGGGGTCTTTTTTGTCAAAAAAGTTAAGTCACTGCCTAAGTGCATGGATCGCTTTCCTGATTTTCAAAAATTCATTTAAAATATCCCTGAAGCGATATGCAAATATTTTCAACGGATTCTTGTTCAGGGCGTCGTTGACTATGACTGAGTACAATTTCAAGACATTCCAAGATACTTTTGGGGTCTTTTTTGAATAAAAAGTTAAGTCACTGCCTAAGTGCACAGAAATTCCTCATTTTCAAAAATTCATTAAAAATATTCCTTAAGCGATATGCAAATATTTTCAACGGATTCTTGTTCAGGGCGTCGTTGACTATGACTGAGTACAATTTCAAGACATTCCAACATACTTGGAATGTCCAAGTGCATGGATCAATTTCCTGATTTTCAAAAGTTCATTAAAAATATTCTTCAAGAGATATGCAAATATATTCAACGGATTCTTGTTCAGGGCATGCTTGACTATGACTGTGTACAATTTCAAGACATTCCAAGATACTTTTGGGGTCTTTTTTGAATAAAAAGTTAAGTCACTGCCTAAGTGCATGGATCGCTTTCCTGATTTTCAGAAATTCTTTAAAAATATTCCTTAAACAATATGCAAATATTTTCAATGGATTCTTGTTCAGGGCGTCGTTGACTATGACTGAGTACAATTTCAAGACATTCCAACATACTTGGAATGTCCAAGTGCATGGATCGCTTTCCTGATTTTCAAAAGTTCATTAAAAATATTCTTCAAGAGATATGCAAATATATTCAACGGATTCTTGTTCAGGGCATGCTTGACTATGACTGTGTACAATTTCAAGACATTGCAAGATACTTTTGGGGTCTTTTTTGAATAAAAAGTTAAGTCACTGCCGAAGTGCACAGACTTTCCTCATTTTCAAAAATTCATTAAAAATATTCCTTAAGAGATATGCAAATATTTTCAATTGATTCTTGTTCAGGGCGTCGTTGACTATGACTGAGTACAATTTCAAGACATTCCAACATACTTGGAATGTCCAAGTGCATGAATCGCTTTTCTGATTTTCAAAAATTCATTAAAAATATTCTTCAAGAGATATGCAAATATATTCAACGGATTCTTGTTCAGGGCATGCTTGACTATGACTGTGTACAATTTCAAGACATTCCAAGATACTTTTGGGGTCTTTTTTGAATAAAAAGTTAAGTCACTGCCTAAGTGCACAGACTTTCCTCATTTTCAAAAATTCATTAAAAATATTCCTTAAGAGATATGCAAATATTTTCAATGGATTCTTGTTCAGGGCGTTGTTGACTATGACTGAGTACAATTTCAAGACATTCAAAGATACTTTTGGGGTCTTTTTTGACGAAAAAGTTAAGTCACTGCCTAAGTGCATGGATCGCTTTCCTGATTTTCAGAAATTCTTTAAAAATATTCCTTAAACGATATGCAAATTTTTTCAACGGATTCTTGTTCAGGGCATCGTTGACTATGACTGAGTACAATTTCAAGACATTCCAACATACTTGGAATGTCCAAGTGCATGGATCGCTTTCCTGATTTTCAAAAGTTCATTAAAAATATTCTTCAAGAGATATGCAAATATATTCAACGGATTCTTGTTCAGGGCATGCTTGACTATGACTGTGTACAATTTCAAGACATTCCAAGATACTTTTGGGGTCTTTTTTGAATAAAAAGTTAAGTCACTGCCTAAGTGCACAGACTTTCCTCATTTTCAAAAATTCATTAAAAATATTCCTTAAGAGATATGCAAATATTTTCAATTGATTCTTGTTCAGGGCGTCGTTGACTATGACTGAGTACAATTTCAAGACATTCCAACATACTTGGAATGTCCAAGTGCATGGATCGCTTTTTGGATTTTCAAAAATTCATTAAAAATATTCTTCAAGAGATATGCAAATATATTCAACGGATTCTTGTTCAGGGCATGCTTGACTATGACTGTGTACAATTTCAAGACATTCCAAGATACTTTTGGGGTCTTTTTTGACAAAAAAGTTAAGTCACTGCCTAAGTGCATGGACCGCTTTCCTGATTTTCAAAAATTCATTAAAAATATTCCTTAAGCGATATGCAAATATTTTCAACGGATTCTTGTTCAGGGCGTCGTTGACTATGACTGAGTACAATTTCAAGACATTCCAACATACTTGGAATGTCCAAGTGCATGGATCGCTTTCCGGATTTTCAAAAATTCATTAAAAATATTCTTCAAGAGATATGCAAATATATTCAACCGATTCTTGTTCAGGGCATGCTTGACTATGACTGTGTACAATTTCAAGACATTCCAAGATACTTTTGGGGTCTTTTTTGACGAAAAAGTTAAGTCACTGCCGAAGTGCATGGATCGCTTTCCTGATTTTCAAAAATTCATTAAAAATATTCCTTAAGCGATATGCAAATATTTTCAATGGATTCTTGTTCAGGGCGTCGTTGACTATGACTGAGTACAATTTCAAAACATTCCAACATACTTGGAATGTCCAAGTGCATGGATCGCTTTCCTGATTTTCAAAAGTTCATTAAAAATATTCTTCAAGAGATATGCAAATATATTCAACGGATTCTTGTTCAGGGCATGCTTGACTATGACTGTGTACAATTTCAAGACATTCCAAGATACCTTTGGGGTCTTTTTTGAATAAAAAGTTAAGTCACTGCCTAAGTGCACAGACTTTCATCATTTTCAAAAATTCTTTAAAAATATTCCTTAAACGATATGCAAATATTTTCAATGGATTCTTGTTCAGGGCGTCGTTGACTATGACTGAGTACAATTTCAAGACATTCCAACATACTTGGAATGTCCAAGTGCATGGATCGCTTTCCTGATTTTCAAAAGTTCATTAAAAATATTCTTCAAGAGATATGCAAATATATTCAACGGATTCTTGTTCAGGGCAAGCTTGACTATGACTGTGTACAATTTCAAGACATTCCAAGATACTTTTGGGGTCTTTTTTGAATAAAAAGTTAAGTCACTGCCTAAGTGCACAGACTTTCATCATTTTCAAAAATTCATTAAAAATATTCCTTAAGCGATATGCAAATATTTTCAATGGATTCTTGTTCAGGGCGTCGTTGACTATGACCGAGTACAATTTCAAGACATTCCAACATACTTGGAATGTCCAAGTGCATGGATCAATTTCCTGATTTTCAAAAGTTCATTCAAAATATTCTTCAAGAGATATGCAAATATATTCAACGGATTCTTGTTCAGGGCATGCTTGACTATGACTGTGTACAATTTCAAGACATTCCAAGATACTTTTGGGGTCTTTTTTGAATAAAAAGTTAAGTCACTGCCTAAATGCATGGATCGCTTTCCTGATTTTCAAAAATTCATTAAAAATATTCCTTAAGCGATATGCAAATATTTTCAACGGATTCTTGTTCAGGGCGTCGTTGACTATGACTGAGTACAATTTCAAGACATTCCAACATACTTGGAATGTCCAAGTGCATGGATCGCTTTCCTGATTTTCAAAAATTCATTAAAAATATTCTTCAAGAGATATGCAAATATATTCAACGGATTCTTGTTCAGGGCATGCTTGACTATGACTGTGTACAATTTCAAGACATTCCAAGATACTTTTGGGGTCTTTTTTGACGAAAAAGTTAAATCACTGCCTAAGTGCATGGATCGCTTTCCTGATTTTCAGAAATTCTTAAAAAAAATTCCTTAAACGATATGCAAATATTTTCAACGGATTCTTGTTCAGGGCGTTGTTGACTATGACTGAGTACAATTTCAAGACATTCTAACATACTTGGAATGTCCAAGTGCATGGATCGCTTTCCTGATTTTCAAAAGTTCATTAAAAATATTCTTCAAGAGATATGCAAATATATTCAACGGATTCTTGTTCAGGGCATGCTTGACTATGACTGTGTACAATTTCAAGACATTCCAAGATACTTTTGGGGTCTTTTTTGACGAAAAAGTTAAGTCACTGCCTAAGTGCATGGATCACTTTCCTGATTTTCAAAAATTCATTAAAAATATTCCTTAAGCGATATGCAAATATTTTCAACGGATTCTTGTTCAGGGCGTCGTTGACTATGACTGAGTACAATTTCAAGACATTCCAACATACTTGGAATGTCCAAGTGCATGGATCGCTTTCCGGATTTTCAAAAATTCATTAAAAATATTCTTCAAGAGATATGCAAATATATTCAACGGATTCTTGTTCAGGGCATTCTTGACTATGACTGTGTACAATTTCAAGACATTCCAAGATACTTTTGGGGTCTTTTTTGACGAAAAAGTTAAGTCACTGCCTAAGTGCATGGATCGCTTTCCTGATTTTCAGAAATTCTTTAAAAATATTCCTTAAACGATATGCAAATATTTTCAACGGATTCTTGTTCAGGGCGTCGTTGACTATGACTGAGTACAATTTCAAGACATTCCAACATACTTGGAATGTCCAAGTGCATGGATCGCTTTCCTGATTTTCAAAAGTTCATTAAAAATATTCTTCAAGAGATATGCAAATATATTCAACGGATTCTTGTTCAGGGCATGCTTGACTATGACTGTGTACAATTTCAAGACATTCCAAGATACTTTTGGGGTCTTTTTTGAATAAAAAGTTAAGTCACTGCCTAAGTGCACAGACTTTCCTCATTTTCAAAAATTCATTAAAAATATTCCTTAAGAGATATGCAAATATTTTCAATTGATTCTTGTTCAGGGCGTCGTTGACTATGACTGAGTACAATTTAAAGACATTCCAACATACTTGGAATGTCCAAGTGCATGGATCGCTTTTCGGATTTTCAAAAATTCATTAAAAATATTCTTCAAGAGATATGCAAATATATTCAACGGATTCTTGTTCAGGGCATGCTTGACTATGACTGTGTACAATTTCAAGACATTCCAAGATACTTTTGGGGTCTTTTTTGACAAAAAAGTTAAGTCACTGCCTAAGTGCATGGATCGCTTTCCTGATTTTCAAAAATTCATTAAAAATATTCCTTAAGCGATATGCCAATATTTTCAACGGATTCTTGTTCAGGGCGTCGTTGACTATGACTGAGTACAATTTAAAGACATTCCAACATACTTGGAATGTCCAAGTGCATGGATCGCTTTTCGGATTTTCAAAAATTCATTAAAAATATTCTTCAAGAGATATGCAAATATATTCAACGGATTCTTGTTCAGGGCATGCTTGACTATGACTGTGTACAATTTCAAGACATTCCAAGATACTTTTGGGGTCTTTTTTGACAAAAAAGTTAAGTCACTGCCTAAGTGCATGGATCGCTTTCCTGATTTTCAAAAATTCATTAAAAATATTCCTTAAGCGATATGCAAATATTTTCAACGGATTCTTGTTCAGGGCGTCGTTGACTATGACTGAGTACAATTTCAAGACATTCCAACATACTTGGAATGTCCAAGTGCATGGATCGCTTTCCTGATTTTCAAAAGTTCATTAAAAATATTCTTCAAGAGATATGCAAATATATTCAACGGATTCTTGTTCAGGGCATGCTTGACTATGACTGTGTACAATTTCAAGACATTCCAAGATACCTTTGGGGTCTTTTTTGAATAAAAAGTTAAGTCACTGCCTAAGTGCACAGACTTTTATCATTTTCAAAAATTCATTAAAAATATTCCTTAAGAGATATGCAAATATTTTCAATGGATTCTTGTTCAGGGCGTCGTTGACTATGACCGAGTACAATTTCAAGACATTCCAACATACTTGGAATGTCCAAGTGCATGGATCGCTTTCCGGATTTTCAAAAATTCATTAAAAATATTCTTCAAGAGATATGCAAATATATTCAACGGATTCTTGTTCAGGGCATTCTTGACTATGACTGTGTACAATTTCAAGACATTCCAAGATACTTTTGGGGTCTTTTTTGACGAAAAAGTTAAGTCACTGCCTAAGTGCATGGATCGCTTTCCTGATTTTCAGAAATTCTTTAAAAATATTCCTTAAACGATATGCAAATATTTTCAACGGATTCTTGTTCAGGGCGTCGTTGACTATGACTGAGTACAATTTCAAGACATTCCAACATACTTGGAATGTCCAAGTGCATGGATCGCTTTCCTGATTTTCAAAAGTTCATTAAAAATATTCTTCAAGAGATATGCAAATATATTCAACGGATTCTTGTTCAGGGCATGCTTGACTATGACTGTGTACAATTTCAAGAAATTCCAAGATACTTTTGGGGTCTTTTTTGAATAAAAAGTTAAGTCACTGCCTAAGTGCACAGACTTTCCTCATTTTCAAAAATTCATTTAAAATATTCCTTAAGAGATATGCAAATATTTTCAATTGATTCTTGTTCAGGGCGTCGTTGACTATGACTGAGTACAATTTCAAGACATTCCAACATACTTGGAATGTCCAAGTGCATGGATCGCTTTTCGGATTTTCAAAAATTCATTAAAAATATTCTTCAAGAGATATGCAAATATATTCAACGGATTCTTGTTCAGGGCATGCTTGACTATGACTGTGTACAATTTCAAGACATTCCAAGATACTTTTGGGGTCTTTTTTGACAAAAAAGTTAAGTCACTGCCTAAGTGCATGGATCGCTTTCCTGATTTTCAAAAATTCATTAAAAATATTCCTTAAGCGATATGCAAATATTTTCAACGGATTCTTGTTCAGGGCGTCGTTGACTATGACTGAGTACAATTTCAAGACATTCCAACATACTTGGAATGTCCAAGTGCATGGATCGCTTTCCTGATTTTCAAAAGTTCATTAAAAATATTCTTCAAGAGATATGCAAATATATTCAACGGATTCTTGTTCAGGGCATGCTTGACTATGACTGTGTACAATTTCAAGACATTCCAAGATACCTTTGGGGTCTTTTTTGAATAAAAAGTTAAGTCACTGCCTAAGTGCACAGACTTTCATCATTTTCAAAAATTCATTAAAAATATTCCTTAAGAGATATGCAAATATTTTCAATGGATTCTTGTTCAGGGCGTCGTTGACTATGACCGAGTACAATTTCAAGACATTCCAACATACTTGGAATGTCCAAGTGCATGGATCGCTTTCCGGATTTTCAAAAATTCATTTAAAATATTCTTCAAGAGATATGCAAATATATTCAACGGATTCTTGTTCAGGGCATTCTTGACTATGACTGTGTACAATTTCAAGACATTCCAAGATACTTTTGGGGTCTTTTTTGACGAAAAAGTTAAGTCACTGCCTAAGTGCATGGATCGCTTTCCTGATTTTCAGAAATTCTTTAAAAATATTCCTTAAACGATATGCAAATATTTTCAACGGATTCTTGTTCAGGGCGTCGTTGACTATGACTGAGTACAATTTCAAGACATTCCAACATACTTGGAATGTCCAAGTGCATGGATCGCTTTCCTGATTTTCAAAAGTTCATTAAAAATATTCTTCAAGAGATATGCAAATATATTCAACGGATTCTTGTTCAGGGCATGCTTGACTATGACTGTGTACAATTTCAAGACATTCCAAGATACTTTTGGGGTCTTTTTTGACAAAAAAGTTAAGTCACTGCCTAAGTGCATGGATCGCTTTCCTGATTTTCAAAAATTCATTAAAAATATTCCTTAAGCGATATGCAAATATTTTCAACGGATTCTTGTTCAGGGCGTCGTTGACTATGACTGAGTACAATTTCAAGACTTTCCAACATACTTGGAATGTCCAAGTGCATGGATCGCTTTCCTGATTTTCAAAAGTTCATTAAAAATATTCTTCAAGAGATATGCAAATATATTCAACGGATTCTTGTTCAGGGCATGCTTGACTATGACTGTGTACAATTTCAAGACATTCCAAGATACCTTTGTGGTCTTTTTTGAATAAAAAGTTAAGTCACTGCCTAAGTGCACAGACTTTCATCATTTTCAAAAATTCATTAAAAATATTCCTTAAGAGATATGCAAATATTTTCAATTGATTCTTGTTCAGGGCGTCGTTGACTATGACTGAGTACAATTTCAAGACATTCCAACATACTTGGAATGTCCAAGTGCATGGATCGCTTTTCGGATTTTCAAAAATTCATTAAAAATATTCTTCAAGAGATATGCAAATATATTCAACGGATTCTTGTTCAGGGCATGCTTGACTATGACTGTGTACAATTTCAAGACATTCCAAGATACTTTTGGGGTCTTTTTTGACAAAAAAGTTAAGTCACTGCCTAAGTGCATGGATCGCTTTCCTGATTTTCAAAAATTCATTAAAAATATTCCTTAAGCGATATGCAAATATTTTCAACGGATTCTTGTTCAGGGCGTCGTTGACTATGACTGAGTACAATTTCAAGACATTCCAACATACTTGGAATGTCCAAGTGCATGGATCGCTTTCCTGATTTTCAAAAGTTCATTAAAAATATTCTTCAAGAGATATGCAAATATATTCAACGGATTCTTGTTCAGGGCATGCTTGACTATGACTGTGTACAATTTCAAGACATTCCAAGATACCTTTGGGGTCTTTTTTGAATAAAAAGTTAAGTCACTGCCTAAGTGCACAGACTTTCATCATTTTCAAAAATTCATTAAAAATATTCCTTAAGAGATATGCAAATATTTTCAATGGATTCTTGTTCAGGGCGTCGTTGACTATGACCGAGTACAATTTCAAGACATTCCAACATACTTGGAATGTCCAAGTGCATGGATCGCTTTCCGGATTTTCAAAAATTCATTAAAAATATTCTTCAAGAGATATGCAAATATATTCAACGGATTCTTGTTCAGGGCATTCTTGACTATGACTGTGTACAATTTCAAGACATTCCAAGATACTTTTGGGGTCTTTTTTGACGAAAAAGTTAAGTCACTGCCTAAGTGCATGGATCGCTTTCCTGATTTTCAGAAATTCTTTAAAAATATTCCTTAAACGATATGCAAATATTTTCAACGGATTCTTGTTCAGGGCGTCGTTGACTATGACTGAGTACAATTTCAAGACATTCCAACATACTTGGAATGTCCAAGTGCATGGATCGCTTTCCTGATTTTCAAAAGTTCATTAAAAATATTCTTCAAGAGATATGCAAATATATTCAACGGATTCTTGTTCAGGGCATGCTTGACTATGACTGTGTACAATTTCAAGACATTCCAAGATACTTTTGGGGTCTTTTTTGACAAAAAAGTTAAGTCACTGCCTAAGTGCATGGATCGCTTTCCTGATTTTCAAAAATTCATTAAAAATATTCCTTAAGCGATATGCAAATATTTTCAACGGATTCTTGTTCAGGGCGTCGTTGACTATGACTGAGTACAATTTCAAGACATTCCAACATACTTGGAATGTCCAAGTGCATGGATCGCTTTCCTGATTTTCAAAAGTTCATTAAAAATATTCTTCAAGAGATATGCAAATATATTCAACGGATTCTTGTTCAGGGCATGCTTGACTATGACTGTGTACAATTTCAAGACATTCCAAGATACCTTTGTGGTCTTTTTTGAATAAAAAGTTAAGTCACTGCCTAAGTGCACAGACTTTCATCATTTTCAAAAATTCATTAAAAATATTCCTTAAGAGATATGCAAATATTTTCAATGGATTCTTGTTCAGGGCGTCGTTGACTGTGACCGAGTACAATTTCAAGACATTCCAACATACTTTGAATGTCCAAGTACATGGATCGCTTTCCTGATTTTCAAAAGTTCATTAAAAATATTCTTCAAGAGATATGCAAATATATTCAACGGATTCTTGTTCAGGGCATGCTTGACTATGACTGTGAACAATTTCAAGACATTCCAAGATACTTTTGGGGTCTTTTTTGAATAAAAAGTTAAGTCACTGCCTAAGTGCACAGACTTTCCTCATTTTCAAAAATTCATTAAAAATATTCCTTAAGAGATATGCAAATATTTTCAATTGATTCTTGTTCAGATCGTCGTTGACTATGACTGAGTACAATTTCAAGACATTCCAACATACTTGGAATGTCCAAGTGCATGGATCACTTTTCGGATTTTCAAAAATTCATTAAAAACATTCTTCAAGAGATATGCAAATATATTCAACGGATTCTTGTTCAGGGCATGCTTGACTATGACTGTGTACAATTTCAAGACATTCCAAGATACTTTTGGGGTCTTTTTTGACGAAAAAGTTAAGTCACTGCCTAAGTGCATGGATCGCTTTCCTGATTTTCAAAAATTCATTAAAAATATTCCTTAAGCGATATGCAAATATTTTCAACGGATTCTTGTTCAGGGCGTCGTTGACTATGACTGAGTACAATTTCAAGACATTCCAACATACTTGGAATGTCCAAGTGCATGGATCGCTTTCCTGATTTTCAAAAGTTCATTAAAAATATTCTTCAAGAGATATGCAAATATATTCAACGGATTCTTGTTCAGGGCATGCTTGACTATGACTGTGTACAATTTCAAGACATTCCAAGATACTTTTGGGGTCTTTTTTGACAAAAAAGTTAAGTCACTACCTAAGTGCATGGATCGCTTTCCTGATTTTCAAAAATTCATTTAAAATATTCCTGAAGCGATATGCAAATATTTTCAACGGATTCTTGTTCAGGGCGTCGTTGACTATGACTGAGTACAATTTCAAGACATTCCAACATACTTGGAATGTCCAAGTGCATGGATCGCTTTCCTGATTTTCAAAAATTCATTAAAAATATTCCTTAAGCGATATGCAAATATATTCAACGGATTCTTGTTCAGGGCATGCTTGACTATGACTGTCTACAATTTCAAGACATTCCAAGATACTTTTGGGGTCTTTTTTGAATAAAAAGTTAAGTCACTGCCTAAGTGCACAGAAATTCCTCATTTTCAAAAATTCATTAAAAATATTCCTTAAGAGATATGCAAATATTTTCAATAGATTCTTGTTCAGGGCGTCGTTGACTATGACTGAGTACAATTTCAAGACATTCCAACTTACTTGGAATGTCCAAGTGCATGGATAGCTTTCCGGATTTTCAAAAATTCATTAAAAATATTCTTCAAGAGATATGCAAATATATTCAACAGCTTCTTGTTCAGGGCATGCTTGACTATGACTGTGTACAATTTCAAGACATTCCAAGATACTTTTGGGGTCTTTTTTGACAAAAAAGTTAAGTCACTGCCTAAGTGCATGGATCGCTTTCCTGATTTTCAAAAATTCATTAAAAATATTCCTTAAGAGATATGCAAATATTTTCAACGGATTCTTGTTCAGGGCGTCGTTGACTATGACTGAGTACAATTTCAAGACATTCCAACATACTTGGAATGTCCAAGTGCATGGATCGCTTTTCGGATTTTCAAAAATTCATTAAAAATATTCTTCAAGAGATATGCAAATATATTCAACGGATTCTTGTTCAGGGCATGCTTGACTATGACTGTGTACAATTTCAAGACATTCCAAGATACCTTTGGGGTCTTTTTTGAATAAAAAGTTAAGTCACTGCCTAAGTGCACAGACTTTCATCATTTTCAAAAATTCATTAAAAATATTCCTTAAGAGATATGCAAATATTTTCAATGGATTCTTGTTCAGGGCGTCGTTGACTATGACTGAGTACAATTTCAAGACATTCCAACATACTTGGAATGTCCAAGTGCATGGATCGCTTTCCGGATTTTCAAAAATTCATTAAAAATATTCTTCAAGAGATATGCAAATATATTCAACGGATTCTTGTTCAGGGCATGCTTGACTATGACTGTGTACAATTTCAAGACATTCCAAGATACTTTTGGGGTCTTTTTTGACGAAAAAGTTAAGTCACTGCCTAAGTGCATGGATCGCTTTCCTGATTTTCAGAAATTCTTTAAAAATATTCCTTAAACGATATGCAAATATTTTCAACGGATTCTTGTTCAGGGCGTCGTTGACTATGACTGAGTACAATTTCAAGACATTCCAACATACTTGGAATGTCCAAGTGCATGGATCGCTTTCCTGATTTTCAAAAGTTCATTAAAAATATTCTTCAAGAGATATGCAAATATATTCAACGGATTCTTGTTCAGGGCATGCTTGACTATGACTGTGTACAATTTCAAGACATTCCAGGATACTTTTGGGGTCTTTTTTGAATAAAAAGTTAAGTCACTGCCTAAGTGCACAGACTTTCCTCATTTTCAAAAATTCATTAAACATATTCCTTAAGAGATATGCAAATATTTTCAATTGATTCTTGTTCAGGGCGTCGTTGACTATGACTGAGTACAATTTCAAGACATTCCAACATACTTGGAATGTCCAAGTGCATGGATCGCTTTTCGGATTTTCAAAAATTCATTAAAAATATTCTTCAAGAGATATGCAAATATATTCAACGGATTCTTGTTCAGGGCATGCTTGACTATGACTGTGTACAATTTCAAGACATTCCAAGATACTTTTGGGGTCTTTTTTGACGAAAAAGTTAAGTCACTGCCTAAGTGCATGGATCGCTTTCCTGATTTTCAGAAATTCTTTAAAAATATTCCTTAAACGATATGCAAATATTTTCAACGGATTCTTGTTCAGGGCGTCGTTGACTATGACTGAGTACAATTTCAAGACATTCCAACATACTTGGAATGTCCAAGTGCATGGATCGCTTTCCTGATTTTCAAAAGTTCATTAAAAATATTCTTCAAGAGATATGCAAATATATTCAACGGATTCTTGTTCAGGGCATGCTTGACTATGACTGTGTACAATTTCAAGACATTCCAAGATACTTTTGGGGTCTTTTTTGAATAAAAAGTTAAGTCACTGCCTAAGTGCACAGACTTTCCTCATTTTCAAAAATTCATGAAAAATATTCCTTACGAGATATGCAAATATTTTCAATTGATTCTTGTTCAGGGCGTCGTTGACTATGACTGAGTACAATTTCAAGACATTCCAACATACTTGGAATGTCCAAGTGCATGGATCGCTTTTCGGATTTTCAAAAATTCATTAAAAATATTCTTCAAGAGATATGCAAATATATTCAACGGATTCTTGTTCAGGGCATGCTTGACTATGACTGTGTACAATTTCAAGACATTCCAAGATACTTTTGGGGTCTTTTTTGACGAAAAAGTTAAGTCACTGCCTAAGTGCATGGATCGCTTTCCTGATTTTCAGAAATTCTTTAAAAATATTCCTTAAACGATATGCAAATATTTGCAACGGATTCTTGTTCAGGGCGTCGTTGACTATGACTGAGTACAATTTCAAGACATTCCAACATACTTGGAATGTCCAAGTGCATGGATCGCTTTCCTGATTTTCAAAAGTTCATTAAAAATATTCTTCAAGAGATATGCAAATATATTCAACGGATTCTTGTTCAGGGCATGCTTGACTATGACTGTGTACAATTTCAAGACATTCCAAGATACTTTTGGGGTCTTTTTTGAATAAAAAGTTAAGTCACTGCCTAAGTGCACAGACTTTCCTCATTTTCAAAAATTCATTAAAAATATTCCTTAAGAGATATGCAAATATTTTCAATTGATTCTTGTTCAGGGCGTCGTTGACTATGACTGAGTACAATTTCAAGACATTCCAACATACTTGGAATGTCCAAGTGCATGGATCGCTTTTCGGATTTTCAAAAATTCATTAAAAATATTCTTCAAGAGATATGCAAATATATTCAACGGATTCTTGTTCAGGGCATGCTTGACTATGACTGTGTACAATTTCAAGACATTCCAAGATACTTTTGGGGTCTTTTTTGACAAAAAAGTTAAGTCACTGCCTAAGTGCATGGATCGCTTTCCTGATTTTCAAAAATTCATTAAAAATATTCCTTAAGCGATATGCAAATATTTTCAAGGGATTCTTGTTCAGGGCGTCGTTGACTATGACTGAGTACAATTTCAAGACATTCCAACATACTTGGAATGTCCAAGTGCATGGATCGCTTTCCTGATTTTCAAAAGTTCATTAAAAATATTCTTCAAGAGATATGCAAATATATTCAACGGATTCTTGTTCAGGGCATGCTTGACTATGACTGTGTACAATTTCAAGACATTCCAAGATACCTTTGGGGTCTTTTTTGGATAAAAAGTTAAGTCACTGCCTAAGTGCACAGACTTTCATCATTTTCAAAAATTCATTAAAAATATTCCTTAAGAGATATGCAAATATTTTCAATGGATTCTTGTTCAGGGCGTCGTTGACTATGACCGAGTACAATTTCAAGACATTCCAACATACTTGGAATGTCCAAGTGCATGGATCGCTTTTCGGATTTTCAAAAATTCATTAAAAATATTCTTCAGGAGATATGCAAATATATTCAACGGATTCTTGTTCAGGGCATGCTTGACTATGACTGTGTACAATTTCAAGACATTCCAAGATACTTTTGGGGTCTTTTTTGACGAAAAAGTTAAGTCACTGCCTAAGTGCATGGATCGCTTTCCTGATTTTCAGAAATTCTTTAAAAATATTCCTTAAACGATATGCAAATATTTTCAACGGATTCTTGTTCAGGGCGTCGTTGACTATGACTGAGTACAATTTCAAGACATTCCAACATACTTGGAATTTCCAAGTGCATGGATCGCTTTCCTGATTTTCAAAAGTTCATTAAAAATATTCTTCAAGAGATATGCAAATATATTCAACGGATTCTTGTTCAGGGCATGCTTGACTATGACTGTGTACAATTTCAAGACATTCCAGGATACTTTTGGGGTCTTTTTTGAATAAAAAGTTAAGTCACTGCCTAAGTGCTAAGACTTTCCTCATTTTCAAAAATTCATTAAAAATATTCCTTTAGAGATATGCAAATATTTTCAATTGATTCTTGTTCAGGGCGTCGTTGACTATGACTGAGTACAATTTCAAGACATTCCAACATACTTGGAATGTCCAAGTGCATGGATCGCTTTTCGGATTTTCAAAAATTCATTAAAAATATTCTTCAAGAGATATGCAAATATATTCAACGGATTCTTGTTCAGGGCATGCTTGACTATGACTGTGTACAATTTCAAGACATTCCAAGATACTTTTGGGGTCTTTTTTGACAAAAAAGTTAAGTCACTGCCTAAGTGCATGGATCGCTTTTCTGATTTTCAAAAATTCATTAAAAATATTCCTTAAGCGATATGCAAATATTTTCAACGGATTCTTGTTCAGGGCGTCGTTGACTATGACTGAGTACAATTTCAAAACATTCCAACATACTTGGAATGTCCAAGTGCATGGATCGCTTTCCTGATTTTCAAAAATTCATTAAAAATATTCTTCAAGAGATATGCAAATATATTCAACGGATTCTTGTTCAGGGCATGCTTGACTATGACTGTGTACAATTTCAAGACATTCCAAGATACTTTTGGGGTCTTTTTTGACGAAAAAGTTAAGTCACTGCCTAAGTGCATGGATCGCTTTCCTGATTTTCAGAAATTCTTTAAAAATATTCCTTAAAAGATATGCAAATATTTGCAACGGATTCTTGTTCAGGGCGTCGTTGACTATGACTGAGTACAATTTCAAGACATTCCAACATACTTGGAATGTCCAAGTGCATGGATCGCTTTTCGGATTTTCAAAAATTCATTAAAAATATTCTTCAAGAGATATGCAAATATATTCAACGGATTCTTGTTCAGGGCATGCTTGACTATGACTGTGTACAATTTCAAGACATTCCAAGATACCTTTGGGGTCTTTTTTGAATAAAAAGTTAAGTCACTGCCTAAGTGCACAGACTTTCATCATTTTCAAAAATTCATTAAAAATATTCCTTAAGAGATATGCAAATATTTTCAATGGATTCTTGTTCAGGGCGTCGTTGACTATGACTGAGTACAATTTCAAGACATTCCAACATACTTGGAATGTCCAAGTGCATGGATCGCTTTCCGGATTTTCAAAAATTCATTAAAAATATTCTTCAAGAGATATGCAAATATATTCAACGGATTCTTGTTCAGGGCATGCTTGACTATGACTGTGTACAATTTCAAGACATTCCAAGATACTTTTGGGGTCTTTTTTGACGAAAAAGTTAAGTCACTGCCTAAGTGCATGGATCGCTTTCCTGATTTTCAGAAATTCTTTAAAAATATTCCTTAAACGATATGCAAATATTTTCAACGGATTCTTGTTCAGGGCGTCGTTGACTATGACTGAGTACAATTTCAAGACATTCCAACATACTTGGAATGTCCAAGTGCATGGATCGCTTTCCTGATTTTCAAAAGTTCATTAAAAATATTCTTCAAGAGATATGCAAATATATTCAACGGATTCTTGTTCAGGGCATGCTTGACTATGACTGTGTACAATTTCAAGACATTCCAGGATACTTTTGGGGTCTTTTTTGAATAAAAAGTTAAGTCACTGCCTAAGTGCACAGACTTTCCTCATTTTCAAAAATTCATTAAACATATTCCTTAAGAGATATGCAAATATTTTCAATTGATTCTTGTTCAGGGCGTCGTTGACTATGACTGAGTACAATTTCAAGACATTCCAACATACTTGGAATGTCCAAGTGCATGGATCGCTTTTCGGATTTTCAAAAATTCATTAAAAATATTCTTCAAGAGATATGCAAATATATTCAACGGATTCTTGTTCAGGGCATGCTTGACTATGACTGTGTACAATTTCAAGACATTCCAAGATACTTTTGGGGTCTTTTTTGACGAAAAAGTTAAGTCACTGCCTAAGTGCATGGATCGCTTTCCTGATTTTCAGAAATTCTTTAAAAATATTCCTTAAACGATATGCAAATATTTTCAACGGATTCTTGTTCAGGGCGTCGTTGACTATGACTGAGTACAATTTCAAGACATTCCAACATACTTGGAATGTCCAAGTGCATGGATCGCTTTCCTGATTTTCAAAAGTTCATTAAAAATATTCTTCAAGAGATATGCAAATATATTCAACGGATTCTTGTTCAGGGCATGCTTGACTATGACTGTGTACAATTTCAAGACATTCCAAGATACTTTTGGGGTCTTTTTTGAATAAAAAGTTAAGTCACTGCCTAAGTGCACAGACTTTCCTCATTTTCAAAAATTCATGAAAAATATTCCTTACGAGATATGCAAATATTTTCAATTGATTCTTGTTCAGGGCGTCGTTGACTATGACTGAGTACAATTTCAAGACATTCCAACATACTTGGAATGTCCAAGTGCATGGATCGCTTTTCGGATTTTCAAAAATTCATTAAAAATATTCTTCAAGAGATATGCAAATATATTCAACGGATTCTTGTTCAGGGCATGCTTGACTATGACTGTGTACAATTTCAAGACATTCCAAGATACTTTTGGGGTCTTTTTTGACGAAAAAGTTAAGTCACTGCCTAAGTGCATGGATCGCTTTCCTGATTTTCAGAAATTCTTTAAAAATATTCCTTAAACGATATGCAAATATTTGCAACGGATTCTTGTTCAGGGCGTCGTTGACTATGACTGAGTACAATTTCAAGACATTCCAACATACTTGGAATGTCCAAGTGCATGGATCGCTTTCCTGATTTTCAAAAGTTCATTAAAAATATTCTTCAAGAGATATGCAAATATATTCAACGGATTCTTGTTCAGGGCATGCTTGACTATGACTGTGTACAATTTCAAGACATTCCAAGATACTTTTGGGGTCTTTTTTGAATAAAAAGTTAAGTCACTGCCTAAGTGCACAGACTTTCCTCATTTTCAAAAATTCATTAAAAATATTCCTTAAGAGATATGCAAATATTTTCAATTGATTCTTGTTCAGGGCGTCGTTGACTATGACTGAGTACAATTTCAAGACATTCCAACATACTTGGAATGTCCAAGTGCATGGATCGCTTTTCGGATTTTCAAAAATTCATTAAAAATATTCTTCAAGAGATATGCAAATATATTCAACGGATTCTTGTTCAGGGCATGCTTGACTATGACTGTGTACAATTTCAAGACATTCCAAGATACTTTTGGGGTCTTTTTTGACAAAAAAGTTAAGTCACTGCCTAAGTGCATGGATCGCTTTCCTGATTTTCAAAAATTCATTAAAAATATTCCTTAAGCGATATGCAAATATTTTCAAGGGATTCTTGTTCAGGGCGTCGTTGACTATGACTGAGTACAATTTCAAGACATTCCAACATACTTGGAATGTCCAAGTGCATGGATCGCTTTCCTGATTTTCAAAAGTTCATTAAAAATATTCTTCAAGAGATATGCAAATATATTCAACGGATTCTTGTTCAGGGCATGCTTGACTATGACTGTGTACAATTTCAAGACATTCCAAGATACCTTTGGGGTCTTTTTTGGATAAAAAGTTAAGTCACTGCCTAAGTGCACAGACTTTCCTCATTTTCAAAAATTCATTAAAAATATTCCTTAAGAGATATGCAAATATTTTCAATTGATTCTTGTTCAGGGCGTCGTTGACTATGACTGAGTACAATTTCAAGACATTCCAACATACTTGGAATGTCCAAGTGCATCGATTGCTTTTCGGATTTTCAAAAATTCATTAAAAATATTCTTCAAGAGATATGCAAATATATTCAACGGATTCTTGTTCAGGGCATGCTTGACTATGACTGTGTACAATTTCAAGACATTCCAAGATACTTTTGGGGTCTTTTTTGACAAAAAAGTTAAGTCACTGCCTAAGTGCATGGATCGCTTTCCTGATTTTCAAAAATTCATTAAAAATATTCCTTAAGCGATATGCAAATATTTTCAAGGGATTCTTGTTCAGGGCGTCGTTGACTATGACTGAGTACAATTTCAAGACATTCCAACATACTTGGAATGTCCAAGTGCATGGATCGCTTTCCTGATTTTCAAAAGTTCATTAAAAATATTCTTCAAGAGATATGCAAATATATTCAACGGATTCTTGTTCAGGGCATGCTTGACTATGACTGTGTACAATTTCAAGACATTCCAAGATACCTTTGGGGTCTTTTTTGGATAAAAAGTTAAGTCACTGCCTAAGTGCACAGACTTTCATCATTTTCAAAAATTCATTAAAAATATTCCTTAAGAGATATGCAAATATTTTCAATGGATTCTTGTTCAGGGCGTCGTTGACTATGACCGAGTACAATTTCAAGACATTCCAACATACTTGGAATGTCCAAGTGCATGGATCGCTTTTCGGATTTTCAAAAATTCATTAAAAATATTCTTCAGGAGATATGCAAATATATTCAACGGATTCTTGTTCAGGGCATGCTTGACTATGACTGTGTACAATTTCAAGACATTCCAAGATACTTTTGGGGTCTTTTTTGACGAAAAAGTTAAGTCACTGCCTAAGTGCATGGATCGCTTTCCTGATTTTCAGAAATTCTTTAAAAATATTCCTTAAACGATATGCAAATATTTTCAACGGATTCTTGTTCAGGGCGTCGTTGACTATGACTGAGTACAATTTCAAGACATTCCAACATACTTGGAATTTCCAAGTGCATGGATCGCTTTCCTGATTTTCAAAAGTTCATTAAAAATATTCTTCAAGAGATATGCAAATATATTCAACGGATTCTTGTTCAGGGCATGCTTGACTATGACTGTGTACAATTTCAAGACATTCCAGGATACTTTTGGGGTCTTTTTTGAATAAAAAGTTAAGTCACTGCCTAAGTGCTAAGACTTTCCTCATTTTCAAAAATTCATTAAAAATATTCCTTTAGAGATATGCAAATATTTTCAATTGATTCTTGTTCAGGGCGTCGTTGACTATGACTGAGTACAATTTCAAGACATTCCAACATACTTGGAATGTCCAAGTGCATGGATCGCTTTTCGGATTTTCAAAAATTCATTAAAAATATTCTTCAAGAGATATGCAAATATATTCAACGGATTCTTGTTCAGGGCATGCTTGACTATGACTGTGTACAATTTCAAGACATTCCAAGATACTTTTGGGGTCTTTTTTGACAAAAAAGTTAAGTCACTGCCTAAGTGCATGGATCGCTTTTCTGATTTTCAAAAATTCATTAAAAATATTCCTTAAGCGATATGCAAATATTTTCAACGGATTCTTGTTCAGGGCGTCGTTGACTATGACTGAGTACAATTTCAAAACATTCCAACATACTTGGAATGTCCAAGTGCATGGATCGCTTTCCTGATTTTCAAAAATTCATTAAAAATATTCTTCAAGAGATATGCAAATATATTCAACGGATTCTTGTTCAGGGCATGCTTGACTATGACTGTGTACAATTTCAAGACATTCCAAGATACTTTTGGGGTCTTTTTTGACGAAAAAGTTAAGTCACTGCCTAAGTGCATGGATCGCTTTCCTGATTTTCAGAAATTCTTTAAAAATATTCCTTAAAAGATATGCAAATATTTGCAACGGATTCTTGTTCAGGGCGTCGTTGACTATGACTGAGTACAATTTCAAGACATTCCAACATACTTGGAATGTCCAAGTGCATGGATCGCTTTCCTGATTTTCAAAAGTTCATTAAAAATATTCTTCAAGAGATATGCAAATATATTCAACGGATTCTTGTTCAGGGCATGCTTGACTATGACTGTGTACAATTTCAAGACATTCCAAGATACTTTTGGGGTCTTTTTTGAATAAAAAGTTAAGTCACTGCCTAAGTGCACAGACTTTCCTCATTTTCAAAAATTCATTAAAAATATTCCTTAAGAGATATGCAAATATTTTCAATGGATTCTTGTTCAGGGCGTCGTTGACTATGACCGAGTACAATTTCAAGACATTCCAACATACTTGGAATGTCCAAGTGCATGGATCGCTTTTCGGATTTTCAAAAATTCATTAAAAATATTCTTCAAGAGATATGCAAATATATTCAACGGATTCTTGTTCAGGGCATGCTTGACTATGACTGTGTACAATTTCAAGACATTCCAAGATACTTTTGCGGTCTTTTTTGACGAAAAAGTTAAGTCACTGCCTAAGTGCATGGATCGCTTTCCTGATTTTCAGAAATTCTTTAAAAATATTTCTTAAACGATATGCAAATATTTTCAACGGATTCTTGTTCAGGGCGTCGTTGACTATGACTGAGTACAATTTCAAGACATTCCAACATACTTGGAATTTCCAAGTGCATGGATCGCTTTCCTGATTTTCAAAAGTTCATTAAAAATATTCTTCAAGAGATATGCAAATATATTCAACGGATTCTTGTTCAGGGCATGCTTGACTATGACTGTGTACAATTTCAAGACATTCCAGGATACTTTTGGGGTCTTTTTTGAATAAAAAGTTAAGTCACTGCCTAAGTGCACAGACTTTCCTCATTTTCAAAAATTCATTAAAAATATTCCTTAAGAGATATGCAAATATTTTCAATTGATTCTTGTTCAGGGCGTCGTTGACTATGACCGAGTACAATTTCAAGACATTCCAACATACTTGGAATGTCCAAGTGCATGGATCGCTTTTCGGATTTTCAAAAATTCATTAAAAATATTCTTCAAGAGATATGCAAATATATTCAACGGATTCTTGTTCAGGGCATGCTTGACTATGACTGTGTACAATTTCAAGACATTCCAAGATACTTTTGGGGTCTTTTTTGACAAAAAAGTTAAGTCACTGCCTAAGTGCATGGATCGCTTTTCTGATTTTCAAAAATTCATTAAAAATATTCCTTAAGCGATATGCAAATATTTTCAACGGATTCTTGTTCAGGGCGTCGTTGACTATGACTGAGTACAATTTCAAAACATTCCAACATACTTGGAATGTCCAAGTGCATGGATCGCTTTCCTGATTTTCAAAAATTCATTAAAAATATTCTTCAAGAGATATGCAAATATATTCAACGGATTCTTGTTCAGGGCATGCTTGACTATGACTGTGTACAATTTCAAGACATTCCAAGATACTTTTGGGGTCTTTTTTGACAAAAAAGTTAAGTCACTGCCTAAGTGCATGGATCGCTTTCCTGATTTTCAGAAATTCTTTAAAAATATTCCTTAAACGATATGCAAATATTTTCAACGGATTCTTGTTCAGGGCGTCGTTGACTATGACTGAGTACAATTTCAAGACATTCCAACATACTTGGAATGTCCAAGTGCATGGATCGCTTTCCTGATTTTCAAAAGTTCATTAAAAATATTCTTCAAGAGATATGCAAATATATTCAACGGATTCTTGTTCAGGGCATGCTTGACTATGACTGTGTACAATTTCAAGACATTCCAAGATACTTTTGGGGTCTTTTTTGAATAAAAAGTTAAGTCACTGCCTAAGTGCACAGACTTTCCTCATTTTCAAAAATTCATTAAAAATATTCCTTAAGAGATATGCAAATATTTTCAATTGATTCTTGTTCAGGGCGTCGTTGACTATGACTGAGTACAATTTCAAGACATTCCAACATACTTGGAATGTCCAAGTGCATGGATCGCTTTTCGGATTTACAAAAATTCATTAAAAATATTCTTCAAGAGATATGCAAATATATTCAACGGATTCTTGTTCAGGGCATGCTTGACTATGACTGTGTACAATTTCAAGACATTCCAAGATACTTTTGGGGTCTTTTTTGACGAAAAAGTTAAGTCACTGCCTAAGTGCATGGATCGCTTTCCTGATTTTCAGAAATTCTTTAAAAATATTCCTTAAACGATATGCAAATATTTGCAACGGATTCTTGTTCAGGGCGTCGTTGACTATGACTGAGTACAATTTCAAGACATTCCAACATACTTGGAATGTCCAAGTGCATGGATCGCTTTCCTGATTTTCAAAAGTTCATTAAAAATATTCTTCAAGAGATATGCAAATATATTCAACGGATTCTTGTTCAGGGCATGCTTGACTATGACTGTGTACAATTTCAAGACATTCCAAGATACTTTTGGGGTCTTTTTTGAATAAAAAGTTAAGTCACTGCCTAAGTGCACAGACTTTCCTCATTTTCAAAAATTCATTAAAAATATTCCTTAAGAGATATGCAAATATTTTCAATTGATTCTTGTTCAGGGCGTCGTTGACTATGACTGAGTACAATTTCAAGACATTCCAACATACTTGGAATGTCCAAGTGCATGGATCGCTTTTCGGATTTTCAAAAATTCATTAAAAATATTCTTCAAGAGATATGCAAATATATTCAACGGATTCTTGTTCAGGGCATGCTTGACTATGACTGTGTACAATTTCAAGACATTCCAAGATACTTTTGGGGTCTTTTTTGACAAAAAAGTTAAGTCACTGCCTAAGTGCATGGATCGCTTTCCTGATTTTCAAAAATTCATTAAAAATATTCCTTAAGCGATATGCAAATATTTTCAACGGATTCTTGTTCAGGGCGTCGTTGACTATGACTGAGTACAATTTCAAGACATTCCAACATACTTGGAATGTCCAAGTGCATGGATCGCTTTCCTGATTTTCAAAAGTTCATTAAAAATATTCTTCAAGAGATATGCAAATATATTCAACGGATTCTTGTTCAGGGCATGCTTGACTATGACTGTGTACAATTTCAAGACATTCCAAGATACTTTTGGGGTCTTTTTTGACGAAAAAGTTAAGTCACTGCCTAAGTGCATGGATCGCTTTCCTGATTTTCAGAAATTCTTTAAAAATATTCCTTAAATGATATGCAAATATTTTCAACGGATTCTTGTTCAGGGCGTCGTTGACTATGACTGAGTACAATTTCAAGACATTCCAACATACTTGGAATGTCCAAGTGCATGGATCGCTTTCCTGATTTTCAAAAGTTCATTAAAAATATTCTTCAAGAGATATGCAAATATATTCAACGGATTCTTGTTCAGGGCATGCTTGACTATGACTGTGTACAATTTCAAGACATTCCAGGATACTTTTGGGGTCTTTTTTGAATAAAAAGTTAAGTCACTGCCTAAGTGCACAGACTTTCCTCATTTTCAAAAATTCATTAAAAATATTCCTTAAGAGATATGCAAATATTTTCAATGGATTCTTGTTCAGGGCGTTGTTGACTATGACTGAGTACAATTTCAAGACATTCCAACATACTTGGAATGTCCAAGTGCATGGATCGCTTTCCGGATTTTCAAAAATTCATTAAAAATATTCTTCAAGAGATATGCAAATATATTCAACGGATTCTTGTTCAGGGCATGCTTGACTATGACTGTGTACAATTTCAAGACATTCCAAGATACTTTTGGGGTCTTTTTTGACGAAAAAGTTAAGTCACTGCCTAAGTGCATGGATCGCTTTCCTGATTTTCAGAAATTCTTTAAAAATATTCCTTAAACGATATGCAAATATTTTCAACGGATTCTTGTTCAGGGCGTCGTTGACTATGACTGAGTACAATTTCAAGACATTCCAACATACTTGGAATGTCCAAGTGCATGGATCGCTTTCCTGATTTTCAAAAGTTCATTAAAAATATTCTTCAAGAGATATGCAAATATATTCAACGGATTCTTGTTCAGGGCATGCTTGACTATGACTGTGTACAATTTCAAGACATTCCAAGATACCTTTGGGGTCTTTTTTGAATAAAAAGTTAAGTCACTGCCTAAGTGCACAGACTTTCATCATTTTCAAAAATTCATTAAAAATATTCCTTAAGCGATATGCAAATATTTTCAATGGATTCTTGTTCAGGGCGTCGTTGACTATGACTGAGTACAATTTCAAGACATTCCAACATACTTGGAATGTCCAAGTGCATGGATCGCTTTTCGGATTTACAAAAATTCATTAAAAATATTCTTCAAGAGATATGCAAATATATTCAACGGATTCTTGTTCAGGGCATGCTTGACTATGACTGTGTACAATTTCAAGACATTCCAAGATACTTTTGGGGTCTTTTTTGACGAAAAAGTTAAGTCACTGCCTAAGTGCATGGATCGCTTTCCTGATTTTCAGAAATTCTTTAAAAATATTCCTTAAACGATATGCAAATATTTGCAACGGATTCTTGTTCAGGGCGTGGTTGACTATGACTGAGTACAATTTCAAGACATTCCAACATACTTGGAATGTCCAAGTGCATGGATCGCTTTCCTGATTTTCAAAAGTTCATTAAAAATATTCTTCAAGAGATATGCAAATATATTCAACGGATTCTTGTTCAGGGCATGCTTGACTATGACTGTGTACAATTTCAAGACATTCCAAGATACTTTTGGGGTCTTTTTTGAATAAAAAGTTAAGTCACTGCCTAAGTGCACAGACTTTCCTCATTTTCAAAAATTCATTAAAAATATTCCTTAAGAGATATGCAAATATTTTCAATTGATTCTTGTTCAGGGCGTCGTTGACTATGACTGAGTACAATTTCAAGACATTCCAACATACTTGGAATGTCCAAGTGCATGGATCGCTTTTCGGATTTTCAAAAATTCATTAAAAATATTCTTCAAGAGATATGCAAATATATTCAACGGATTCTTGTTCAGGGCATGCTTGACTATGACTGTGTACAATTTCAAGACATTCCAAGATACTTTTGGGGTCTTTTTTGACAAAAAAGTTAAGTCACTGCCTAAGTGCATGGATCGCTTTCCTGATTTTCAAAAATTCATTAAAAATATTCCTTAAGCGATATGCAAATATTTTCAACGGATTCTTGTTCAGGGCGTCGTTGACTATGACTGAGTACAATTTCAAGACATTCCAACATACTTGGAATGTCCAAGTGCATGGATCGCTTTCCTGATTTTCAAAAGTTCATTAAAAATATTCTTCAAGAGATATGCAAATATATTCAACGGATTCTTGTTCAGGGCATGCTTGACTATGACTGTGTACAATTTCAAGACATTCCAAGATACTTTTGGGGTCTTTTTTGACGAAAAAGTTAAGTCACTGCCTAAGTGCATGGATCGCTTTCCTGATTTTCAGAAATTCTTTAAAAATATTCCTTAAATGATATGCAAATATTTTCAACGGATTCTTGTTCAGGGCGTCGTTGACTATGACTGAGTACAATTTCAAGACATTCCAACATACTTGGAATGTCCAAGTGCATGGATCGCTTTCCTGATTTTCAAAAGTTCATTAAAAATATTCTTCAAGAGATATGCAAATATATTCAACGGATTCTTGTTCAGGGCATGCTTGACTATGACTGTGTACAATTTCAAGACATTCCAGGATACTTTTGGGGTCTTTTTTGAATAAAAAGTTAAGTCACTGCCTAAGTGCACAGACTTTCCTCATTTTCAAAAATTCATTAAAAATATTCCTTAAGAGATATGCAAATATTTTCAATTGATTCTTGTTCAGGGCGTCGTTGACTATGACTGAGTACAATTTCAAGACATTCCAACATACTTGGAATGTCCAAGTGCATGGATCGCTTTTCGGATTTTCAAAAATTCATTAAAAATATTCTTCAAGAGATATGCAAATATATTCAACGGATTCTTGTTCAGGGCATGCTTGACTATGACTGTGTACAATTTCAAGACATTCCAAGATACTTTTGGGGTCTTTTTTGACAAAAAAGTTAAGTCACTGCCTAAGTGCATGGATCGCTTTTCTGATTTTCAAAAATTCATTAAAAATATTCCTTAAGCGATATGCAAATATTTTCAACGGATTCTTGTTCAGGGCGTCGTTGACTATGACTGAGTACAATTTCAAAACATTCCAACATACTTGGAATGTCCAAGTGCATGGATCGCTTTCCTGATTTTCAAAAGTTCATTAAAAATATTCTTCAAGAGATATGCAAATATATTCAACGGATTCTTGTTCAGGGCATGCTTGACTATGACTGTGTACAATTTCAAGACATTCCAAGATACTTTTGGGGTCTTTTTGAATAAAAAGTTAAGTCACTGCCTAAGTGCACAGACTTTCCTCATTTTCAAAAATTCATTAAAAATATTCCTTAAGAGATATGCAAATATTTTCAATGGATTCTTGTTCAGGGCGTTGTTGACTATGACTGAGTACAATTTCAAGACATTCCAACATACTTGGAATGTCCAAGTGCATGGATCGCTTTCCGGATTTTCAAAAATTCATTAAAAATATTCTTCAAGAGATATGCAAATATATTCAACGGATTCTTGTTCAGGGCATGCTTGACTATGACTGTGTACAATTTCAAGACATTCCAAGATACTTTTGGGGTCTTTTTTGACGAAAAAGTTAAGTCACTGCCTAAGTGCATGGATCGCTTTCCTGATTTTCAGAAATTCTTTAAAAATATTCCTTAAACGATATGCAAATATTTTCAACGGATTCTTGTTCAGGGCGTCGTTGACTATGACTGAGTACAATTTCAAGACATTCCAACATACTTGGAATGTCCAAGTGCATGGATCGCTTTCCTGATTTTCAAAAGTTCATTAAAAATATTCTTCAAGAGATATGCAAATATATTCAACGGATTCTTGTTCAGGGCATGCTTGACTATGACTGTGTACAATTTCAAGACATTCCAAGATACCTTTGGGGTCTTTTTTGAATAAAAAGTTAAGTCACTGCCTAAGTGCACAGACTTTCATCATTTTCAAAAATTCATTAAAAATATTCCTTAAGCGATATGCAAATATTTTCAATGGATTCTTGTTCAGGGCGTCGTTGACTATGACCGAGTACAATTTCAAGACATTCCAACATACTTGGAATGTCCAAGTGCATGGATCGCTTTTCGGATTTTCAAAAATTCATTAAAAATATTCTTCAAGAGATATGCAAATATATTCAACGGATTCTTGTTCAGGGCATGCTTGACTATGACTGTGTACAATTTCAAGACATTCCAAGATACTTTTGGGGTCTTTTTTGACAAAAAAGTTAAGTCACTGCCTAAGTGCATGGATCGCTTTCCTGATTTTCAAAAATTCATTAAAAATATTCCTTAAGCGATATGCAAATATTTTCAACGGATTCTTGTTCAGGGCGTCGTTGACTATGACTGAGTACAATTTCAAGACATTCCAACATACTTGGAATGTCCAAGTGCATGGATCGCTTTCCTGATTTTCAAAAGTTCATTAAAAATATTCTTCAAGAGATATGCAAATATATTCAACGGATTCTTGTTCAGGGCATGCTTGACTATGACTGTGTACAATTTCAAGACATTCCAAGATACTTTTGGGGTCTTTTTTGACGAAAAAGTTAAGTCACTGCCTAAGTGCACAGACTTTCCTCATTTTCAAAAATTCATTAAAAATATTCCTTAAGAGATATGCAAATATTTTCAATTGATTCTTGTTCAGGGCGTCGTTGACTATGACTGAGTACAATTTCAAGACATTCCAACATACTTGGAATGTCCAAGTGCATGGATCGCTTTTCGGATTTTCAAAAATTCATTAAAAATATTCTTCAAGAGATATGCAAATATATTCAACGGATTCTTGTTCAGGGCATGCTTGACTATGACTGTGTACAATTTCAAGACATTCCAAGATACTTTTGGGGTCTTTTTTGACGAAAAAGTTAAGTCACTGCCTAAGTGCATGGATCGCTTTCCTGATTTTCAAAAATTCATTAAAAATATTCCTTAAGCGATATGCAAATATTTTCAACGGATTCTTGTTCAGGGCGTCGTTGACTATGACTGAGTACAATTTCAAGACATTCCAACATACTTGGAATGTCCAAGTGCATGGATCGCTTTCCTGATTTTCAAAAGTTCATTAAAAATATTCTTCAAGAGATATGCAAATATATTCAACGGATTCTTGTTCAGGGCATGCTTGACTATGACTGTGTACAATTTCAAGACATTCCAAGATACTTTTGGGGTCTTTTTTGAATAAAAAGTTAAGTCACTGCCTAAGTGCACAGACTTTCCTCATTTTCAAAAATTCATTAAAAATATTCCTTAAGAGATATGCAAATATTTTCAATGGATTCTTGTTCAGGGCGTTGTTGACTATGACTGAGTACAATTTCAAGACATTCCAACATACTTGGAATGTCCAAGTGCATGGATCGCTTTCCGGATTTTCAAAAATTCATTAAAAATATTCTTCAAGAGATATGCAAATATATTCAACGGATTCTTGTTCAGGGCATGCTTGACTATGACTGTGTACAATTTCAAGACATTCCAAGATACTTTTGGGGTCTTTTTTGACGAAAAAGTTAAGTCACTGCCTAAGTGCATGGATCGCTTTCCTGATTTTCAGAAATTCTTTAAAAATATTCCTTAAACGATATGCAAATATTTTCAACGGATTCTTGTTCAGGGCGTCGTTGACTATGACTGAGTACAATTTCAAGACATTCCAACATACTTGGAATGTCCAAGTGCATGGATCGCTATCCTGATTTTCAAAAGTTCATTAAAAATATTCTTCAAGAGATATGCAAATATATTCAACGGATTCTTGTTCAGGGCATGCTTGACTATGACTGTGTACAATTTCAAGACATTCCAAGATACTTTTGGGGTCTTTTTTGACAAAAAAGTTAAGTCACTGCCTAAGTGCATGGATCGCTTTTCTGATTTTCAAAAATTCATTAAAAATATTCCTTAAGCGATATGCAAATATTTTCAACGGATTCTTGTTCAGGGCGTCGTTGACTATGACTGAGTACAATTTCAAAACATTCCAACATACTTGGAATGTCCAAGTGCATGGATCGCTTTCCTGATTTTCAAAAATTCATTAAAAATATTCTTCAAGAGATATGCAAATATATTCAACGGATTCTTGTTCAGGGCATGCTTGACTATGACTGTGTACAATTTCAAGACATTCCAAGATACTTTTGGGGTCTTTTTTGACAAAAAAGTTAAGTCACTGCCTAAGTGCATGGATCGCTTTCCTGATTTTCAGAAATTCTTTAAAAATATTCCTTAAACGATATGCAAATATTTTCAACGGATTCTTGTTCAGGGCGTCGTTGACTATGACTGAGTACAATTTCAAGACATTCCAACATACTTGGAATGTCCAAGTGCATGGATCGCTTTCCTGATTTTCAAAAGTTCATTAAAAATATTCTTCAAGAGATATGCAAATATATTCAACGGATTCTTGTTCAGGGCATGCTTGACTATGACTGTGTACAATTTCAAGACATTCCAAGATACTTTTGGGGTCTTTTTTGAATAAAAAGTTAAGTCACTGCCTAAGTGCACAGACTTTCCTCATTTTCAAAAATTCATTAAAAATATTCCTTAAGAGATATGCAAATATTTTCAATTGATTCTTGTTCAGGGCGTCGTTGACTATGACTGAGTACAATTTCAAGACATTCCAACATACTTGGAATGTCCAAGTGCATGGATCGCTTTTCGGATTTACAAAAATTCATTAAAAATATTCTTCAAGAGATATGCAAATATATTCAACGGATTCTTGTTCAGGGCATGCTTGACTATGACTGTGTACAATTTCAAGACATTCCAAGATACTTTTGGGGTCTTTTTTGACGAAAAAGTTAAGTCACTGCCTAAGTGCATGGATCGCTTTCCTGATTTTCAGAAATTCTTTAAAAATATTCCTTAAACGATATGCAAATATTTGCAACGGATTCTTGTTCAGGGCGTCGTTGACTATGACTGAGTACAATTTCAAGACATTCCAACATACTTGGAATGTCCAAGTGCATGGATCGCTTTCCTGATTTTCAAAAGTTCATTAAAAATATTCTTCAAGAGATATGCAAATATATTCAACGGATTCTTGTTCAGGGCATGCTTGACTATGACTGTGTACAATTTCAAGACATTCCAAGATACTTTTGGGGTCTTTTTTGAATAAAAAGTTAAGTCACTGCCTAAGTGCACAGACTTTCCTCATTTTCAAAAATTCATTAAAAATATTCCTTAAGAGATATGCAAATATTTTCAATTGATTCTTGTTCAGGGCGTCGTTGACTATGACTGAGTACAATTTCAAGACATTCCAACATACTTGGAATGTCCAAGTGCATGGATCGCTTTTCGGATTTTCAAAAATTCATTAAAAATATTCTTCAAGAGATATGCAAATATATTCAACGGATTCTTGTTCAGGGCATGCTTGACTATGACTGTGTACAATTTCAAGACATTCCAAGATACTTTTGGGGTCTTTTTTGACAAAAAAGTTAAGTCACTGCCTAAGTGCATGGATCGCTTTCCTGATTTTCAAAAATTCATTAAAAATATTCCTTAAGCGATATGCAAATATTTTCAACGGATTCTTGTTCAGGGCGTCGTTGACTATGACTGAGTACAATTTCAAGACATTCCAACATACTTGGAATGTCCAAGTGCATGGATCGCTTTCCTGATTTTCAAAAGTTCATTAAAAATATTCTTCAAGAGATATGCAAATATATTCAACGGATTCTTGTTCAGGGCATGCTTGACTATGACTGTGTACAATTTCAAGACATTCCAAGATACTTTTGGGGTCTTTTTTGACGAAAAAGTTAAGTCACTGCCTAAGTGCATGGATCGCTTTCCTGATTTTCAGAAATTCTTTAAAAATATTCCTTAAATGATATGCAAATATTTTCAACGGATTCTTGTTCAGGGCGTCGTTGACTATGACTGAGTACAATTTCAAGACATTCCAACATACTTGGAATGTCCAAGTGCATGGATCGCTTTCCTGATTTTCAAAAGTTCATTAAAAATATTCTTCAAGAGATATGCAAATATATTCAACGGATTCTTGTTCAGGGCATGCTTGACTATGACTGTGTACAATTTCAAGACATTCCAGGATACTTTTGGGGTCTTTTTTGAATAAAAAGTTAAGTCACTGCCTAAGTGCACAGACTTTCCTCATTTTCAAAAATTCATTAAAAATATTCCTTAAGAGATATGCAAATATTTTCAATTGATTCTTGTTCAGGGCGTCGTTGACTATGACTGAGTACAATTTCAAGACATTCCAACATACTTGGAATGTCCAAGTGCATGGATCGCTTTTCGGATTTTCAAAAATTCATTAAAAATATTCTTCAAGAGATATGCAAATATATTCAACGGATTCTTGTTCAGGGCATGCTTGACTATGACTGTGTACAATTTCAAGACATTCCAAGATACTTTTGGGGTCTTTTTTGACAAAAAAGTTAAGTCACTGCCTAAGTGCATGGATCGCTTTTCTGATTTTCAAAAATTCATTAAAAATATTCCTTAAGCGATATGCAAATATTTTCAACGGATTCTTGTTCAGGGCGTCGTTGACTATGACTGAGTACAATTTCAAAACATTCCAACATACTTGGAATGTCCAAGTGCATGGATCGCTTTCCTGATTTTCAAAAGTTCATTAAAAATATTCTTCAAGAGATATGCAAATATATTCAACGGATTCTTGTTCAGGGCATGCTTGACTATGACTGTGTACAATTTCAAGACATTCCAAGATACTTTTGGGGTCTTTTTGAATAAAAAGTTAAGTCACTGCCTAAGTGCACAGACTTTCCTCATTTTCAAAAATTCATTAAAAATATTCCTTAAGAGATATGCAAATATTTTCAATGGATTCTTGTTCAGGGCGTTGTTGACTATGACTGAGTACAATTTCAAGACATTCCAACATACTTGGAATGTCCAAGTGCATGGATCGCTTTCCGGATTTTCAAAAATTCATTAAAAATATTCTTCAAGAGATATGCAAATATATTCAACGGATTCTTGTTCAGGGCATTCTTGACTATGACTGTGTACAATTTCAAGACATTCCAAGATACTTTTGGGGTCTTTTTTGACGAAAAAGTTAAGTCACTGCCTAAGTGCATGGATCGCTTTCCTGATTTTCAGAAATTCTTTAAAAATATTCCTTAAACGATATGCAAATATTTTCAACGGATTCTTGTTCAGGGCGTCGTTGACTATGACTGAGTACAATTTCAAGACATTCCAACATACTTGGAATGTCCAAGTGCATGGATCGCTTTCCTGATTTTCAAAAGTTCATTAAAAATATTCTTCAAGAGATATGCAAATATATTCAACGGATTCTTGTTCAGGGCATGCTTGACTATGACTGTGTACAATTTCAAGACATTCCAAGATACCTTTGGGGTCTTTTTTGAATAAAAAGTTAAGTCACTGCCTAAGTGCACAGACTTTCATCATTTTCAAAAATTCATTAAAAATATTCCTTAAGCGATATGCAAATATTTTCAATGGATTCTTGTTCAGGGCGTCGTTGACTATGACCGAGTACAATTTCAAGACATTCCAACATACTTGGAATGTCCAAGTGCATGGATCGCTTTTCGGATTTTCAAAAATTCATTAAAAATATTCTTCAAGAGATATGCAAATATATTCAACGGATTCTTGTTCAGGGCATGCTTGACTATGACTGTGTACAATTTCAAGACATTCCAAGATACTTTTGGGGTCTTTTTTGACAAAAAAGTTAAGTCACTGCCTAAGTGCATGGATCGCTTTCCTGATTTTCAAAAATTCATTAAAAATATTCCTTAAGCGATATGCAAATATTTTCAACGGATTCTTGTTCAGGGCGTCGTTGACTATGACTGAGTACAATTTCAAGACATTCCAACATACTTGGAATGTCCAAGTGCATGGATCGCTTTCCTGATTTTCAAAAGTTCATTAAAAATATTCTTCAAGAGATATGCAAATATATTCAACGGATTCTTGTTCAGGGCATGCTTGACTATGACTGTGTACAATTTCAAGACATTCCAAGATACTTTTGGGGTCTTTTTTGACGAAAAAGTTAAGTCACTGCCTAAGTGCACAGACTTTCCTCATTTTCAAAAATTCATTAAAAATATTCCTTAAGAGATATGCAAATATTTTCAATTGATTCTTGTTCAGGGCGTCGTTGACTATGACTGAGTACAATTTCAAGACATTCCAACATACTTGGAATGTCCAAGTGCATGGATCGCTTTTCGGATTTTCAAAAATTCATTAAAAATATTCTTCAAGAGATATGCAAATATATTCAACGGATTCTTGTTCAGGGCATGCTTGACTATGACTGTGTACAATTTCAAGACATTCCAAGATACTTTTGGGGTCTTTTTTGACGAAAAAGTTAAGTCACTGCCTAAGTGCATGGATCGCTTTCCTGATTTTCAAAAATTCATTAAAAATATTCCTTAAGCGATATGCAAATATTTTCAACGGATTCTTGTTCAGGGCGTCGTTGACTATGACTGAGTACAATTTCAAGACATTCCAACATACTTGGAATGTCCAAGTGCATGGATCGCTTTCCTGATTTTCAAAAGTTCATTAAAAATATTCTTCAAGAGATATGCAAATATATTCAACGGATTCTTGTTCAGGGCATGCTTGACTATGACTGTGTACAATTTCAAGACATTCCAAGATACTTTTGGGGTCTTTTTTGAATAAAAAGTTAAGTCACTGCCTAAGTGCACAGACTTTCCTCATTTTCAAAAATTCATTAAAAATATTCCTTAAGAGATATGCAAATATTTTCAATGGATTCTTGTTCAGGGCGTTGTTGACTATGACTGAGTACAATTTCAAGACATTCCAACATACTTGGAATGTCCAAGTGCATGGATCGCTTTCCGGATTTTCAAAAATTCATTAAAAATATTCTTCAAGAGATATGCAAATATATTCAACGGATTCTTGTTCAGGGCATGCTTGACTATGACTGTGTACAATTTCAAGACATTCCAAGATACTTTTGGGGTCTTTTTTGACGAAAAAGTTAAGTCACTGCCTAAGTGCATGGATCGCTTTCCTGATTTTCAGAAATTCTTTAAAAATATTCCTTAAACGATATGCAAATATTTTCAACGGATTCTTGTTCAGGGCGTCGTTGACTATGACTGAGTACAATTTCAAGACATTCCAACATACTTGGAATGTCCAAGTGCATGGATCGCTATCCTGATTTTCAAAAGTTCATTAAAAATATTCTTCAAGAGATATGCAAATATATTCAACGGATTCTTGTTCAGGGCATGCTTGACTATGACTGTGTACAATTTCAAGACATTCCAAGATACTTTTGGGGTCTTTTTTGAATAAAAAGTTAAGTCACTGCCTAAGTGCACAGACTTTCATCATTTTCAAAAATTCATTAAAAATATTCCTTAAGAGATATGCAAATATTTTCAATTGATTCTTGTTCAGGGCGTCGTTGACTATGACTGAGTACAATTTCAAGACATTCCAACATACTTGGAATGTCCAAGTGCATGGATCGCTTTTCGGATTTTCAAAAATTCATTAAAAATATTCTTCAAGAGATATGCAAATATATTCAACGGATTCTTGTTCAGGGCACGCTTGACTATGACTGTGTACAATTTCAAGACATTCCAAGATACTTTTGGGGTCTTTTTTGACAAAAAAGTTAAGTCACTGCCTAAGTGCATGGATCGCTTTCCTGATTTTCAAAAATTCATTAAAAATATTGCTTAAGCGATATGCAAATATTTTCAATTGATTCTTGTTCAGGGCGTCGTTGACTATGACTGAGTACAATTTCAAGACATTCCAACATACTTGGAATGTCCAAGTGCATGGATCGCTTTTCGGATTTTCAAAAATTCATTTAAAATATTCTTCAAGAGATATGCAAATATATTCAACGGATTCTTGTTCAGGGCATGCTTGACTATGACTGTGTACAATTTCAAGACATTCCAAGATACTTTTGGGGTCTTTTTTGACAAAAAAGTTAAGTCACTGCCTAAGTGCATGGATCGCTTTCCTGATTTTCAAAAATTCATTAAAAATATTCCTTAAGCGATATGCAAATATTTTCAAAGGATTCTTGTTCAGGGCGTCGTTGACTATGACTGAGTACAATTTCAAGACATTCCAACATACTTGGAATGTCCAAGTGCATGGATCGCTTTCCTGATTTTCAAAAGTTCATTAAAAATATTCTTCAAGAGATATGCAAATATATTCAACGGATTCTTGTTCAGGGCATGCTTAACTATGACTGTGTACAATTTCAAGACATTCCAAGATACTTTTGGGGTCTTTTTTGAATAAAAAGTTAAGTCACTGCCTAAGTGCACAGACTTTCCTCATTTTCAAAAATTCATTAAAAATATTCCTTAAGAGATATGCAAATATTTTCAATTGATTCTTGTTCAGGGCGTCGTTGACTATGACTGAGTACAATTTCAAGACATTCCAACATACTTGGAATGTCCAAGTGCATGGATCGCTTTTCGGATTTTCATAAATTCATTAAAAATATTCTTCAAGAGATATGCAAATATATTCAACGGATTCTTGTTCAGGGCATGCTTGACTATGACTGTGTACAATTTCAAGACATTCCAATTTACTTTTGGGGTTTTTTTTGAAAAAAAAGTCAAGTCACTAAGTGCATCAGGGCAAATGGATCGTTTCCTTCGTCTCACCTGATATCCTGCTGTGTGATCCACGGTGTCCAAACGTTTGTTTCCAGCGACTGGACGACATGGATGAACTCCTGCAGCTTTAATTCTTTAAAAACAACCCAAAAACATCAAAAGTTAAGTCACTGCCTAAGTGCATGGATCGCTTTTCGGATTTTCAAAAATTCATTAAAAATATTCCTCAAGAGATATGCAAATATATTCAACGGATTCTTGTTCAGGGCATGCTTGACTATGACTGTGTACAATTTCAAGACATTCCAAGATACTTTTGGGGTCTTTTTTGACGAAAAAGTTAAGTCACTGCCTAAGTGCATGGATCGCTTTCCTGATTTTCAAAAATTCATTAAAAATATTCCTTAAGCGATATGCAAATATTTTCAACGGATTCTTGTTCAGGGCGTCGTTGACTATGACTGAGTACAATTTCAAGACATTCCAACATACTTGGAATGTCCAAGTGCATGGATCGCTTTCCTGATTTTCAAAAGTTCATTAAAAATATTCTTCAAGAGATATGCAAATATATTCAACGGATTCTTGTTCAGGGCATGCTTAACTATGACTGTGTACAATTTCAAGACATTCCAAGATACTTTTGGGGTCTTTTTTGAATAAAAAGTTAAGTCACTGCCTAAGTGCACAGACTTTCCTCATTTTCAAAAATTCATTAAAAATATTCCTTAAGAGATATGCAAATATTTTCAATTGATTCTTGTTCAGGGCGTCGTTGACTATGACTGAGTACAATTTCAAGACATTCCAACATACTTGGAATGTCCAAGTGCATGGATCGCTTTTCGGATTTTCATAAATTCATTAAAAATATTCTTCAAGAGATATGCAAATATATTCAACGGATTCTTGTTCAGGGCATGCTTGACTATGACTGTGTACAATTTCAAGACATTCCAATTTACTTCTGGGGGTTTTTTTGAAAAAAAAGTCAAGTCACTAAGTGCATCAGGGCAAATGGATCGTTTCCTTCGTCTCACCTGATATCCTGCTGTGTGATCCACGGTGTCCAAACGTTTGTTTCCAGCGACTGGACGACATGGATGAACTCCTGCAGCTTTAATTCTTTAAAAACAACCCAAAAACATCAAAAGTTAAGTCACTGCCTTAGTGCATGGATCGCTTTCCTGATTTTCAAAAATTCATTAAAAATATTCCTCAAGAGATATGCAAATATATTCAACGGATTCTTGTTCAGGGCATGCTTGACTATGACTGTGTACAATTTCAAGACATTCCAAGATACTTTTGGGGTCTTTTTTGACGAAAAAGTTAAGTCACTGCCTAAGTGCATGGATCGCTTTCCTGATTTTCAAAAATTCATTAAAAATATTCCTTAAGCGATATGCAAATATTTTCAACGGATTCTTGTTCAGGGCGTCGTTGACTATGACTGAGTACAATTTCAAGACATTCCAACATACTTGGAATGTCCAAGTGCATGGATCGCTTTCCGGATCTTCAAAAATTCATTAAAAATATTCTTCAAGAGATATGCAAATATATTCAACGGATTCTTATTCAGGGCATGCTTGACTATGACTGTGTACAATTTCAAGACATTCCAATTTACTTTTGGGGTTTTTTTTGAAAAAAAAGTCAAGTCACTAAGTGCATCAGGGCAAATGGATCGTTTCCTTCGTCTCACCTGATATCCTGCTGTGTGATCCACGGTGTCCAAACGTTTGTTTCCAGCGACTGGGCGACATGGATGAACTCCTGCAGCTTTAATGCTTAAAAAAAAAAACCAAAAACATCAAAAGTTAAGTCACTGCCTAAGTGCATGGATCGCTTTCCTAATTTTCAAAAATTCATTAAAAATATTCCTTAAGAGATATGCAAATATTTTCAATTGATTCTTGTTCAGGGCGTCGTTGACTATGACTGAGTACAATTTCAAGACATTCCAACATACTTGGAATGTCCAAGTGCATGGATCGCTTTTCGGATTTTCAAAAATTCATTAAAAATATTCTTCAAGAGATATGCAAATATATTCAACGGATTCTTGTTCAGGGCATGCTTGACTATGACTGTGTACAATTTCAAGACATTCCAGGATACTTTTGGGGTCTTTTTTGAATAAAAAGTTAAGTCACTGCCTAAGTGCATGGATCGCTTTCCTGATTTTCAAAAATTCATTAAAAATATTCCTTAAGCGATATGCAAATATTTTCAACGGATTCTTGTTCAGGGCGTCGTTGACTATGACTGAGTACAATTTCAAAACATTCCAACATACTTGGAATGTCCAAGTGCATGGATTGCTTTCCTGATTTTCAAAAGTTCATTAAAAATATTCTTCAAGAGATATGCAAATATATTCAACGGATTCCTGTTCAGGGCATGCTTGACTATGACTGTGTACAATTTCAAGACATTCCAAGATACTTTTGGGGTCTTTTTTGAATAAAAAGTTAAGTCACTGCCTAAGTGCACAGACTTTCCTCATTTTCAAAAATTCATTAAAAATATTCCTTAAGAGATATGCAAATATTTTCAATTGATTCTTGTTCAGGGCGTCGTTGACTATGACTGAGTACAATTTAAAGACATTCCAACATACTTGGAATGTCCAAGTGCATGGATCGCTTTTCGGATTTTCAAAAATTCATTAAAAATATTCTTCAAGAGATATGCAAATATATTCAACGGATTCTTGTTCAGGGCATGCTTGACTATGACTGTGTACAATTTCAAGACATTCCAAGATACTTTTGGGGTCTTTTTTGACAAAAAAGTTAAGTCACTGCCTAAGTGCATGGATCGCTTTCCTGATTTTCAAAAATTCATTAAAAATATTCCTTAAGCGATATGCAAATATTTTCAACGGATTCTTGTTCAGGGCGTCGTTGACTATGACTGAGTACAATTTCAAGACATTCCAACATACTTGGAATGTCCAAGTGCATGGATCGCTTTCCTGATTTTCAAAAGTTCATTAAAAATATTCTTCAAGAGATATGCAAATATATTCAACGGATTCTTGTTCAGGGCATGCTTGACTATGACTGTGTACAACTTCAAGACATTCCAAGATACCTTTGGGGTCTTTTTTGGATAAAAAGTTAAGTCACTGCCTAAGTGCACAGACTTTCCTCATTTTCAAAAATTCATTAAAAATATTCCTTAAGAGATATGCAAATATTTTCAATTGATTCTTGTTCAGGGCGTCGTTGACTATGACTGAGTACAATTTCAAGACATTCCAACATACTTGGAATGTCCAAGTGCATGGATCGCTTTTCGGATTTTCAAAAATTCATTAAAAATATTCTTCAAGAGATATGCAAATATATTCAACGGATTCTTGTTCAGGGCATGCTTGACTATGACTGTGTACAATTTCAAGACATTCCAATTTACTTTTGGGGTTTTTTTTTGAAAAAAAATTCAAGTCACTAAGTGCATCAGGGCAAATGGATCGTTTCCTTCGTCTCACCTGATATCCTGCTGTGTGATCCACGGTGTCCAAACGTTTGTTTCCAGCGACTGGACGACATGGATGAACTCCTGCAGCTTTAATTCTTTAAAAACAACCCAAAAACATCAAAAGTTAAGTCACTGCCTAAGTGCATGGATCGCTTTCCTGATTTTCAAAAATTCATTAAAAATATTCCTCAAGAGATATGCAAATATATTCAACGGATTCTTGTTCAGGGCATGCTTGACTATGACTGTGTACAATTTCAAGACATTCCAAGATACTTTTGGGGTCTTTTTTGACGAAAAAGTTAAGTCACTGCCTAAGTGCATGGATCGCTTTCCTGATTTTCAAAAATTCATTAAAAATATTCCTTAAGCGATATGCAAATATTTTCAACGGATTCTTGTTCAGGGCGTCGTTGACTATGACTGAGTACAATTTCAAGACATTCCAACATACTTGGAATGTCCAAGTGCATGGATCGCTTTCCGGATTTTCAAAAATTCATTAAAAATATTCTTCAAGAGATATGCAAATATATTCAACGGATTCTTATTCAGGGCATGCTTGACTATGACTGTGTACAATTTCAAGACATTCCAATTTACTTTTGGGGTTTTTTTTGAAAAAAAAGTCAAGTCACTAAGTGCATCAGGGCAAATGGATCGTTTCCTTCGTCTCACCTGATATCCTGCTGTGTGATCCACGGTGTCCAAACGTTTGTTTCCAGCGACTGGGCGACATGGATGAACTCCTGCAGCTTTAATGCTTAAAAAAAAAAACCAAAAACATCAAAAGTTAAGTCACTGCCTAAGTGCATGGATCGCTTTCCTAATTTTCAAAAATTCATTAAAAATATTCCTTAAGAGATATGCAAATATTTTCAATTGATTCTTGTTCAGGGCGTCGTTGACTATGACTGAGTACAATTTCAAGACATTCCAACATACTTGGAATGTCCAAGTGCATGGATCGCTTTTCGGATTTTCAAAAATTCATTAAAAATATTCTTCAAGAGATATGCAAATATATTCAACGGATTCTTGTTCAGGGCATGCTTGACTATGACTGTGTACAATTTCAAGACATTCCAGGATACTTTTGGGGTCTTTTTTGAATAAAAAGTTAAGTCACTGCCTAAGTGCATGGATCGCTTTCCTGATTTTCAAAAATTCATTAAAAATATTCCTTAAGCGATATGCAAATATTTTCAACGGATTCTTGTTCAGGGCGTCGTTGACTATGACTGAGTACAATTTCAAAACATTCCAACATACTTGGAATGTCCAAGTGCATGGATTGCTTTCCTGATTTTCAAAAGTTCATTAAAAATATTCTTCAAGAGATATGCAAATATATTCAACGGATTCCTGTTCAGGGCATGCTTGACTATGACTGTGTACAATTTCAAGACATTCCAAGATACTTTTGGGGTCTTTTTTGAATAAAAAGTTAAGTCACTGCCTAAGTGCACAGACTTTCCTCATTTTCAAAAATTCATTAAAAATATTCCTTAAGAGATATGCAAATATTTTCAATTGATTCTTGTTCAGGGCGTCGTTGACTATGACTGAGTACAATTTAAAGACATTCCAACATACTTGGAATGTCCAAGTGCATGGATCGCTTTTCGGATTTTCAAAAATTCATTAAAAATATTCTTCAAGAGATATGCAAATATATTCAACGGATTCTTGTTCAGGGCATGCTTGACTATGACTGTGTACAATTTCAAGACATTCCAAGATACTTTTGGGGTCTTTTTTGACAAAAAAGTTAAGTCACTGCCTAAGTGCATGGATCGCTTTCCTGATTTTCAAAAATTCATTAAAAATATTCCTTAAGCGATATGCAAATATTTTCAACGGATTCTTGTTCAGGGCGTCGTTGACTATGACTGAGTACAATTTCAAGACATTCCAACATACTTGGAATGTCCAAGTGCATGGATCGCTTTCCTGATTTTCAAAAGTTCATTAAAAATATTCTTCAAGAGATATGCAAATATATTCAACGGATTCTTGTTCAGGGCATGCTTGACTATGACTGTGTACAACTTCAAGACATTCCAAGATACCTTTGGGGTCTTTTTTGGATAAAAAGTTAAGTCACTGCCTAAGTGCACAGACTTTCATCATTTTCAAAAATTCATTAAAAATATTCCTTAAGAGATATGCAAATATTTTCAATGGATTCTTGTTCAGGGCGTCGTTGACTATGACCGAGTACAATTTCAAGACATTCCAACATACTTGGAATGTCCAAGTGCATGGATCGCTTTTCGGATTTTCAAAAATTCATTAAAAATATTCTTCAAGAGATATGCAAATATATTCAACGGATTCTTGTTCAGGGCATGCTTGACTATGACTGTGTACAATTTCAAGACATTCCAAGATACTTTTGGGGTCTTTTTTGACGAAAAAGTTAAGTCACTGCCTAAGTGCATGGATCGCTTTCCTGATTTTCAGAAATTCTTTAAAAATATTCCTTAAACGATATGCAAATATTTTCAACGGATTCTTGTTCAGGGCGTCGTTGACTATGACTGAGTACAATTTCAAGACATTCCAACATACTTGGAATGTCCAAGTGCATGGATCGCTTTCCTGATTTTCAAAAGTTCATTAAAAATATTCTTCAAGAGATATGCAAATATATTCAACGGATTCTTGTTCAGGGCATGCTTGACTATGACTGTGTACAATTTCAAGACATTCCAGGATACTTTTGGGGTCTTTTTTGAATAAAAAGTTAAGTCACTGCGTAAGTGCACAGACTTTCCTCATTTTCAAAAATTCATTAAAAATATTCCTTAAGAGATATGCAAATATTTTCAATTGATTCTTGTTCAGGGCGTCGTTGACTATGACTGAGTACAATTTCAAGACATTCCAACATACTTGGAATGTCCAAGTGCATGGATCGCTTTTCGGATTTTCAAAAATTCATTAAAAATATTCTTCAAGAGATATGCAAATATATTCAACGGATTCTTGTTCAGGGCATGCTTGACTATGACTGTGTACAATTTCAAGACATTCCAAGATACTTTTGGGGTCTTTTTTGACGAAAAAGTTAAGTCACTGCCTAAGTGCATGGATCGCTTTTCTGATTTTCAAAAATTCATTAAAAATATTCCTTAAGCGATATGCAAATATTTTCAACGGATTCTTGTTCAGGGCGTCGTTGACTATGACTGAGTACAATTTCAAAACATTCCAACATACTTGGAATGTCCAAGTGCATGGATCGCTTTCCTGATTTTCAAAAGTTCATTAAAAATATTCTTCAAGAGATATGCAAATATATTCAACGGATTCTTGTTCAGGGCATGCTTGACTATGACTGTGTACAATTTCAAGACATTCCAAGATACTTTTGGGGTCTTTTTTGAATAAAAAGTTAAGTCACTGCCTAAGTGCACAGACTTTCCTCATTTTCAAAAATTCATTAAAAATATTCCTTAAGAGATATGCAAATATTTTCAATGGATTCTTGTTCAGGGCGTTGTTGACTATGACTGAGTACAATTTCAAGACATTCCAACATACTTGGAATGTCCAAGTGCATGGATCGCTTTCCGGATTTTCAAAAATTCATTTAAAATATTCTTCAAGAGATATGCAAATATATTCAACGGATTCTTGTTCAGGGCATGCTTGACTATGACTGTGTACAATTTCAAGACATTCCAAGATACTTTTGGGGTCTTTTTTGACGAAAAAGTTAAGTCACTGCCTAAGTGCATGGATCGCTTTCCTGATTTTCAGAAATTCTTTAAAAATATTCCTTAAACGATATGCAAATATTTTCAACAGATTCTTGTTCAGGGCGTCGTTGACTATGACTGAGTACAATTTCAAGACATTCCAACATACTTGGAATGTCCAAGTGCATGGATCGCTTTCCTGATTTTCAAAAGTTCATTAAAAATATTCTTCAAGAGATATGCAAATATATTCAACGGATTCTTGTTCAGGGCATGCTTGACTATGACTGTGTACAATTTCAAGACATTCCAAGATACTTTTGGGGTCTTTTTTGAATAAAAAGTTAAGTCACTGCCTAAGTGCACAGACTTTCCTCATTTTCAAAAATACATTAAAAATATTCCTTAAGAGATATGCAAATATTTTCAATTGATTCTTGTTCAGGGCGTCGTTGACTATGACTGAGTACAATTTAAAGACATTCCAACATACTTGGAATGTCCAAGTGCATGGATCGCTTTTCGGATTTTCAAAAATTCATTAAAAATATTCTTCAAGAGATATGCAAATATATTCAACGGATTCTTGTTCAGGGCATGCTTGACTATGACTGTGTACAATTTCAAGACATTCCAAGATACTTTTGGGGTCTTTTTTGAATAAAAAGTTAAGTCACTGCCTAAGTGCATGGATCGCTTTCCTGATTTTCAAAAATTCATTAAAAATATTCCTTAAGCGATATGCAAATATTTTCAACGGATTCTTGTTCAGGGCGTCGTTGACTATGACTGAGTACAATTTCAAAACATTCCAACATACTTGGAATGGCCAAGTGCATGGATCGCTTTCCTGATTTTCAAAAGTTCATTAAAAATATTCTTCAAGAGATATGCAAATATATTCAACGGATTCTTGTTCGGGGCATGCTTGACTATGACTGTGTACAATTTCAAGACATTCCAAGATACTTTTGGGGTCTTTTTTGAATAAAAAGTTAAGTCACTGCCTAAGTGCACAGACTTTCCTCATTTTCAAAAATTCATTAAAAATATTCCTTAAGAGATATGCAAATATTTTCAATTGATTCTTGTTCAGGGCGTCGTTGACTATGACTGAGTACAATTTAAAGACATTCCAACATACTTGGAATGTCCAAGTGCATGGATCGCTTTTCGGATTTTCAAAAATTCATTAAAAATATTCTTCAAGAGATATGCAAATATATTCAACGGATTCTTGTTCAGGGCATGCTTGACTATGACTGTGTACAATTTCAAGACATTCCAAGATACTTTTGGGGTCTTTTTTGACAAAAAAGTTAAGTCACTGCCTAAGTGCATGGATCGCTTTCCTGATTTTCAAAAATTCATTAAAAATATTCCTTAAGCGATATGCAAATATTTTCAACGGATTCTTGTTCAGGGCGTCGTTGACTATGACTGAGTACAATTTCAAGACATTCCAACATACTTGGAATGTCCAAGTGCATGGATCGCTTTTCGGATTTTCAAAAATTCATTAAAAATATTCTTCAAGAGATATGCAAATATATTCAACGGATTCTTGTTCAGGGCATGCTTGACTATGACTGTGTACAATTTCAAGACATTCCAAGATACTTTTGGGGTCTTTTTTGACGAAAAAGTTAAGTCACTGCCTAAGTGCATGGATCGCTTTCCTGATTTTCAGAAATTCTTTAAAAATATTCCTTAAACGATATGCAAATATTTTCAACGGATTCTTGTTCAGGGCGTCGTTGACTATGACTGAGTACAATTTCAAGACATTCCAACATACTTGGAATGTCCAAGTGCATGGATCGCTTTCCTGATTTTCAAAAGTTCATTAAAAATATTCTTCAAGAGATATGCAAATATATTCAACGGATTCTTGTTCAGGGCATGCTTGACTATGACTGTGTACAATTTCAAGACATTCCAAGATACTTTTGGGGTCTTTTTTGAATAAAAAGTTAAGTCACTGCCTAAGTGCACAGACTTTCCTCATTTTCAAAAATTCATTAAAAATATTCCTTAAGAGATATGCAAATATTTTCAATTGATTCTTGTTCAGGGCGTCGTTGACTATGACTGAGTACAATTTCAAGACATTCCAACATACTTGGAATGTCCAAGTGCATGGATCGCTTTTCGGATTTTCAAAAATTCATTAAAAATATTCTTCAAGAGATATGCAAATATATTCAACGGATTCTTGTTCAGGGCATGCTTGACTATGACTGTGTACAATTTCAAGACATTCCAAGATACTTTTGGGGTCTTTTTTGACGAAAAAGTTAAGTCACTGCCTAAGTGCATGGATCGCTTTCCTGATTTTCAAAAATTCATTAAAAATATTCCTTAAGCGATATGCAAATATTTTCAACGGATTCTTGTTCAGGGCGTCGTTGACTATGACTGAGTACAATTTCAAGACATTCCAACATACTTGGAATGTCCAAGTGCATGGATCGCTTTCCTGATTTTCAAAAGTTCATTAAAAATATTCTTCAAGAGATATGCAAATATATTCAACGGATTCTTGTTCAGGGCATGCTTGACTATGACTGTGTACAATTTCAAGACATTCCAATTTACTTTTGGGGTTTTTTTTGAAAAAAAAGTCAAGTCACTAAGTGCATCAGGGCAAATGGATCGTTTCCTTCGTCTCACCTGATATCCTGCTGTGTGATCCACGGTGTCCAAACGTTTGTTTCCAGCGACTGGACGACATGGATGAACTCCTGCAGCTTTAATTCTTTAAAAACAACCCAAAAACATCAAAAGTTAAGTCACTGCCTAAGTGCATGGATCGCTTTCCTGATTTTCAAAAATTCATTAAAAATATTCCTCAAGAGATATGCAAATATATTCAACGGATTCTTGTTCAGGGCATGCTTGACTATGACTGTGTACAATTTCAAGACATTCCAAGATACTTTTGGGGTCTTTTTTGACGAAAAAGTTAAGTCACTGCCTAAGTGCATGGATCGCTTTCCTGATTTTCAAAAATTCATTAAAAATATTCCTTAAGCGATATGCAAATATTTTCAACGGATTCTTGTTCAGGGCGTCGTTGACTATGACTGAGTACAATTTCAAGACATTCCAACATACTTGGAATGTCCAAGTGCATGGATCGCTTTCCTGATTTTCAAAAGTTCATTAAAAATATTCTTCAAGAGATATGCAAATATATTCAACGGATTCTTGTTCAGGGCATGCTTGACTATGACTGTGTACAATTTCAAGACATTCCAAGATACTTTTGGGGTCTTTTTTGAATAAAAAGTTAAGTCACTGCCTAAGTGCACAGACTTTCATCATTTTCAAAAATTCATTAAAAATATTCCTTAAGAGATATGCAAATATTTTCAATTGATTCTTGTTCAGGGCGTCGTTGACTATGACTGAGTACAATTTCAAGACATTCCAACATACTTGGAATGTCCAAGTGCATGGATCGCTTTTCGGATTTTCAAAAATTCATTAAAAATATTCTTCAAGAGATATGCAAATATATTCAACGGATTCTTGTTCAGGGCATGCTTGACTATGACTGTGTACAATTTCAAGACATTCCAAGAAACTTTTGGGGTCTTTTTTGACAAAAAAGTTAAGTCACTGCCTAAGTGCATGGATCGCTTTCCTGATTTTCAAAAATTCATTAAAAATATTCCTTAAGCGATATGCAAATATTTTCAACGGATTCTTGTTCAGGGCGTCGTTGACTATGACTGAGTACAATTTCAAGACATTCCAACATACTTGGAATGTCCAAGTGCATGGATCGCTTTCCTGATTTTCAAAAGTTCATTAAAAATATTCTTCAAGAGATATGCAAATATATTCAACGGATTCTTGTTCAGGGCATGCTTGACTATGACTGTGTACAATTTCAAGACATTCCAAGATACTTTTGGGGTCTTTTTTGACGAAAAAGTTAAGTCACTGCCTAAGTGCATGGATCGCTTTCCTGATTTTCAAAAATTCATTAAAAATATTCCTTAAGCGATATGCAAATATATTCAATGGATTCTTGTTCAGGGCATGCTTGACTATGACTGTGTACAATTTCAAGACATTCCAAGATACTTTTGGGGTCTTTTTTGACAAAAAAGTTAAGTCACTTACCTAAGTGCATGGATCGCTTTCCTGATTTTCAAAAATTCATTAAAAATATTCTTTAAGAGATATGCGAATATTTTCAATTGATTCTTGTTCAGGGCGTCGTTGACTATGACTGAGTACAATTTCAAGACATTCCAACATACTTGGAATGTCCAAGTGCATGGATCGCTTTCCGGATTTTCAAAAGTTCATTAAAAATATTCTTCAAGAGATATGCAAATATATTCAACGGATTCTTGTTCAGGGCATGCTTGACTATGACTGTGTACAATTTCAAGACATTCCAAGATACTTTTGGGGTCTTTTTTGACAAAAAAGTTAAGTCACTGCCTAAGTGCATGGATCGCTTTTCTGATTTTCAAAAATTCATTAAAAATATTCCTTAAGCGATATGCAAATATTTTCAACGGATTCTTGTTCAGGGCGTCGTTGACTATGACTGAGTACAATTTCAAAACATTCCAACATACTTGGAATGTCCAAGTGCATGGATCGCTTTCCTGATTTTCAAAAATTCATTAAAAATATTCTTCAAGAGATATGCAAATATATTCAACGGATTCTTGTTCAGGGCATGCTTGACTATGACTGTGTACAATTTCAAGACATTCCAAGATACTTTTGGGGTCTTTTTTGACGAAAAAGTTAAGTCACTGCCTAAGTGCATGGATCGCTTTCCTGATTTTCAGAAATTCTTTAAAAATATTCCTTAAACGATATGCAAATATTTTCAACGGATTCTTGTTCAGGGCGTCGTTGACTATGACTGAGTACAATTTCAAGACATTCCAACATACTTGGAATGTCCAAGTGCATGGATCGCTTTCCTGATTTTCAAAAGTTCATTAAAAATATTCTTCAAGAGATATGCAAATATATTTAACGGATTCTTGTTCAGGGCATGCTTGACTATGACTGTGTACAATTTCAAGACATTCCAAGATACTTTTGGGGTCTTTTTTGAATGAAAAGTTAAGTCACTGCCTAAGTGCACAGACTTTCCTCATTTTCAAAAATTCATTAAAAATATTCCTTAAGAGATATGCAAATATTTTCAATTGATTCTTGTTCAGGGCGTCGTTGACTATGACTGAGTACAATTTCAAGACATTCCAACATACTTGGAATGTCCAAGTGCATGGATCGCTTTTCGGATTTTCAAAAATTCATTAAAAATATTCTTCAAGAGATATGCAAATATATTCAACGGATTCTTGTTCAGGGCATGCTTGACTATGACTGTGTACAATTTCAAGACATTCCAATTTACTTTTGGGTTTTTTTTTGAAAAAAAAGTCAAGTCACTAAGTGCATCAGGGCAAATGGATCGTTTCCTTCGTCTCACCTGATATCCTGCTGTGTGATCCACGGTGTCCAAACGTTTGTTTCCAGCGACTGGACGACATGGATGAACTCCTGCAGCTTTAATTCTTTAAAAACAACCCAAAAACATCAAAAGTTAAGTCACTGCCTAAGTGCATGGATCGCTTTCCTGATTTTCAAAAATTCATTAAAAATATTCCTTAAGCGATATGCAAATATTTTCAACGGATTCTTGTTCAGGGCGTCGTTGACTATGACTGAGTACAATTTCAAGACATTCCAACATACTTGGAATGTCCAAGTGCATGGATCGCTTTCCTGATTTTCAAAAGTTCATTAAAAATATTCTTCAAGAGATATGCAAATATATTCAACGGATTCTTGTTCAGGGCATGCTTCACTATGACTGTGTACAATTTCAAGACATTCCAAGATACTTTTGGGGTCTTTTTTGACGAAAAAGTTAAGTCACTGCCTAAGTGCATGGATCGCTTTCCTGATTTTCAAAAATTCATTAAAAATATTCCTTAAGCGATATGCAAATATTTTCAACGGATTCTTGTTCAGGGCATGCTTGACTATGACTGTGTACAATTTCAAGACATTCCAAGATACCTTTGGGGTCTTTTTTCACAAAAAAGTTAAGTCACTGCCTAAGTGCATGGATTGCTTTCCTGATTTTCAAAAATTCATTAAAAATATTCCTTAAGAGATATGCGAATATTTTCAATTGATTCTTGTTCAGGGCGTCGTTGACTATGACTGAGTACAATTTCAAGACATTCCAACATACTTGGAATGTCCAAGTGCATGGATCGCTTTCCGGATTTTCAAAAATTCATTAAAAATATTCTTCAAGAGATATGCAAATATATTCAACGGATTCTTGTTCAGGGCATGCTTGACTATGACTGTGTACAATTTCAAGACATTCCAAGATACTTTTGGGGTCTTTTTTGACGAAAAAGTTAAGTCACTGCCTAAGTGCATGGATCGCTTTCCTGATTTTCAAAAATTCATTAAAAATATTCCTTAAGCGATATGCAAATATATTCAATGGATTCTTGTTCAGGGCATGCTTGACTATGACTGTGTACAATTTCAAGACATTCCAAGATACTTTTGGGGTCTTTTTTGACAAAAAAGTTAAGTCACTTACCTAAGTGCATGGATCGCTTTCCTGATTTTCAAAAATTCATTAAAAATATTCTTTAAGAGATATGCGAATATTTTCAATTGATTCTTGTTCAGGGCGTCGTTGACTATGACTGAGTACAATTTCAAGACATTCCAACATACTTGGAATGTCCAAGTGCATGGATCGCTTTCCGGATTTTCAAAAATTCATTAAAAATATTCTTCAAGAGATATGCAAATATATTCAACGGATTCTTGTTCAGGGCATGCTTGACTATGACTGTGTACAATTTCAAGACATTCCAAGATACTTTTGGGGTCTTTTTTGACGAAAAAGTTAAGTCACTGCCTAAGTGCATGGATCGCTTTCCTGATTTTCAAAAATTCATTAAAAATATTCCTTAAGCGATATGCAAATATTTTCAACGGATTCTTGTTCAGGGCGTCGTTGACTATGACTGAGTACAATTTCAAGACATTCCAAGATACTTTTGGGGTCTTTTTTGAATAAAAAGTTAAGTCACTGCCTAAGTGCACAGAAATTCCTCATTTTCAAAAATTCATTAAAAATATTCCTTAAGAGATATGCAAATATATTCAACGGATTCTTGTTCAGGGCATGCTTGACTATGACTGTGTACAATTTCAAGACATTCCAAGATACTTTTGGGGTCTTTTTTGACGAAAAAGTTAAGTCACTGCCTAAGTGCATGGATCGCTTTCCGGATTTTCAAAAATTCATTAAAAATATTCTTCAAGAGATATGCAAATATATTCAACGGATTCTTGTTCAGGGCATGCTTGACTATGACTGTGTACAATTTCAAGACATTCCAATTTACTTTTGGGTTTTTTTTTGAAAAAAAAGTCAAGTCACTAAGTGCATCAGGGCAAATGGATCGTTTCCTTCGTCTCACCTGATATCCTGCTGTGTGATCCACGGTGTCCAAACGTTTGTTTCCAGCGACTGGACGACATGGATGAACTCCTGCAGCTTTAATTCTTTAAAAACAACCCAAAAACATCAAAAGTTAAGTCACTGCCTCAGTGCATGGATCGCTTTCCTGATTTTCAAAAATTCATTAAAAATATTCCTCAAGAGATATGCAAATATATTCAACGGATTCTTGTTCAGGGCATGCTTGACTATGACTGTGTACAATTTCAAGACATTCCAAGATACTTTTGGGGTCTTTTTTGACGAAAAAGTTAAGTCACTGCCTAAGTGCATGGATCGCTTTCCTGATTTTCAAAAATTCATTAAAAATATTCCTTAAGCGATATGCAAATATTTTCAACGGATTCTTGTTCAGGGCGTCGTTGACTATGACTGAGTACAATTTCAAGACATTCCAAGATACTTTTGGGGTCTTTTTTGAATAAAAAGTTAAGTCAATGCCTAAGTGCACAGAAATTCCTCATTTTCAAAAATTCATTAAAAATATTCCTTAAGAGATATGCAAATATATTCAACGGATTCTTGTTCAGGGCATGCTTGACTATGACTGTGTACAATTTCAAGACATTCCAAGATACTTTTGGGGTCTTTTTTGACGAAAAAGTTAAGTCACTGCCTAAGTGCATGGATCGCTTTCCGGATTTTCAAAAATTCATTAAAAATATTCTTCAAAAGATATGCAAATATATTCAACGGATTCTTGTTCAGGGCATGCTTGACTATGACTGTGTACAATTTCAAGACATTCCAAGATACTTTTGGGGTCTTTTTTGACGAAAAAGTTAAGTCACTGCCTAAGTGCATGGATCGCTTTCCTGATTTTTTAAAAAATTCATTAAAAATATTCCTTAAGCGATATGCAAATATTTTCAACGGATTCTTGTTCAGGGCGTCGTTGACTATGACTGAGTACAATTTCAAGACATTCCAACATACTTGGAATGTCCAAGTGCATGGATCGCTTTCCGGATTTTCAAAAGTTCATTAAAAATATTCTTCAAGAGATATGCAAATATATTCAACGGTTTCTTGTTCAGGGCATGCTTGACTATGACTGTGTACAATTTCAAGACATTCCAAGATACTTTTGGGGTCTTTTTTGACAAAAAAGTTAAGTCACTGCCTAAGTGCATGGATCGCTTTCCTGATTTTCAAAAATTCATTAAAAATATTCCTTAAGAGATATGCAAATATTTTCAACGGATTCTTCTTCAGGGCGTCGTTGACTATGACTGAGTACAATTTCAAGACATTCCAACATACTTGGAATGTCCAAGTGCATGGATCGCTTTCCGGATTTTCAAAAATTCATTAAAAATATTCTTCAAGAGATATGCAAATATATTCAACGGATTCTTGTTCAGGGCATGCTTGACTATGACTGTGTACAATTTCAAGACATTCCAATTTACTTTTGGGTTTTTTTTTGAAAAAAAAGTCAAGTCACTAAGTGCATCAGGGCAAATGGATCGTTTCCTTCGTCTCACCTGATATCCTGCTGTGTGATCCACGGTGTCCAAACGTTTGTTTCCAGCGACTGGACGACATGGATGAACTCCTGCAGCTTTAATTCTTTAAAAACAACCCAAAAACATCAAAAGTTAAGTCACTGCCTCAGTGCATGGATCGCTTTCCTGATTTTCAAAAATTCATTAAAAATATTCCTCAAGAGATATGCAAATATATTCAACGGATTCTTGTTCAGGGCATGCTTGACTATGACTGTGTACAATTTCAAGACATTCCAAGATACTTTTGGGGTCTTTTTTGAAAAAAAAGTCAAGTCACTAAGTGCATCAGGGCAAATGGATCGTTTCCTTCGTCTCACCTGATATACTGCTGTGTGATCCACGGTGTCAAAACGTTTGTTTCCAGCGACTGGGCGACATGGATGAACTCCTGCAGCTTTAATGCTTTAAAAACAAACCAAAAACATCAAAAGTTAAGTCACTGCCTAAGTGCATGGATCGCTTTCCTAATTTTCAAAAATTCATTAAAAATAATCCTTAAGAGATATGCAAATATTTTCAACGGATTCTTGTTCAGGGTGTCGTTGACTATGACTGTGTACAATTTCAAGACATTCCAAGATACTTTTGGTTTTTTTCTGTTAAATCAATCAATCAATCAATCATTTTTTGTATAGCCCACAGTTTACAAAACATAGTTTGTCTCAGGGACTTCACAGGGTTGGTAACATCCTCTGTCCTTCGACCAGGGTAAGGAAAAACTACCAGCGAAAAAACTCTTCTAACAGGGAAAAGGGTAGAAACCTTAAGGAGAACCACAGTTGAGGGATCCACTCCCTGGACGGACAGACGTGCAGTAGATGTTACCAAAAACATACAATACACAATGACAAAGAATAAAAAGTGAAAAGTCTTTAAATGCCAGGATCATCTGTCACAGCCTGTCGTGAAGGCTGTTGTGGTCAGAGACTTGAAGATGACGGAGTCCTCTTTCCTGTCCTGACCTCATGTCGTTCACTGGTGTCAGCAGAACTGTAAGAGATTAAACATCAGTTAGAGAAGGTCTACATGTGAATTTATGGTCTACATGTGGATTTATGTGCTACATGTGGATTTATGGTCTACATGTGGATTTATGGTGTACATGTGGATTTATGGTGTACATGTGGATGTATGGTGTACATGTGGATTTATGTGCTACATGTGGATTTATGGTCTAAATGTGGATTTATGGTGTACATGTGGATGTATGGTGTACATGTGGATTTATGTGCTACATGTGGATTTATGGTCTAAATGTGGATTTATGGTGTACATGTGGATGTATGGTGTACATGTGGATTTATGTGCTACATGTGGATTTATGGTCTAAATGTGGATTTATGGTCTACATGTCATGGGGGACATCGGGTAAGTGGTGAGGGTTGAGAAATTGAGGACGGGGTAGAGAAAGTGCGGCTCGTGCAAAGTCTGTGTGCTCATTCTAAGTGCATGATGGGAAATTCCTCCAGCAGTCTAAGCCTATGGCAGCATAAGATAGACTATTCTAATCAGGACATACCTGATCTAGCTTTGACTATAGTCTATGTTAAAAAGGTAGGTTTTCAGTCTCACCTTAAAGGCAGAGACAGAGTCAGACTGTCTGACTGAAAGCAGAAGTTGGTTCCACAGGAGAGGAGCCTGGTAGATAAATGTTCTACCACCGATTCTACTTCTAGTTATTTTAGGAATAACCAGTAGACCTGAGTTCAGGGTCTATTGGGTTGATATAAAGTGATTAAGTCACAAATATAAGAAGGTGCCTGATTATTCAGGGCCTTGTATGTGAGTAGAAGTATTTTAAAATCTATTCTACTTTTCACTGGGAGCCAGTGAAGAGAAGCCAAGACAGGAGTTGTATAATCACGTCGTCTGGTTCCAGTCAGTATCCGTGCTGCTGCGTTCTGGACAAGTTGAAGGCTTCTCAAGGACTTACTAGGACATCCAGACAGTAAGGAGTTACAGTAATCCAGCCTAGAGGTTATAAAGGCGTGGATAAGTTTCTCAGAGTCTTGTCGTGATATAATATTTCTAATTGTCTTAATGTTGCGAAGGTGGAAGAAGGCTGTTCTACATATATGCTTAATATGTTCATCCAGTGATAAATCCTGGTCAAACAGGACTCCTAGGTTCCTTACTGTAGTGCAAGGGACTGAAGTGTTACTGCCTCGGTTTAGAGCTCCACTTAAAAGTGCTGCTCTTATATCTTTTGGCCCAAGGACCATGACCTCAGTTTTTTCTGTGTTAAGCATCAGAAAGTTCAGAGTCATCCACGTCTGTATGTCTATGAGACAATCCTGGAGTTTTATAGATGGGTTTGGGTCATCCGGTCGTACAGATACATATAGCTGGGTGTCGTCTGCATAACAATGGAAATCTATGTTGTGTTTCCTGATAATGTTGCCTAATGGCAGCATGTACAGGGTAAAAAGAATAGGTCCGAGCACGGAACCCTGAGGAACTCCGTAGTTGACCTTAGTGAATATGGAGTAGTCCTCGTTAACACTAACAAACTGAAATCTGTCCCATAAATAGGACTTGAACCAGACAAGTGCAGATCCTCTAATCACAACATCTTGTTCTAGTCTATGTAGCAGGATCTCATGATCTATCGTATCAAATGCTGCACTGAGATCCAGCAGGACCGATCTGGCGTTGTCTGGTAAACCAGCAGATGGCAGCAACTTTCAAGAGACCAGCTTCTCCATCTCTGAGCCCAGTAATGTTCAGGTAAGGCATTGGATATTTGAGATATTATTCAATAGAATCTTCCTCTTACTTCTAATCTTACTCTACGTATGTAGAAGATGTTTCTCCTGCTTTGATCTATTCTCTCTCATGCTCTGCTTCATCAATGAAGAACGAATTCATCGACAACATCCTTTCAGCTAATGTTCTACCTTAAAAACATCCCTACAGTTTCTTCCTTTCATCACAGTGACTCAATAATGATGGATTGTCATGAGTGAAAGTGGCTTCAGCTGCTTTTCCTTGTGTTTCAGGTCCGTGGAGATTTGAGGCCGAGGAGAAGCGAGCCTGGTGATGAGTCCAGAATCCCTCAAGGCTCCATCACACTTCCCTCCTCTATCACAAAAGTCACTTTACATGTAGAGGGAAAAAAAAGAAAACAAAGTCACACACTCATCCAACAAAGCAGCCTTTCAGCACCACGGACAGCGCCCGAAGCTCCACAGTTACCGTAGCGACCCGCCCTCACCTATTCCATTCTTACTCACACACACAGGGATTGGATTGGAACAGAATGGCTACTTGAACTTTTTAAATGTTAAACTTCAAAAAAACATATATCTATATTATATATTTTATAAAATCTAAAATAAAATGCTTGAGGGGCTTAACTGGGGCTACACAGATGTTTGACGGTGTAGCGTGTTCGGTGTGAGTGAATGGGGCGATGGAGGAGGTCTGAAGGTAAGAAGGATTTGTAGGTGGTGAAGAGGATCTTGAAATGTGTTTACATGTTGAAACTGCCCTCTGGTGGACACGTTTGACATTACATGTAAGGTCACATGAGATTTAGAGCTGCTAAACTGGTGAAATAAATAGTAACTTTTGTGAGGGAAACAGTTTTTTTATGTTTAAGACCCTGCCAGGCCATAAATAATTCATCATAAAACAGAACTGCAAAAACCTGACCTCCAGTGGACAAAGGTGACATTACGTGTAGATGAAAAATGTATTCAAAGCTGCTGAATTCAAGTCACTGCCAGCCCATAAATAACTTGAGAAAACATTCAGGGTTCAGGCCATACAGAGTTTCACCGAGGGCCAGAATGTGGCACACATTTGTTCAGCCAGTTCAGCAGAGTGAGTGTGAGTGAAAGAGTGAGAGACTTCAAATAAGTGACTTATTTATTTATTTAACACAAAAGATTCAAGATGGAAAAAACATCAACACAAAGCAGAAAAGAAACAAAACGGCATCAAAGAAACATATAAAGGTTAAGTAGAAATTAAAGTCAAACAATCACAGGCTCTTTTCTTCAACGCAATAAAACAATACAGAGAAGAAAATACAGTTAGCTTTAAATAACAATAAAAACAAGAACTTATTCTTCATAAACCCTGTTGGCTTTAAACCCCACTTACACTGTGAATTAGAAATGGAAAAGAAAAAAGACTCAGCTTCACCCACTGAGGCTGAAGTGGCTGTGACGCCCCCTGCTGGTTGGACTAAAACCTCATTTAATCAGAAAAAGGAAGGAAGCAATAAAGTCCATTAGAGAAGGAGAGAACACAGGGATGGAGGAAATGGCAAAAAGAAAGGGCTGAAAGACATGAAAAAGAATGGAAGGAAAGAGAAAAGGAAAGCAATAAAAGGACAGCAAGGAAATAAATGAGTTTGTCGACTCACAGGGAAACCACATCAAGTCCAGTCGGTGAAATCCAGTCCATGTTTTGCTGCCGTTTCTGGACACATGAAAACACATGAAGTGAAAATTAACTTGACTATCGTCACAACAATGACAAACATTCAAACACATTCTACACATTAACATTTACTCAAAAAGATCAACTTTTCAAATAAGTCACAAATGTCCGGGTAAACTTATCGTTTGCCGCCGTCGTTAGCGTTACCCAGAGTGCACCACGTGGAGGTGACAGTCGGACTTGCACTCCTTTTTTTTTTTTTTTTTTTTTTAAAATCATTCATAATATTAGAGAGAAGAGAAACCCAACAATTCACACAATGAGCAAGCAATCGTGGCAACAGTGGAGAGAAAAAACTCCCTTTTAACAGGAAGAAATCTCTGGCAGAACCAGACTCAAAGTGTGCGGCCGTCTGCCTCGACCGGTTGGGGGGAATGGGAGGGGAACAGAAAGGACAAGAGGTGGTAACTTTTGTTAGTCAGTGGTTTTGGTTGGACGACCACAAGGAGGCCATTTTGTGCAGTTCATGTTGGGTTTTTTTCAGATTCTTGTGTTCCGTTCCTCCAGGTTTTGAATCCACTGATCCCATTTCCTCAAAGATCATCATGCAGATCCATCCATTTTCCAAGAGTAGATTCACTGAGGTGAATGAATTCCTCCATTTGCTGCATCATCGTGTTGACAAAGTTGTCCAGAAAGTTACTTTTGCATTTCCAAGCCATGATTCCAGTTTGTCCATCCTTGTGAGCAGATTTTTGTTTTGCTGTCACGTATGGAGAGTTCCGTCCAATCAGAGTTATCAATCCTCCGACACCTGCACCCGTTTACTGTCAACTAAGTTTTGCTAAGTGTACACATTTGTGTAACAACGACAACACAGGAAGATGAAACGACAGACCAAAGTAGAAGTGCATATTGACACAAACAAAAAAACACTCATCTTGTTTTGACAGCCGGTGTTCAGAGTTCGTCTAAGTTGTCCAGGACGTAAGAAGTCCACCAAGTGTTAGGGTCTCAATTCTGGAACAGATTAGGAAAAACAAAACTGAAAAGCAGTAGCAAAGTGTCATTGATGTCAAAAGGAGTCTAATATACTCACCACTGTAGGTTCTTGTGTAGTGGAAGTGGTTAACGAGCTCTGCAGAACTCTGATAACCTGTGCACCTGAACCAGGTGTTTTGGGGATAACTAACTAAGGTTAGCTAACCCTAACCCCCTCATTTGTTCCTTGATGCAGAAAACGGCCCCTTGCCAAAAACTGCTGTAAAAATATCTTAATATTTATTTCCACTTTAAATGAGTCAGTCTTTTGAAGCTACTTCATCCTGAAATATGCATATCAAATATTAATATTTTTAAAAGGTGAACCTTTTAAAGGCCATATTGTTTACGCAACTACACTGTTTTTATTGGGAAAAAAAAACTACAATAACTTTTGATTCTGATGCATTCTTATTTTTTGCAATGTCAGATTTTTCTAAAAACTGTCTCCTACAAAAATATTGTTCATATTTTTTTCAACTTTAAATTGTCACTCTTTTAACGCTACTTCAGACTGAGATATACTCATCAAATTATATTTTTAAAATTCTAACCCTTTAAAGGCCATAATGTTTATGCAACTCTTTAAATCAACAGAAAAACTACAATCCTTTCCAATCAATCATAAAATACCTTTCAAGGACTATTTATTATTATCAGGCCCTGAGATGGTCAGTGATTGGAAGAAACATTGATTTTGATGCATTGTTAGTTTCTGTAGTGGCAGATGCAATTTAATAATCTTGTGATATGATGGATTTTGAACCGTCTCCTTCTATAAGCAAACTTTTTTCCAACTAAATAATTATTACCCTGTTTTGTTTAAAGATAAATAAACAAGAATAGGTTCAACCTGAACAAATATTTATTTTGCAAAGATGACCCTGAATGATGAAGACTGAAATATAAACATTGAATATGAAACATGGGGCAGTTGGGTGTGTTGTTGGAGATGGGGAGAAAGGAAGAGAGATGGTGAGTGAGTGCATCATGTGTGACTGAGTGAGGGAGTGAGGGAGTGAGGGAGCGAGTGAGCGAGCGAGCGAGAGTGAGTGAGTGACTGTGAGTGAGTGAGCGAGCGAGAGTGAGCGAGCGAGCGTGACTGCGAGTGAACGAGCGAGATTTGGAGTCTCTGCTCCACCTGAGCTGAACTCTCACATTCACACATGATGAACTCACTCACCATCTCCATCTTTTCCCTTCTCCCCATCGCCAACAACACACCAAACTGCCCCATGTTTCATATTCAATGTTCATATTTAAGTGTTCATCATTCAGTGTCCTTTGCAAAATAAATGTTTTTCAGGTTCAAACTATTATTGTATGTTTATTCATCTTAAAACAAAACCAGGCTATAATTGGGTTAGTAGGAAAAAAATGTTTTACTTGTAGTCGGAGACCGATTCAAAATCCATCATATATCACAAAATAAGATTACATTGGATCTGCTACTACAAACAACTAATGCATCAAAATCAATGTTTCTCCTAGTCACTGACCCATCTCAGGGTCTAATAACAACCAAATATTCCTTAAACCACACCAAACATTTCATTTCAAAAATGAAATAAACTTGAACCCTGAGTCTGTTTATATATCAAATAACAACCTGTGTTTGAATCGTATTCAGTGCTTTGTGACTAAAGGGATTTTTGTACACTTCAAAAATAATGGAAAAACTAAATAATGAAAAGGGACGAGAGCAGCAGCAAACAAGTAACAATACTCATCTTCTTCTGACAGTTGGTGTTCAGATGTTCAAAGTTGTGCTGGACGTCAGAAATCCACCAAGCCTTGGGTCTCCATCCTGGAACAGATTAGGAAAAACGAAACTAAAAAGCAGCATCAAACAGTCACTGATGTCCAAAGGAATCTGATATACTCACCACTGCAGATTCTTCTTGTGCAGTAGGAGTCACCGATGAGATCAGGGAAGACGCGACTGTAGGGTAGAATGTCCACCAAGCACCACCTCGAGGTCGACCATGTTGGGTCACCCTTCTGGAACAGATTAGGAAAAACAAACAAATTAACAGAGACAAAAGCAGCAGCAAACAATTAACAATACTCATCCTCTTCCGACCGCTGGGGTTCAGAGTTCTTCAAAGTTGTCCAGAACGTAGGAAGTCCACCAAGCGTAGGGTCTCCATTCTGAAACAGATTAGGAAAAACGAAACTGAAAAGCAGCATCAAACAGTCACTGATGTCCAAAGGAATCTGATATACTCACCACTGCAGGTTCTTCTTGTGCAGTGGGAGTCACCGACCAGATCAGGGAAGAGGCGACTGTAGTGTAGAACGTCCACCAAGCACCACCTCGAGGTCGATCATGTTGGGTCTCCCTTCTGGAACAGATTAGGAAAAACAAACAGATAAAAGTGACAAAAGCAGCAGCAAAAACAACAATTAACAATACTCATCCTCTTCCGACAGCTGGGGTTCAGAGTTCTTCAAAGTTGTCCAGGACATAGGAAGTCCACCAAGCGTAGGGTCTCCATTCTGAAACAGATTAGGAAAAACAAAACTAAAAAGCAGCATCAAACAGTCACTGATGTCCAAAGGAATCTGATATACTCACCACTGCAGATTCTTCTTGTGCAGTAGGAGTCACCGATGAGATCAGGGAAGACGCGACTGTAGGGTAGAACGTCCACCAAGCACCACCTCGAGGTCGACCATGTTGGGTCACCCTTCTGGAACAGATTAGGAAAAACAAACAAATTAACAGAGACAAAAGCAGCAGCAAACAATTAACAATACTCATCCTCTTCCGACCGCTGGGGTTCAGAGTTCTTCAAAGTTGTCCAGAACGTAGGAAGTCCACCAAGCGTAGGGTCTCCATTCTGAAACAGATTAGGAAAAACGAAACTGAAAAGCAGCATCAAACAGTCACTGATGTCCAAAGGAATCTGATATACTCACCACTGCAGGTTCTTCTTGTGCAGTGGGAGTCACCGACCAGATCAGGGAAGAGGCGACTGTAGTGTAGAACGTCCACCAAGCACCACCTCGAGGTCGATCATGTTGGGTCTCCCTTCTGGAACAGATTAGGAAAAACAAACAGATAAAAGTGACAAAAGCAGCAGCAAAAACAACAATTAACAATACTCATCCTCTTCCGACAGCTGGGGTTCAGAGTTCTTCAAAGTTGTCCAGGACATAGGAAGTCCACCAAGCGTAGGGTCTCCATTCTGAAACAGATTAGGAAAAACAAAACTAAAAAGCAGCATCAAACAGTCACTGATGTCCAAAGGAATCTGATATACTCACCACTGCAGATTCTTCTTGTGCAGTAGGAGTCACCGATGAGATCAGGGAAGACGCGACTGTAGGGTAGAACGTCCACCAAGCACCACCTCGAGGTCGACCATGTTGGGTCACCCTTCTGGAACAGATTAGGAAAAACAAACAAATTAACAGAGACAAAAGCAGCAGCAAACAATTAACAATACTCATCCTCTTCCGACCGCTGGGGTTCAGAGTTCTTCAAAGTTGTCCAGAACGTAGGAAGTCCACCAAGCGTAGGGTCTCCATTCTGAAACAGATTAGGAAAAACAAAACTGAAAAGCAGTATCAAACTGTCACTGATGCCCAAAGGAATCTGATATACTCACAACTGGAGGTTCTTGTGTTGTAGGAGTCACCGATGAGATCAGGGAAGAGGCGACTGTAGACGAAAGTAGAGGTCAACAACGATGAAGCAAACACAAATAAGAAATATCACCATACTCCTCCTCTTCCGACAGTCTGTGTTCAGTCAATATGCATATCAAATATTAATATTTTTTAAAATGTTAACCTTTTAAAGGCCATATTGTTTATGCAACTACAATAACTTTTGATTCTGATGCATTCTTATTTTTTGCAATGTCAGATTTTTCTAAAAACAGTCTCCTACAAAAATATTGTTCATATTTTTTTCAACTTTAAATTGTCACTCTTTTAACGCTACTTCAGACTGAGATATACTCATCAAATTATATTTTTAAAAATTCTAACCCTTTAAAGGCTATAATGTTTATGCAACTCTTTAAATCAACAAAAAAACTACAATCCTTTCCAATCAATCATAAAATACCTTTCAAGGACTATTTATTATTATCAGGCCCTGAGATGGTCAGTGATTGGAAGAAACATTGATTTTGATGCATTGTTAGTTTCTGTAGTGGCAGATGCAATTTAATAATCTTGTGATATGATGGATTTTGAATCGTCTCCTTATATAAGCAAACTTTTTTTTCCTACTAAATAATTATTACCCTGTTTGGTTTTAAGATAAATAAACAAGAATAGGTTCAACCTGAACAAATATTTATTTTGCAAAGACGACCCTGAATGATGAAGACTGAAATATAAACATTGAATATGAAACATGGGGCAGTTGGGTGTGTTGTTGGAGATGGGGAGAAAGGAAGAGAGATGGTGAGTGAGTGCATCATGTGTGACTGAGTGAGGGAGTGAGGGAGTGAGGGAGCGAGTGAGCGAGCGAGTGAGCGAGCGAGCGAGAGTGAGTGAGTGACTGTGAGTGAGTGAGTGAGCGAGCGAGAGAGAGTGAGCGAGCGTGACTGCGAGTGAACGAGCGAGATTTGGAGTCTCTGCTCCACCTGAGCTGAACTCTCACATTCACACATGATGAACTCACTCACCATCTCCATCTTTTCCCTTCTCCCCATCGCCAACAACACACCAAACTGCCCCATGTTTCATATTCAATGTTCATATTTAAGTGTTCATCATTCAGTGTCCTTTGCAAAATAAATGTTTTTCAGGTTCAAACTATTATTGTATGTTTATTCATCTTAAAACAAAACCAGGTTATAATTGGGTTAGTAGGAAAAAAATGTTTTACTTGTAGTCGGAGACCGATTCAAAATCCATCATATATCACAAAATAAGATTACATTGGATCTGCTACTACAAACAACTAATGCATCAAAATCAATGTTTCTCCTAGTCACTGACCCATCTCAGGGTCTAATAACAACCAAATATTCCTTAAACCACACCAAACATTTCATTTCAAAAATGAAACAAACTTGAACCCTGAGTCTGTTTATATATCAAAAAACAACCTGTGTTTGAATCGTATTCAGTGCTTTGTGACTATAGTGATTTTTGTACACTTAAAAAATAATGGAAAAAACTAAATAATGAAAAGGGACGAGAGCAGCAGAAAACAACAATACTCATCTTCTTCTGACAGTTGGTGTTCAGATGTTCAAAGTTGTCCTGGACGTCAGAAATCCACCAAGCCTTGGGTCTCCATTCTGAAACAGATTAGGAAAAACGAAACTGAAAAGCAGCATCAAACTTTCATTGATGTTCAAAGGAATCTGATATACTCACCACTGTAGGTTCTTCTTGTGCAGTGGGAGTCACCGATGAGATCAGGGAAGAGGCGACTGTAGACAAAAGTAGAGGTCAGTTTTCCGGCCAGTTTTCTGCTGCCTTTAACCAGCTCTGTGTCCCCTCTGAATTATTACCAAACACGGAGGTGCTCAGTTCTTCGTTTCACTCCTCCTGCCGAACCATATTGGACTCTGTGGCTCCATTTAAAACCGTGCAGCCCAAAGCTAAACCTGAGCCCTGGTTCAATGCGAGAACTCGCGCAGCCAGACAGGATTGCCGCAAAGCTGAACGCAGGTGGAAAAAGGACAAGCTGCAGGTTTCTCGCCAAATCCTAAAAGACAGCTGGCGCTGCTACCAGAGCACTGTCAAAGAGTCCAGAAGAGAGCACCTGTCAAATATTATTGAATCAAACTCTCACAACCCACGTGTGTTATTTAAAACCATAGAGTCTGTTCTTGGCTCACCTCAGCCTGTGTGCACAGAGGAATCCCCTGAAATGTGCAATAGCTTCCTGCAGTTCTTCATTGATAAGGTTGCTACCACAAGGGCTCTAATCACCACACCTGTGTCTGACCCCTCTGACAGTGTGCTTTTCTCAGCTGTGCTTGATTCGTTTGAGCCCGTGTCTCTGATTGCCTTAGAAAAAGTGGTTGCCCAGATGAAGCCATCAGGCTCTCCCTGTGACACTGTCCCGCCTCACTTTTTTAAAGAGGTATTTCCTTGTATAGGGCAGTCAGTCCTGGCCATTATTAACAGCAGTCTGTCTTCTGGTGTTGTCCCCCAATGTTTTAAACATGCTGTTGTACAACCCCTGCTTAAGAAACCTGGCCTTGATCGTGTTATGCTAGCCAATTATAGACCTATCTCCAAGCTGCCTTTTATTTCAAAGATCCTGGAAAAAGTTGTCCACGCCCAGTTGCAGTCGTTCCTGGACGAGCATGATATTCTGGAGATTTTCCAGTCTGGCTTTAAAACAAGGCATAGTACAGAGTCAGCTTTATTAAGAGTGTTCAATGACATCCTCCTGACGGTTGATTCTGGAGACTCTGTGATCCTTGTCCTGCTGGACCTAACTGCAGCGTTTGACACTGTGGACCACAATATTTTAGTGGCACGCTTGCAGCACCTAGTGGGCATTAGTGGTAGCGCCCTTAATTGGTTTAGATCGTATCTTGAGGGAAGATCTATGTGTGTACGCCTCGGTGGCTCTGAGTCCCGCTCTGCTCCACTGTCATATGGGGTTCCACAGGGCTCAATTTTAGGGCCCCTGCTCTTCTCCCTGTATCTGCTTCCCCTGGGCTCCATCTTGAGAAAACATGGCATCTCATTTCATTTTTATGCAGACGACAGTCAGATTTATGTCCCACTGAGTAAGAAAAATGCCTGTCTGCAACCACTTCTATTATGTCTTGATGACATAAAAGCATGGATGTCACTGAACTTTTTAAAATTTAATGAAAAGAAGACGGAAGTCATAATGTTTGGTCCTAGCGGCTCTAGTGAACCCCCCCCTGCTGATTTGGGCCCTTTGGCATCGTATGTGAAGCCTTTAGTGACAAACTTAGGTTTTATTATGGACAGTGATTTTAAATTGGACCGGCAAATTGGGGCAACAGTAAAGTCCAGCTTTTTTCACCTCAGGCAGCTGGCAAAGGTGAGGCCCTTTCTCTCACAAAAGCACTTTGAAACAGTAATCCATGCCTTTGTTACATCTCGGCTGGATTACTGTAACGCTCTTTATCTTGGAGTCAGCCAGTCCTCCCTCTCACGTCTCCAGTTGGTCCAGAACGCTGCTGCTCGCCTCTTAACTGGAGCACGTAAGAGGGAGCACATTACTCCCATTTTGGCCTCCCTTCACTGGCTGCCTGTGCATTTTAGAGTCCATTTTAAGATTCTTTTATTTGTTTTTAAATCTTTAAATGGTCTTGCCCCGCCTTACCTCTCTGAGCTTCTCCATCCTTACACTCCTGCTCGGTGCCTCAGGTCAGCTGACCAGCTGCTCCTGGAGGTACCGAGGTCTAAACGGAAGCTCAGAGGGGAAAGAGCTTTCTCCATTGCCGGTCCCAAACTTTGGAACGCCCTCCCGCTTCATATTAGACAGGCCCCCTCACTGTCCATTTTTAAAACTCATCTTAAAACACATTTTTATTCTTCTGCGTTCAACTCAGCATGAGACTCTGCTCTTGTTTTAGTGTTTTATTGTTTAAACATTTTTATTGTTTTATAGTTTTTTTTATTATTTAAACATTGTTACTGTTTTATAGTTTTATTGTTTTTATTTTGTCTCCTATGTTTTATGTGCCATGTTTTATTTATTGTACTGTTAAGCACTTTGTACCAGCTTTAGCTGCCTAAAGCGCTCTATAAATAAAGTTGAGTTGAGTTGAGTTGAGTCAACAACAATGACGCAAAGAAAAATAAATATCACCATTCTCCTCCTCTTCCGACAATCTGTGTTCAGAGTTCGTCGAAGTTGTCCAGAACGTCCACCAAGCACCGCCTCGAGGTCGACCATGTTGGGTCTCCATTCTGGAACAGATTAGGAACAACAAACAAATTAACAGAGACAAACGCAGCAAACACAACAACTTACAATACTCATCCTCTTCTGACAGCTGGTGTTCAGAGTTCGTCAATGTTGTCCTGGACATACACCAGGCGTGACCGTTCCATCACAAGGTCCATGTCGGGTCTCGATTCTGGAACAGAAAATTTGTGTCCAGCCATGGCAAAAGGGTTCACATGTCTACTTCGGGACATTTGGAGTTATTTACAGATTCCGAAAGTGCTAAGCTTTCCAACAATGTCAAACCCATGTCCATCTGATCATTTTTGAAGAAGATGTGGTCATTTGAATGTAGACACTCCTCAAACTGCTTTAGGGAGAAATTCAGCCTGAAAGATTTCGACCCTCTTGAGGAGCCAGGCCAATAGCTGCTCATTTGCATGACATTAACATGGTCACAACCCCCCACCCAGTCTAGCTGTCAGTGACATCTGATGTCTGTTAGCCCACAGGACAGTAACAGTGTAGCAGTTTGGAAAAAAAAAGGAATGAATGTAGTTCATGTCAATGTAAGGCAAGGCAAGGCAAGTTTATTTGTATAGCACATTTCAACAACAAGGTAATTCAAAGTGCTTTACATAAAGCATTAAAAAGCATAGAAAAGAGACATTTATAGAATCAGATATAACATCAAAATAAAAACAAGCAGGTAAAATTTAAAGATTAAGATTAAAAAATAAAATAGATACAAATAAAATCAAAAGATAACAAATAAAATCAAGAGTATATATAAGGAATAAAGGTTACAGTGCAGTATTGGAAATGACTGAAATGCAGCGGCAAACAGAAAAGTCTTCACTCTTGATTTAAAAGAGGTGAGAGTTTCAGCAGACCTACAGTTTTCTGGGAGTTTGTTCCAGATATATGGTGCATAGAACTAAAATAAAGAAATAAAATATATCTAAGTGTGTGAAGGAATATTTTCCAGACCATGGACTATATTATCATCTTCAATACCAGTTCCTCCCCCACAATGTGGCTGTACCCACTCTGTCCATCACAGTTGATATGCGGACTAAATGATGACATCACAAACGCACCCTCTTCTGTGCTGTAACCTTTGGTGCTGGGCATGTGAAGAATTTTGCCTCATCAGAACAGAAAGGCCGGATTTTTTCAAAAAGATACGTCTGCCTGTCCATGGTCAGTCCAGGTGGGGCCAGGACGGGGAGACTGTCAACAGGGGGCAGAACTCCTGGGTTGCGCAGTAGCTGAAACTCGATAGGCTCTGCATCACTGTGAGTTTGAGCAAGCACCACACCTGGTCTGTTGGCATCAAAGCTGTGACAGAATAGAAGCACACAACAGGATATTTAAAACATGGCTCACTGTTCACATGGAACACTATTATGTTCATTCGTGATTTTTTTATTCATAAAATGCAGAATTTTGAATATAAATACCTAAAGTTCTGATAACTCTTGATCTGTGGGAGCTTTTGAAAGTAGGGACTCAGATGTGTCTGCCAGTCGATGGTCTTTACTATCACTCTGCCATCTGCCGTTCCAACAAGCTGCGGAATATTGAGGCGACTTTCAGCAGAGCTGTGTTCCACTACCTGTTGACAGCAAGAACCACAATGAAAATAATGATTTTATTTTTCCAAAAAAATCACATTTTACACATTACATATTGCAGTCTATATAAGCATTTGGCTATTGTATAGAAATCAATTTATACACATACCAAGAGCCTTAGCCGACCTCATGTATTGACGCCACACTGAGGCCTTGGACACATGGGTTGGCAGCAACTTCACATGCCAATCCTTATGCCCAGGATTCTGAAAAAAAATTAAAAAATACTTATTTCAGATCATGGTTCATGTTAAAAGGCATTTAATCACTGAATCAGTATAGATTGATCAGTAGTATTGCTTGAATTATGTGTGAATGCCACACCTTTATGTGCATGAATTGCACGTGTAATTAACACGTTCATCACACATTGTGTTAATCATGTGTGATTCATGCATGCAAAGGTGTGGCATTCACACATCATTCAATGCAATGTTAGGTTTCGAACACGGGAGTTTCGTCTCAAAGCATTTGAATTATCAAACTGAACCTGCGGGTGTACAAAATCTCAAAGAGGGCCGTGACATGCTCCTCTTACGGCTTATAATACGCTCATCTGACCGAACAAAAGTTTCGATGTGCGCATCATTCTCATTGTAATAATACAGTACCGAGCTAGCGAGCTAAGCTAGCGAGCTAAGCAAGCATGGCTAATAACAATGTAGCCAAACGGCGTTATGAAACGCACAGTGGATTATTAAAAGACAGCTTCCCTATGTGCGTCTGTATGTGACTTTGAATGAACACTAACATAACATCGATTAACAACGTTAAGGAAAACTCACCCCATAAGAACATGAGTTCCTCTGATCATAAGAGGTCCGTGCTTGCTTCCTTTTCGTTGCAGTTTTACGTCTGTTCGCCTCCAAAAGTCCAATTCGATAGGAGATAGAGCGGTGCTGGCGTCATGTCATCATCTCAGACAACTACCGTGTGTGTCCTGCTCTCTTTCAGCCGCGGAATAATCATCTGTTTGTTGTTTTTGTGACGATGAAGTCTGCTAACACGTTAGCATAAAGATCGCTAGCTTAAAATGCTAACAGTCCACACACAGCAGTCTCTGTACGTTCGCTGTCCTTGTCCGTGAAGAAGCTGCTCAGCCACAGACTTATTGTCCTTTTCTCTTTGTCTTCCTTTGTCAAACAAAGCTTTGATGATGACTGCTTTGATGATATTCACGCTTTAATTTCGCACTGCACACACACACACTGCACACATACGCTGGACATTCGACACACTCTCTCTCCCTCTCCCTGTCCCTGTCTCTCTCTCTCTCTCTCTCTCTCTCCGTACAATTAGCCATGTGTATTCTCTGTGATCGTCAGCTGATTGGCTGAAAAAGCCGATTGGCTGACACTGTTTTCTTCACTTTTAAGTTTTAACAAAGCATTATGGGTAATGGATTGGTTCACATGGTGTAACAGCTTCCTGGTGAACCAATGTGTTTTTACAAGGAGGGTCACATTTGATTTATGGCTGCTGAATTATTCAGACTGCCCTCTATTGGACAAGTTTGACATTACAAGTAAGGTCAAATCTGATTCATGGCTGCTGGGTTCTTCAAATTGCCCTCTAGTGGATAAAGGTGTCATTACATGTAAGCTCAAATTTGATGTATGGATACTTAATTATTTCAACTGCCCTCTAGTGGACAAGTTTGACATTACAAGTAAGGTCAAATCTGATTCATGGCTGCTGGGTTCTTCAAACTGCCCTCTAGTGGACAAACATGTCGTTACATGTAAGCTCAAATTTGATGTATGGATACTTAATTATTTCAACTGCCCTCTAGTGGACAAGTTTGACATTACAAGTAAGTTCAAATCTGATTTATGGGTGCTGGATTGGTCAGACTGCCCTCTGGTGGACAAATGTGTTATTACATGTAAGGTCAAATCTGATTTATGGCTGCTAAATTCTTCAGACTGCCCTCTAGTGGAAAAAGATGTCATTACATGTAAGGTCAAATTTGACTTTTGGCTGCTGGATTCTTCAGACTGCCCTCTGGTGGATAAACATGTCATTACATGCACGCTCAAATTTGATTTATAGCTGATAAATTATTTCAACTGCCCTCTAGTGGACAAGTTTGACATTACAAGTAAGGTCAAATCTGATTTATGGCTGCTGGATTGGTCAGACTGCCCTCTGGTGGACAAATGTGTCATTACATGTAAGCTCAAATCTGATTTATGGCTGTTAAATTCTTCAGACTGCCCTCTAGTGGATAAAGGTGTCATTACATGTAAGGTCAAATTTGACTTTTGGCTGCTGGATTCTTCAGACTGCCCTCTGGTGGATAAACATGTCATTACATGCACGCTCAAATTTGATTTATAGCTGCTTAATTATTTCAACTGCCCTCTAGTGGACAAGTTTGACATCACAAGTAAGGTCAAATCTGATTTATGGCTGCTGGATTGGTCAGACTGCCCTCTGGTGGACAAATGTGTCATTACATGTAAGCTCAAATCTGATTTATGGCTGTTAAATTCTTCAGACTGCCCTCTAGTGGATAAAGGTGTCATTACATGTAAGGTCAAATTTGACTTTTGGCTGCTGGATTCTTCAGACTGCCCTCTGGTGGATAAACATGTCATTACATGCACGCTCAAATTTGATTTATGGATACTAAATTATTTCAACTGCCCTCTGGTGGACAAACATGTCATTATATGTTATGTCAAATCTGATTTATAGCTGCTTTATTATTTCAACTGCCATCTAGTGGACAAGTTTGACATTACAAGTAAGGTCAAATCTGATTTATGGCTGCTGGATTGGTCAGACTGCCCTCTGGTGGACAAATGTGTCATTACATGTAAGCTCAAATCTGATTTATGGCATGCTAAATTCTTGGAACTGCCCTTTAGTGGATAAAGGTGTCATTACATGTAAGCTCAAATTTAATGTATGGATACTTAATTATTTCAACTGCCCTCTAGTGGACAAGTTTGACATTACAAGTAAGGTCAAATCTGATTCATGGCTGCTTGGTTCTTCAAACTGCCCTCTAGTGGACAAACATGTCATGTTTGTCATGACATGGGTTAACCCATGCCAAACTATGTCATGTTCAAAAGTTCATTAAAAATATTCTTCAAGAGATATGCAAATATATTCAACGGATTCTTGTTCAGGGCATGCTTGACTATGACTGTGTACAATTTCAAGACATTCCAAGATACTTTTGGGGTCTTTTTTGACAAAAAAGTTAAGTCACTGCGTAAGTGCATGGTTCGCTTTCCTGATTTTCAAAAATTCATTTAAAATATTGGTTAGGCGATATGCAAATATTTTCAACGGATTCTTGTTCAGGGTGTCGTTGACTATGACTGAGTACAATTTCAAGACATTCCAACATACTTGGAATGTCCAAGTGCATGGATCGCTTTCCGGATTTTCAAAAATTCATTAAAAATATTCCTTAAGAGATATGCAAATATTTTCAACGGATTCTTGTTCAGGGTGTCGTTGACTATGACTGAGTACAATTTCAAGACATTCCAACATACTTGGAATGTCCAAGTGCATGGATCGCTTTCCGGATTTTCAAAAATTCATTAAAAATATTCCTTAAGAGATATGCAAATATTTTCAACGGATTCTTGTTCAGGGTGTCGTTGACTATGACTGAGTACAATTTCAAGACATTCCAACATACTTGGAATGTCCAAGTGCATGGATCGCTTTCCGGATTTTCAAAAATTCATTAAAAATATTCTTCAAGAGATGTGCAAATATATTCAATGGATTCTTGTTCAGGGCATGCTTGACTATGACTGTGTACAATTTCAAGACATTCCAAGATGCTTTTGGGGTCTTTTTTGACAAAAAAGTTAAGTCACTGCCTAAGTGCATCGATCGCTTTCCTGATTTTCAAAAATTCATTAAAAATATTCCTTAAGCGATATGCAAATATTTACAACGGATTCTTGTTCAGGGCGTCGTTGACTATGACTGAGTACAATTTCAAGACATTCCAACATACTTGGAATGTCCAAATGCATGGATCGCTTTCCTGATTTTCAAAAGTTCTATAAAAATATTCTTCAAGAGATATGCAAATATATTCAACGGATTCTTGTTCAGGACATGCTTGACTATGACTGTGTACAATTTCAAGACATTCCAAGATACTTTTGGGGTCTTTTTTGAATAAAAAGTTAAGTCACTGCCTAAGTGCACAGACTTTCCTCCTTTTCAAAAATTCATTAAAAATATTCCTTAAGAGATTTGCAAATATTTTTAATGGATTCTTGTTCAGGGCGTCGTTGACTATGACCGAGTACAATTTCAAGACATTCCAACATACTTGGAATGTCCAAGTGCATGGATCACTTTCCGGATTTTCAAAAATTCTATAAAAATATTCTTCAAGAGATATGCAAATATATTCAACGGATTCTTGTTCAGGGCATGCTTGACTATGACTGTGTACAATTTCAAGACATTCCAAGATACTTTTGGGGTCTTTTTTGAATAAAAAGTTAAGTCACTGCCTAAGTGCACAGACTTTCCTCATTTTCAGAAATTCATTAAAAATATTCCTTAAGAGATTTGCAAATATTTTTAATGGATTCTTGTTCAGGGCATGCTTGACTATGACTGTGTACAATTTCAAGACATTCCAACATACTTGGAATGTCCAAGTGCATGGATCGCTTTCCGGATTTTCAAAAATTCTATAAAAATATTCTTCAAGAGATATGCAAATATATTCAACGGATTCTTGTTCAGGGCATGCTTGACTATGACTGTGTACAATTTCAAGACATTCCAAGATACTTTTGGGGTCTTTTTTGAATAAAAAGTTAAGTCACTGCCTAAGTGCACAGACTTTCCTCATTTTCAGAAATTCATTAAAAATATTCCTTAAGAGATATGCAAATATATTCAACGGATTCTTGTTCAGGGCATGCTTGACTATGACTGTGTACAATTTCAAGACATTCAAAGATACTTTTGGGGTCTTTTTTGAATAAAAAGTTAAGTCACTGCCTAAGTGCACAGACTTTCCTCATTTTCAAAAATTCATTAAAAATATTCCTTAAGAGATATGCAAATATTTTCAATGGATTCTTGTTCAGGGCGTCGTTGACTATGACTGAGTACAATTTCAAGACATTCCAACATACTTGGAATGTCCAAGTGCATGGATCGCTTTCCTCATTTTCAAAAATTCATTAAAAATATTCCTTAAGAGATATGCAAATATTTTCAATTGATTCTTGTTCAGATCGTCGTTGACTATGACTGTGTACAATTTCAAGACATTCCAAGATACTTTTGGGGTCTTTTTTGACGAAAAAGTTAAGTCACTGCCTCAGTGCATGGATCGCTTTCCTGATTTTCAAAAATTCATTAAAAATATTCCTTAAGCGATATGCAAATATTTTCAACGGATTCTTGTTCAGGGCGTCGTTGACTATGACTGAGTACAATTTCAAGACATTCCAACATACTTGGAATGTCCAAGTGCATGGATCGCTTTCCTGATTTTCAAAAGTTCATTAAAAATATTCTTCAAGAGATATGCAAATATATTCAACGGATTCTTGTTCAGGGCATGCTTGACTATGACTGTGTACAATTTCAAGACATTCCAAGATACTTTTGGGGTCTTTTTTGTCAAAAAAGTTAAGTCAGTGCCTAAGTGCATGGATCGCTTTCCTGATTTTCAAAAATTCATTTAAAATATCCCTGAAGCGATATGCAAATATTTTCAACGGATTCTTGTTCAGGGCGTCGTTGACTATGACTGAGTACAATTTCAAGACATTCCAAGATACTTTTGGGGTCTTTTTTGAATAAAAAGTTAAGTCACTGCCTAAGTGCACAGAAATTCCTCATTTTCAAAAATTCATTAAAAATATTCCTTAAGCGATATGCAAATATTTTCAACGGATTCTTGTTCAGGGCGTCGTTGACTATGACTGAGTACAATTTCAAGACATTCCAACATACTTGGAATGTCCAAGTGCATGGATCAATTTCCTGATTTTCAAAAGTTCATTAAAAATATTCTTCAAGAGATATGCAAATATATTCAACGGATTCTTGTTCAGGGCATGCTTGACTATGACTGTGTACAATTTCAAGACATTCCAAGATACTTTTGGGGTCTTTTTTGAATAAAAAGTTAAGTCACTGCCGAAGTGCACAGACTTTCCTCATTTTCAAAAATTCATTAAAAATATTCCTTAAGAGATATGCAAATATTTTCAATTGATTCTTGTTCAGGGCGTCGTTGACTATGACTGAGTACAATTTCAAGACATTCCAACATACTTGGAATGTCCAAGTGCATGGATCGCTTTCCGGATTTTCAAAAATTCATTAAAAATATTCTTCAAGAGATATGCAAATATATTCAACGGATTCTTGTTCAGGGCATGCTTGACTATGACACTTTACAGTGTCAGTGGGTGTGTCAGTAGGTGTCAGTGGGTGTGTCAGTAGATGTCAGTATGTGTGTCAGTGGGTGTGTCAGTAGGTGTGTCAGGTGATGCTGTTGATACCGATGCTGGTGTCACTGAAGGGGGCGGAGCCAAGCTGGTTCTGCTGCTGCAACAGTCTGAACTGGTCACATGACAAACCCTGATGTTCAGGAGACCACTGAGGAGACATCAGAGACATCAGAGAGATCAGAGAGACATCACAGAGACATCACAGAGACATCTCAGGAGACATCTCAGGAGACATCAGAGAGACATCACAGAGACATCAGAGAGACATCACAGAGACATCACAGTGACATCAGAGAGACATCACAGAGACATCACAGTGACATCACAGAGACATCAGAGAGACATCACAGAGACATCAGAGAGACATCACAGTGACATCAGAGAGACATCACAGAGACATCACAGAGACATCACAGAGACATCACAGAGACATCAGAGAGACATCAGAGAGACATCAGAGACATAAAAGACATCACAGACATCACAGACATCAGAAAGACATCACAGATATCAGAGAGACATCACAGCGACATCACAGAGACATCACAGAGACATCAGAGAGACATCACAGAGACATCAGAGAGACATCAGAGAGACATCACAGACATCACAGACATCAAAGACATCAAAGACATCAGAAAGACATCACAGACATCAAAGACATTACAGACATTACAGACATCAGAGAGACATCAGAGACATCAAAGACATCAAAGACATCACAGTCATCAAAGACATCACATACATTAAAAGACATCACAGACATCATAAAGACATCAAAGACATCATAGACATCACATCAAAGACATCAAGGACATCACAGACATCACAGACATCACAGACATCACAGACATCATAAAGACATCAAAGACATCATAGACATCACATCAAAGACATCAAGGACATCAGAGACATCAGAGACATCAAAGACATCAAAGCCATCAAAGACATCAAAGACATCAAAGACATTACAGACATCAGAGAGACATCAGAGACATCAAAGACATCAAAAGACATCACAGTCATCAAAGACATCACATACATTAAAAGACATCACAGACATCATAAAGACATCAAAGACATCATAGACATCACATCAAAGACATCAAGGACATCACAGACATCACAGACATCACAGACATCATAAAGACATCAAAGACATCATAGACATCACATCAAAGACATCAAGGACATCAGAGACATCAAAGCCATCAAAGCCATCAAAGACATCAAAGACATCAAAGACATCACAGACATCACAGACATCATAAAGACATCATAGAAATCACATCAAAGACATCAAGGACATCACAGACATCACAGACATCACAGACATCACAGTCATCAAAGACATCACATACATTAAAAGACATCACAGACATCATAAAGACATCAAAGACATCATAGACATCACATCAAAGACATCAAGGACATCACAGACATCACAGACATCACAGACATCATAAAGACATCAAAGACATCATAGACATCACATCAAAGACATCAAGGACATCAGAGACATCAGAGACATCAAAGACATCAAAGCCATCAAAGACATCAAAGACATCAAAGACATTACAGACATCAGAGAGACATCAGAGACATCAAAGACATCAAAAGACATCACAGTCATCAAAGACATCACATACATTAAAAGACATCACAGACATCATAAAGACATCAAAGACATCATAGACATCACATCAAAGACATCAAGGACATCACAGACATCACAGACATCACAGACATCATAAAGACATCAAAGACATCATAGACATCACATCAAAGACATCAAGGACATCAGAGACATCAAAGACATCAAAGCCATCAAAGACATCAAAGACATCACAGACATCACAGACATCATAAAGACATCATAGAAATCACATCAAAGACATCAAGGACATCACAGACATCACAGACATCACAGTCATCAAAGACATCACATACATTAAAAGACATCACAGACATAATAAAGACATCAAAGACATCATAGACATCACATCAAAGACATCAAGGACATCACAAACATCACAGACATCAAAGACATCACAGACATCATAAAGACATCAAAGACATCATAGACATCACATCAAAGACATCAAGGACATCAGAGACATCAGAGACATCAAATACATCAAAGACAGCAAAGACATCAAAGACATCAAAGACATTACAGACATCAGAGAGACATCAGAGACATCAAAGACATCAAAGACATCAAAGACATCAAAGACATCACAGTCATCAAAGACATCACATACATTAAAAGACATAACAGACATCATAAAGACATCAAAGACATCATAGACAACACATCAAAGACATCAAGGACATCACAGACATCACAGACATCATAGACATCAAAGACATCACAGACATCATAAAGACACCAAAGACATCATAGACATCACATCAAAGACATCAAGGACATCAGAGACATCAGAGACATCAAAGACATCAAAGCCATCAAAGCCATCAAAGCCATCAAAGACATCAAAGACATCACAGACATCAAAGACATCACAGACATCATAAAGACATCATAGACATCACATCAAAGACATCAAGGACATCAGAGACATCAGAGACATCAGAGACATCAAAGCCATCAAAGCCATCAAAGACATCACAGACATCACAGACATCATAAAGACATCATAGACATCACATCAAGGACATCACAGACATCACAGACATCAAAGACATCACAGACATCATAAAGACATCAAAGACATCATAAAGACATCAAAGACATCATAGACATCACATCAAAGACATCAAGGACATCAGAGACATCAGAGACATCAAAGACATCAAAGCCATCAAAGACATCACAGACATCACAGACATCAAAGACATCACAGACATCATAAAGACATCAAAGACATCATAGACATCACATCAAAGACATCAAGGACATCAGAGACATCAGAGACATCAAAGACATCAAAGCCATCAAAGACATCAGAGACATCACAGACATCAAAGACATCGCAGAGACATCACAGTGACATCAGAGAGACATCACAGACATCAAAGACATCACAGACATCAGAGACATATGTGTGTGTGTGTCTTACAGCTGATCCACACTGACTGCAGGTGCTCTTCTTGCA